>NC_082596.1:98373256-98714065 GCF_030936135.1 Gavia stellata | reverse complement strand
AAAATCTTGCTTTTTTTATATATGTATTTTAACAATGATGTCTCTTTCTTGCAGACAAAATTGAAGAAGCACAAAAACAACTTAATGGAACAGAAGACCAACAGAGAGGTAATAAACAAACTCAAAAAATGACATAGAAAAAAAACCGCATTGCGATTCTAGAGGCTGATCCTAAGCCCTGCTGCGTCGGTGAAAAGCCTCCACTGGGCTGGGCGCTGGACGAGGCCCCGGGCAGGTCTGTCTGCAGATCAGGGGCTGCGGTCTGTAACGCCCCAGTTTTGCTGAGACACAAATGCTTTGTTTTAACCGCTTGAGTAGCCGCGTTGACCTTGATGAGACTGCTGAACCTGTAGCGTTAGGGGTGTGCACAAGTTACTGAGCAGAGCCTGTGCTAACCGTTTGGTTCGTTATATGATTTACCTGCTCATCAGCAACCGTATTTGGTTTATGACAAGCAATACGTGATGATTTCTAACAGATGCTGAAGGGGGATTGATCATCGCAGGTTGTTTTCAGAAACAGATGACCTGTGACAGACTCAGTCTGTGTGTTAGAGCGTAGAAAGCTGGTGGAAAGTCATTGCATTTCAGGGCTGGCTGGCTGCAGTGTGATAAAGCTCATCTGCACACCCGCAGAGGAGCCCAGGGAGACATGGGTGGGGGGAGCCCAAACAGTACCTTGGTGGGCTACTCCTGGACCCATCACAGGAGAGCCGTGAAAGGTCCGTGTCCACAAGCCCAGAGGAGCACAGGGGCAGGTGGAAACCCAAATTAAGGACCCAGAGGAAGGGAGACCCTGTCCAGTCCCCTCCCAGGGCTGTCCCAGCAGAGCGTTGGTGTCCAGGCGTGAAACCCATCGCCGTGGGCCATCGGGAGCAGCCCTCTGGTTTGCTTTTTGGACTAAGGGCATTGCTAGCTGGGGGTGTGGGACATGTTGGGGGACGCAGGGGAAGAGTTTTTGGGGATTGCACAGGACTTCTTACGGGATGCCTAGGGGAGGAACCAAAGGTGGGAAAAGGGAGGGATTTAGGTGATACGGGGAGGAACAAATCTGGGAAGTAGCGGGATAACAGAATAAAAGGGTCTGTTTGCATGTTAGCAGGGGCTGGCCAGGATGCTTGTCTGGCAGTGCCCTGCTCCTGACCAGCACGGTCTGCCCCGTCCCCTCATTGAACACCACCTTCAACTGTTTTCCAGCGAGGGACTCTACTCCCTGTGTGGATGGGGGTCTACGGTGCAGCAGCTAGAATGGGTGTGGGTGTGCGGGTGAGCACGTGGTTGTTAGGAGGGATCAAGCTGGATGAGGCAGGGAGTAGGTGAAGCGGGCTGGGGGGCCAGGAGGGGTTTGGAGGTCTCTAAAGGTCAGCTCTGGGTGTGAGAGCGGCTGCGTGTCTGTAGGGGTGAGAGCACGTGGGGTGGCTGTTGGGACCAGGGCGGTCCTGGACAGCTCTGTGCGTGTCTGCCTGTCTGCAGCCTCGAGGGCTCGTGGTCCAGGTGGCAGCAACTGGGGAGACTGGGATCCAGGGGCGGCTACTGGGCAGACTGAGTGTCTGAGCCCAGCTGCTGGAGGGGTCCACTGTGGACTATTCCCTTTAATGGGCTTCCATCCTGATCAACCGGAGCAGGGAGCAGGATGCGGCCGTTAGTTTTGGTGTGAGTGCTCTGTCTGTCCAGCCATATATATGTATGTATATTTATGTATGTGGCGTATATGTGTGCTCTGAGTGCATGTGCCTGTTGGAAAAACATGTTCAGCCTCGCTACCGGTTAGACCTGGGGGCATGGAGCGACAGCAGCCTCGCCTCTTGCGGGCTGCCGGATTCGGCTTGAGATATTTTCCTCTAACAGTAGCAGATGTCGGTGCTTTGTCTTGTTCTGGGTAGGCATTCGCCTCTTGTGGTAGTGAGCTGTCCTTCTGGCCTGTGACACGTCTCTGAACACTGCTGTAACCTGCTGATGCGCTGTCCTGGAATCAAAGTTTATTATCCTTTGAAACAATGAACTTCAAAACTTTTTGATGATGAGAGAGCATAAGAAATACCCGAGTGGATGTCAGCAGGGTCCATCTGACCCAGCATTCTGCCTTCAACGGTGGCAATAGGATGTACTCCTTAAGGACAGCACATAAACCTGGCCACTTTCTGCAGCCCATTCCCCTCATGCTGTCCATGGATGTTGGATTAGGGATGCCTGCCTCCTGCCTTTAGTAGCTAGACATTTTTGGACCTGTTATCCATGAATCCTTTTGGTTAAATGGTGCCTGCATCCAGCATAGCCTGGCAGCAAACTGCAGTATTTCACTACCAAGCACATAAAAAAGTGCATTATCTTACCTTTTTTCTTGATTTCCGACTAGTTTCAACAGATGTCCCTGGTTCAAGCATTGTGCAATTTGTTAAATAGCAGTTCTACGTTCACCTTAACCACAGCTTTTGTGATTTTATGAACCTCGTCCATGTCCCAATCAGCTTTCTATTCTCCCAAGCTCACGACTGGTTTAGTTTTTCAGTGGAAGGTTTGATACAAACTGTCTCGTGTGGTCACCAGGGCTGTCATCTTGCTCTACGTATTTGTAAAAGGTGGAAGAGAAAAAAAAATAAGTGGCTAGATGGTAATAGCAGTCCTTCAAACATTTACAAAGACGTTTCAACAAACTAGACCTTCTACTAAATAGTTTGGACGTATTTTTGTTTAGTGGATTGTAGATAAGTGGTATTGTCAGCCAAACATAAAAAACTTGGCGTGTAAAGTATTGCTGTCTGCTGTTGTTGCTGTTGGTCTTGCAGAAGTAATATTGGCCTGGATAATTTTTTGTGATGGACGTGTTCAAACTAGAGATGAGCTAACCTCTGCTTTCAGGCGTTTGTTCTCACACGTGAGTAAGACCTTTGCACAAAGGAAGGCAACTTCTCTAGTGTCAACTAAATGATGTACTCTGAAAAGGATGGGGTTGCAAAGATTTACGTGATGGTAGCGCTCGGCTTTCAGCATCGCAGAAGTCAAAGAGATCATTGCCTAATTTTTGACTCCTAATCTAAATTTATATGGCTGGCAATTGAAAAATAATTTTTTACATAGAAAATTGATATAGAAATAACAGATAATAAGACTGCTCTTTTCAAATGAAAAATGTCCTCTGCCTGTTTTTTTTTTTTTTAATTTCTTAAATGTCTGAATAGATAGATTTCTTGGTAATACGAAGTAAACGAAATTATCTATTTGAAGCTTTAGAGTCTGAAGGCCACTGAAAAAAGAAAATATATGTTTTGAGCTAAACAAGTAAATAAAAATATGCACATATTCACAGAAGTTATTTTAAATCACAATCCAGTGTATACAGACTCACATTAAGTATGGTTATGTATTTTTTTTCTTTGTTCATTTATTTCGTCTTTCAGTTCATCTAGATCACTTTAGATTTGTTTATTTCCTATCCAAAATGAATAGGGAATGTAATTTTATGGAATTTATCATAAGTCAACTACTGCTCTCTCAGTAGCGGAGCTGTCAATGGCACAGCATATTTGCAGGGAGCAATTTTTCACAAGTTTAATCATGCTGGGTTTCTGCTGACTAGCATTGTGCACCGATCAGTCATAACTTTATACATGTGTGGGATTAAAGTTAAATTTAATTGGCTACAAAAAGATATGTATTTAACACTTCATTTTGCCATTACCTGTAGTAATCCAATTAAGCACAAATTGGGATAGGTCTCTGTTAAGCACAGAGGAGACAGTAAATGAGCAGACGTAGTTTTCAAGTTTGGGGACTTCGGTTATTGAGTATAAAGTTGCAGCTGGAAGACCTACTTTTTTATTTTTTGGAGTGATAGTCCACAAATACATTCAGATTATGGATATTCACGTGGCCCGTCACTTGAGACCAGAAACACGTTCATTAGGGGCCACGCTCACCTTCCCGCTCAGTGAGTGTGTAAGGTGGATAATTCTTGTGCCATTTCATTTTCGCTCAACTGCCCAATTGTTGCTATGAATTTTCAGTGGGAGAAGCTGTGCTTCTCTTTAGCTTTGATGGTAACTCCCAAGGCTGTTTGACACCCTGGGTGTACCCCTGCTTTGGGGTTGAATTTCATCTTCTGACACACATACAGGGTTTCGTTAGTGTGACAGAGAAGGTCTTGGTCCCAGCGAGTGCTCCACGTGGTGTTCTTTAAAACCTGGAAGGGATGGTGATCTTGATCTACAGAAAATTTCTTCTTGAGAAGGCAGTGAAAGCTTTCTCTGACGTGGGACCCAGTGGGTATCATGGGCTGGAAGGCAGTCAGCCGAATCTGACTGCTTTGTCTTTGATCTACCACTGGCCATCCTCCTAAGAGAGCCATCCCAAGAAAGTCTCTCTGTCTTCTCCTTTCCAGACTGGTAAGGTCAAGTCCTCTCAGATCCTTGTGATTACCATAGAGGCTTCTGATTTGGTCATCCCCAGAACCAGTTCAGCCACTGAAGGCCAATATGAAGCTCTGTAAGCATTTGTTTTTGTCTTTATCTGTTGCAGCAGTTCTCTGCCTGTCACAGCAGTCGTAAGTACATCAGCTCCACCAACACCGTCACTGCATTCTTTAGGATGAGTGGAACTCATTTGGTTATTTCCATACTTGGCACCAGCGATGCCAAGACTGCCGCCTAAATCTCTATCTTGGCTTCTGAAACTGTTCAGGGAACTAAAGTTGGTGACAAATTCCAGCAACACCAAGATTTGCCATAAAGTGGGTGGCAGATCCCCGAAAGAGCCATCTCATGGCCTGATGTATGCTCTGCATTGCCCACCGATCCTGGGGTCTCTCTGGCTGTTAGGAGTACTATTCAACTACATCATTTCAGGTAACTGCTTATTGCCATATCACAGTCAAAAGGGTCAATGGTAATTTTGGAGTACCCACTTGAGCTGAAGGGATCAGGTCTGTCCTTAAACTGTGTTAAGGTCTATTTAGCACCTATTTGAGCCTGTCATTTGCCTATCAACCAAGTTGCTACATTTTCTTACTCCATCATTTTCATGTTCCTTAAAGAGCTTTTTCAGTTCCTTGCCTGTGGCTGGAGATGATGCACGTGGAATTTGAAGACGAAGCTGTGTATTCTCCCGCATCCTCAGTTTCAGATCCTTAGCATAGCTGTTCACTTCTTGGTCTGTGAAGATGGATTTCTAAGTTGCTCTCACCTCTTCCAGAAGTCCCAGCATTTGCGACACATCTATCTTGATGATTGAGTTCCCTTCCAGAGGTACCAGAAGTTTCTCCCTAAGACAGTATCAGAATTTCACCCAGATCAGTTCTCTTTCCAGAGTCTCATGCTTCGGTACTAGTAGTGCCCTCTTCATTTGCATCCTGAGATACAGAAACATTGTTGGCAGGTTCAGGAGTTCTGTCTGACTTGATCAGTGGTTGTTCAAATGGCAGCAGGCTCTGTCGGTATTTGCTGAGAAACCACCAAGACAGAACCATTCAAAGCCCTGGTTTGGACTCCAGCAAGGTCCAAGCAACTTCTGGGGTGCTGTTGAAAAATACCTTTATTTCCAGCCTCTGTCATGGGGCTACTTAAAGCCTCCGTCTGCACTTCCAGCGGGTGCTAATCTGTCTCTGAAGCCTTAAGGGTGACTGGTGGAGTGGCTCTGTAGTCACTGTTTGCATGCAGGACTGAGGCTCTCCACTTGCTGACCTACGTCCACGTGCAACTGTGTGGAACCACCCATTGTGTGAATGTACATTTGAGCTATTGTGGAAAGAAAGAGTAAAGAAAAGAGAGATTACGTTCCAGCAGCACATATTCTCTAAGATGCACAATCCACATGCACATATGTTCCCCTCCCACACTTGCAGTCCCTTCAGAGTAGTGTGTTGGCATGGAGGAGAGGCAACTGAAATTAAATGCCCTTTACCTTGCTTGCCCATCTGCTGTTTTTTTAACCAGAATGTTATTTTTCTAGTAAATTAAACTGCACTGAGATTTAGGCGAGGAAATTTGTCATTATAAATGGAAGCATGAGACTTCAGTTCAGAAACGTAGGTTCTGCTGCAGATTCATGGTAGACACACGTTGTATCTTCTGAGTCCTTCCAAACCCTCCCTCACCTTATCATCCCTCTTGTTAAATGAATGCACGTTATTGACAAAATTACAGAGGGAGTTTCAAATACATTATCATAAATATGCCAGCATTCTCCCTAGATAAACAAAGCGTTGCGTACATCTCACCTTAAAGATTGACGCCCTTTTTATGTTGCCATGTCCCAGCTTACAGACAACTCTCCTCAGCCCACCATCTGGCCTCAAAGGAGCGGCCAGGGCCATTCCCTCCTCTCCCCTTCCCTCTCCGCCTGCAATCCCGATGCCGCTTCCTGCCACTGCACCTCTCCCTGCCAAAAAGCAGGTGGGAGCCCTGCGTGCGGGGAACGTACCCTGCTCCCTGGGTCGTCGGCTGTGGTCCGTACTGGATTCTTTCCTTCAAGGGAAATAGGAAATAGAATGAAAAGGGGAGAGATCAAACAGAAATCTGGAAATCTGAAATGTGCATTTTGATTTACCGGCTTAGAGTGACCTTATCCTCCACAGATGTTTCCCTGAATTTTTCCTGTAGGTTCACAAGCGTGTGAGCTTTCTGGATTCTTTGCTGCGGTGGTACCCACGTCCTATCATTAGTCCAAAACATTTTCTTTCCATTTTGTATTTGTAGGAAACTCTGCCTTACTTTTGGGGCAAGACATGTAACCAAGATCCAAAGTTTCATTTGATTCTTTTCATCTTTCTGTCCTTATCTTCAGCCACCATATGGGCTAGAAATACAGTCACTCTAAATGGAAGGATATAATCTTCAAAAGTTGCGAGTTACAGTAGTGTCCTGTTCACTACGTACCGCTGGTGAGAGGATTAGCTTGCCTTTTTATTTTTCGGTTGACACACACCAGAGCTACCTATCTTCTACTTTCCAAATGTTCAAAACTACAAGCTAGCAGTGATATTTCATGCAATTCCGTTGTGCATTTTCTTGATGTCTGATTTCATAAAGTGTTTGTATCTACATTAAAATATGTCAATACATGTGTCTGAGAGGTAATTTATTTAAATCGTTCTGTGTACGTCAAAGTATAAGGCTTTAAATCAAGGCTGAATTATCTTCCTAAAATATTTACAGCAGCTCAGACAGCCGTGATTGGCTTTATGCAGGAACTATTCGCATCTGTAGCTCACGTCCTGCAATATCTCGCATTTTCATGAAGTCCCATCTATTCTTAAAATCTCTGGTGTTTTCACATTGAGGGAACACTGCATGCTGCTAATAACAACAATGATGACTTGAAAGGTTCTTTCTGTCTTCAGGCACATTCAATGCAGGGTTTTGTGCCCACGAAGGACAGTGAGAAAACCCTCCTGACTTCTGTGGGAGCAGGAATAATCTCTGATAATCATTTAACCTCATTTTTCATTGCTTTTGTCTTCAATAGTTAAGTACATTTTAATGTCCTCATTTTACTAGTGGGGGCAAACTGATAAAGATGGAGATGTTTACGTGTTCTTTGCTCTGAGAAACAACAGTGCAATATGGGCTTAACCCAGGGAAGTTTTCTGGCTTCTATAAACCTCCTGGGTTGTGAGTCAATGTCTGTATCTGTTATTTCTATTTTAATTTTCTTTGGTTAGTACATTTAGTTTAGACTACTAGCAGCTGAAATCTGCTCGGTAAATCCACTGCTGGTGCTAGACACAGCAAGAACTGGTATTGTTTTGACAGGCAGACAAACAGATTTACAGTTTTAAAATGAATATTTCATCCTTTGGAGCTATTATGAGAACTTGGTTAAAGCATTAATGGGATGTTAAAGTAATAGTATTTTGACTTTTTCTGACAAGTATAGCAAATTTTTTGAGTGACAGTTCAGCAAAAGAGATTCCAACCTGCAAGTATCATTTTCAAAGGGACATTATACAAATTAACTTTGTAAAACAGCTGTTGAAAAAGCATCTTCCTGATAGTAAGTGGAAAGTGGCTATTCCAAATCACAGTACAGTGTGTTGTTAAATCAGTGGCTGCGTTTTCAGATGCAGTAGCATTCTGAGCTTGACCCTGCTTTAATGAATAGAAGGATTTCTTGCAAGTTTCTAAAATCTGAGACCAGAACAAGCTTATTTTTATGGTGGGAGGATGCTGAGCTAACGAACTAGCTAATTTGAGAGGCGTACCTATGCGTGTGTAGTAAATGCAATAGGTTGCTTATTTTAGCTGATGTGAGCTGGGAGCAAGCCAGTTGTGGAAATGCAAGATTTTTCACTTGTTAGCTTCCTTGTAGTCTGCCTTGCATATGAGTAATGAGTGGGTTTTTTCATGCTTTCCAGATACTCCTTTAGCTTCTTCTAGTTGTTAATTTCCTTTGGCCTCCTTGTGAGGGGAAAATACAGTATATAAATGGTTGGTGAGTTAGGTACAGTGTACCACCGTCTGCTATGCTGCTGGCTGACCTGGATGGAGTCGTTCATAGGAATCTCCTAAAAAGGTGCAGGGGTGTATGTGTGAGAGGGAGAAAAGAGAGACTGTGCACATCTGTGGAAAAGGACGAGCGAGGCTGGGGAAGGGAAAGAGCTCAGAGGTCTTGGCGTTGAGGACCTCTCACTGATGCTGAAGCAAACCTACCCTGGGGGAGATCATCCTTCCCACCTCTAGCACGCCAGACCGAGCTTCCGCGGTTAGGACATTCCTGGTGTCTAGATTTCCATCAGATCAACTTCTGCTTTTGTCATGTTCACAGCGCCATTTAGTCCTAAAAGAAAGACCTGCTGCGTAAGACTTCTCCTACTCTGCTTTTCAGATCTCCTGTTCCTTTCTCTGTTTTTAAATGGTACAGTTGTTAGGTGCGAGCTCTTTGCTGCTCTTCAGTTTCTTTTCAATTGCTACAGGCAGTATGGAAATCCCTCCATTTGATCCCTGCTTTTCAAATGGAAGATTTATGTTAAAGTAGTGCAGAGAATATGACTAAGGAGCTTGTTCTGTTTGGACGTCGTTATATGCAAAGATAGTTTAGTTAACATCTTGTTCCTTTCATTTCTGTTTTTTCCCTCAGACTCATGTTTGGGTATTTTTTATTCAGTATCTCATCTGACCAGATAGCAGTTGCTCTTTGCTGATAACCCTTACACTGGTTGCTGTTTCATGAGCCATTCTATAATTCTGTTTTAATGGCCTTTCTTCTTCTGTGTGTTAGGGGTAGGAGTTGCTCTAATGATTTATTAACCAAATCCTAACTTTCCAGTAACAACTGATAATCCTTAAATTGCAAACAGATAATTCAGTCATGAAACTGTTCACAACATTGCCTGACATTCGAGGAAGATTTCCAGATGTCCCTGAGGTATTGTAGTTAATTTCTGGCAACATACTTTCTTTAACTGGTTATGTTTAAACTGCTTTATTCTTACATGGATAACTGGGTGGAACTGGTTTCTGATTAGGCTTTGACTGGGAGCTCATTAATTTGCCTTTGGGGGGGCATCTGGTCTGGTTTTTTATGTCTTTGGAGTGCCCAGGGAGGAAGAACTTCTCAGGCTGGGATTGCTGGTGACTTTAGCTATCACAGAATCACTAAGGTTGGAAAAGACCTGTAAGATCATCAAGTCCAACCATCAACCAACACCACCATGCCCATTAAACCATGTCCCACAATGCCTCGTCCATACGTCCCTTGAACATCTCCAGGGATGGTGACTCCACCACCTCCCTGGGCAGCCTGTTCCAGTGTCTCACCACTCTCTCAGTAAAGAAATTTTTCCTACTATCCAGCCTAATATCTATCATAACGTGCTTTATCTTAACAGCAGTTAAAAAGTGGTTACTTTTCTTAGTTTAGTATTAAGGCTTCTGTGTAGATTAGGAATATAGAGTTGTTAAATGGCTGTAATGCAGAGCCAGTACATAAACTCCATAGGGCTACTTAATATTGTAAATATCTTTAATTTTTTTTCAGCATGTATAAAATACTGTAGTCTATGCCTTTGCTGCAGGTTCATATATTGACATTTTGTGTGAGTAGTTAGGCGTTAACCATAGGTTGTGTGGTCGGTGTTTGCTGTTCTTGTGTTGCCTTTCCTCTGTCTTTCAATGAAGAACTCAAGTCCTGTGAAACTTTACAGTGGTTCAGCCTCTGCTGGTTTCTTACACACATAGTGGTGGGAAATCTCGATCAGTATCAAATGGCATGTTTCATTTAACGTGTTTCATGCTGGGCAGGAAATTAACTTTTTTTGGGAAAAAATAACCCATTTCACTTTGGTCAGAGATTTTCAGATGTGCCGAAATGTTGCATTTGATTGGATGTTGGCATTTCTCAGCTGAGGCTCTAGTGTAACCTCAGTGGTGAGATGTTTATTGCTGTTTCATCTTCATGGTCTTCTCATCAAGCGCGCTGATTTTATGGCTACAAATCTGCTGGTTGTTACTTTCTTCACTCAAACCAAGAAGGTAAATGCACAAAACGAGACCACACTCTTACAAAGAAGATCTTTCTCATTAGCATTAGGGTAGTTTTGTCCTTACACCCCATCAGAAGTCTTGCTGTCAGGGTTGTCTTGATGTGAGTAGCCATGACTGGAAAAGATGCTGTCAGAAAGACAGCCCCAGACTGCAACTTGTCATTTACTCTTTACCTATCCCAAGGCCAAACAAGAGTTGGCAGGCTCTCACATCTGGGATGAAACCGTCGCACAGGGGAGCTTCCTGATAAGTCCAAGCTGCGTGCCTCGGGGTGAAGGTGTCTCCCTTACCTTATGCTAAAACATTATTGCACAATTTATAAAGTTCATCCACTCTGCCCTTGCTAATGGTGCCACGGTATTTCATCTGGTCTGTGAGGAGTAGCCCAGAGTGCGCCTTTCTCGGTGGCTGCACCTTTAAACCTACATTTGCTTTATTTCACTAACTAGGTTGGATGTATTCTTGATTCTCGGGGAAGAAACTTATGTTTCGAATAAAATGAGTGCAGTATTTCTGTATCTACTTACCCTGGCTTTGGACAGTCCAGAAAGTTATTCTGCCCTTTCAGCTTTAGTGTATCTTTGCAACTCAAACGCTGGTGAGAGAGGCGCTGAGACGTGGGGTCTGAGCAGCCCCTTCTTCCCTCCCACACCAGCTCTGGTCTCTCTCGGGCTAGTTTGAAATACAGGCAGGCCTGTTATTTCAGGGAAGTGTTACTGAAAGACCAGAAATACTTCTTCCTTTCCCCACTGTTACCTTCGAAGTGGCAGTTCACTCCTGGTAATAGAGAATTAGTGGAAACAGTAGATTGTATAGTTTA
The DNA here is from genome assembly GCF_030936135.1 of Gavia stellata. NCBI lineage: Eukaryota > Metazoa > Chordata > Aves > Gaviiformes > Gaviidae > Gavia > Gavia stellata. Next base: position 98,702,771 of record NC_082596.1, on the reverse strand, counting down.
AACACTACATTTTGTACTAAACTTGATTAAATAAAGTTGGCCTGTTCTTACCTATTGCTTACTCTTGGTAGCCAACCACATCCAATATGGATATTTCTTGGAACGTATTTATTTGAAAACCTGTAAATTGCATACGAATAGACTTAGATATAAAGCAACGCCAGCCACATCTGTAGTTACGCTAAAGCATCCGGTGGAACAAACTGAACGTTTTTAGATTGCATTGCTTTTGTTGAGGTGCCTGTTAGTTTTGCCATCAGTGAGATGAAGTGTGCGCAGAATTTACTGATGTGATCTGTTTGATGGTGGAAATTGGGAATGGGAAAAGGAATTAAGCAACAAGAAAAACTGAAAAGCAGGATTCCTGGGGGATACTATTCCCCATCTAGCCAGAGAGCGTATCATTGGTATGTATTCTGATCCATATGACTTGTTAAGATGAAGACCTATAGAAGCATGCAAACAGTGTATTGGGTATATACGTGAGCAAAAACACCAGGAGATCGAGGGAAGGGATTATCTTCCCCTGCTCAGCAATCCTTAGACCATGTTTAGATACTCTGTCCAGTTTTGGTCCCCCCTGTGCAGGAGGAACATCAAAAACCTGGAGTGAGTTCAGCATTAGGACACCACAGCTGTCAGGGCTGGAGCACTGGTCCTGTGAGGAGAAGTTGAGGGACCGGGGCTCATTCAGCCTTGAGAAGAGGTGGTTTTAAGGGTGGTTATCATGAAGATGGAGTCAGACTCTTCACAGTGGAGCATGGTGGGAGGATGAGAGGCAATAGGAATAAGTGGAAACAATAGAGGCACAGACTGGCTTGTTCCCCACGAGGACAGTCAGGCAGTGGAAGATGTTGCTCACGGAGGCTGTGTGTAGACGCTCTACTTGGGGGTTTCCAAGACTCTACTGGACAAAGCCCTAAGGACCTGGTCTGATCCCATAGCTGGCCCTGATTTGAGCAGGAGGTTGGACTAGAGATTTGCTGAGGTCCTTTCCCACCTGAATTATCTTGTGAGGTTATGAAATATTAATTTTTAAATTTTGGAAATTTACTTCGTGGTGGAGGTACTGGGTATGATTTCTTGGTGTATATATCATTATACATTTTCTCTACAATTACCTTTAATATATGAACTTGAGATACACTGGTTTTACGGGCTTGCCAGGGTGTGATGGTAGAGAGCATTAAAATTTAATTTAACTTTACAAAAATGTATGGTGACATTGAGGTTAATGGCACTACTCAGATGAGCGCTGCTACCACGTATTAACATAGGTACACCTTTCCTGGAGCTTGTGTTAGTAGGACTTCTGCTATTTTGGTTAATAGTGAGAAATTATGCTGATAAAATAGTCATGCCAGTATGAAAACCTGGTGTGAAATGACCCTTAAAAGAGAACTGGGGAACCTCTCTCTTGCTGATAGGCAATACAATACCTTTGGTGGATCACATATCAACCCAGAGCTTAGTGTTGTCTGTTAAAAACACCGAGAAAAATAATCATGTGTTTACAGGCAGTATGAAATTATGAAACCATACTTACCTTATCCATGCCTTCTGGAATGGTCCAGTACTTGCTGATAATGAACAAAAGAACAGACGTTGGCATAGATGAACATGTGATCCAGTCAGACTGCTTTAGCCTTTGAACGTCAAAGCTCCCCCGCCCTTTAATTAATTAATGTCAAATTGTGCTTTACTTACAGATCAAGTGGTTTTTAAGGGTCTGCTCTGTATATGTTTGGACTGGTGTTGTCAGCGATAAAAGCTCTTAAGCATAGATTAAGCCTACTGACAGAGGTTTTCACGTATCGCTGCTCGGAGTGCCCCAAGTTCTTTGACTTGCCTCCTGACCTCTGAAACAGGGATTGACTACCATGTGGCCATCTCAAGAAGTCTGAAGTTAGGCACCTGAAATAACGCTGTTAAAATTGTTGGTGGTTGACTTTAAAATCCTCTCTGTGCTTAAAATTAAGCACGGTGCTTGGGTTAATCTTGTTCAAATCTTTCTGTTGACTTGTTGACTTGTGAACATTTTCATAATTGTATGAGTGGTTTATGTAATCAAGGTTTTTTTGTTTGGGTTTTTTTTTTTATGCTTTGGAAAAACTATAATTTTAGGAAAAATATTTATGGCTGTACTTAACATGTAGGAGGCAGTATGAAGCCAAAGAGGTAATTTAATAAAAAATGAAAGTTTAGTTATTCCCTGCTGCGTTTAATGTAAGTTCTGGTGGCCTTACATTTGTCGGCAAGACTTATTTCTTTACCTCGTAATCATGTTCTTTACTTATTCATAGAAACAGACCCAGTGGGGTGATTCATGAGTGCTTTCGATAGTTTCAGTGAAATCAAAATTAAATAAGTATCAGCTGTCAAGAACAAGAATATTATGAATATCTAAAGACACTGGGTAGCTTAGCTTTAATCAGAATAAGATCCTTAGTAGTGGTCTCTCTCTTTTGAAAAGCCTTCCACCTTTGAATCGCTACCATTGTTAGGTGTCAGAGTAACCTTTTAGCTGTACGTTTAAGACATCAATTAGTATTTGAACACTTTCAGAAGAGGCTTGAACTTACTTGCCAGTGCCCTGGGAGCAAAGTACAGATTTAGGAGCTAAAGGTTAGGCACTTGGACTTGAAAATCTGGTCTCTGTATGTAAGCCTACAGTGATTTTTTAAATTCTGCAACATAAAGTGAGGACATGAGATGAAAACTGTGCCATTCATTGGACTGTAGCGGCAGGTAGTGGTTGCTTGCTCCGTGTTTCACAGGGTAGCACTAAGGGAGAAGGGAGCTTGGTCCCTTGCTTTGGTTCCCTCTTATTCTCGTGCCTTTTTTTAAGTAAAAGCACGTAGCTCTATTAGAAAGGAGAGAAAGAGAGTGGGTGTTATAATAACATGTAGGCTTTGAGACAGGCAGTTCTGAAAGTTCCTTAAACAAAACCATTGAGATCATTTTGTCAAGACACTGTCTAGTTCACCAGTGAATGCTATGGAAGAAAAAAATCTGATCACTTATACCTTTCCTTTATTTGCTGCATGAGCTACTCTGCCAGATTGCTATCTACACCATCACGCTTGTGTTCTTTTGCTCTATTTCCTGTGCAAAGTGCAGCAGAGAAATCACAGGTGAACAAAGTCATGTTTAGAAACATCGGGTTTTCTTGTCATGTTTTGAGTGCAGAATTCATACTGAAGCAAAAGAATTAAACCGAGAGTCCCGATGGCAAAGGAGAACAAAGCCAACCAGGCGAAGAGTGAGAGAGATGCACCGGTGTCCCTGGGATGTGACAAGTGAGAGGCTGAGCACAATGGCGTTGTTACCGCTCCTCTTGGGCTGGGTAACTTAATCCTATTTGATATAATACAGCTTATGAAGAAGATACTTTTTAGACATCTGATTGAGGTGACAGCACTTCTCAACACCACTTCACCACCTGAGAAAAAGGGGAATTACCGCCAAACGATCAGAAGGGCTTTATGATTGCAGAGGGAGGTGAGCAGAGCGTGTGGAGTGGCAGGGAGAGAAAGAAAAGCAGATCAACAACTTTTTTTCTTTTTTTTTCACGAGGGTGTTTTTACATTCTCTTTGTTCAGTGTCAGCTTGTTGATGTGGGTACACAGCCCTGACAAGTTATCATGCTCCTGGAAGTTTGTAGCTCTGAAAGGCAGAGGAGTGTTTAGCATTCTGGGACTGATGCTTTCCGCCAGTTTTGTTGTTGCCTCTGGAAATATTGATGCAGTTGATCTTTGTGCAAGCACGTAGCTGTAGATTAATAAACGTGGAATGGAATGTCTTCAGCATAAACTGGGAATACAAAAAGAAGACTTATACAAAAGGAACGAGAAGCTGAAAAATAAGTGAAAAGAAGTTGTCAGGGATTACTTTTTTCCCCAAGTATTCTAGAAATTTGGTTGTTGGCAAACATGAGGTGAATATTTCCATTAATAATAAGGATTTCTAAATTATCTAGGAGTAAAGTAGAGCACAGGACATAAGCTGTTGTTAAGCCTTGTAAAGCCATTGTCAAGAAAGTATGTTTTATAAGATTTTATAGACACTGAAGCAAACCTGCGACTCCGTCTCTGGAATGACAAAAGGTGTAGAGTCAGAAATACAAATAAGAAACTAGTTCTCCTGATTTCTGTAGACTGGAATTTTACTAGTATAGAAGCAGCACAATTAGTGGTTGTGAAGACTAAAGAAAATTACTATTTCTGTATGTAATGCAACGCATAACTTACCTTTGTTTATTCCTTTTTCTTTCCTTTTCAATTTCCTGAACAATTTTTATGGTTTGGCATGTGTTGAACAACATTTTTAAAAAGTAAAGCAGTAAATAGATGATGGAAAATTCTGATCTTGTATTCGTAACGAATTCATATTTTTAATTGCTTGATTGGTAGATCAGAGATACTTTTTTACTTTCTTTAAGGCTTTCGTAAGCCACGTTACATCTTTCAGCTGTGTTGGTTTCCAGTTCACTAGCATGGTGCAGGTTGAGTGCCCTTGTTCCTCTGCACTATATGGTTGAAAGCCAGGAATATTAGTTATTTAATATTCTGAGGCACCAGGAAGCAGCACATCATTTGATTGTTCAATTACTGCAGTATAAAACACCTTAGTCTTTTTGTGTATGTTTGTCTGCTTGGATGTTCGCAATTCCTGGCGCTCTTATCTTCCTAGCTCTGTGTGATCTGCCCAGCTCTTCCCGCAGCGCTCCGGTACAAACACCGGCAGTATGATCAGTGTGGAGGCGTGATTGTGACGGGATAAAAGCTGCAGTGTGTGCATAAAAGGAACCAAATTACTCATGCTCAATTAACGTGGCCATGCTTCTGAGAGATCACCAACCCATGGCTAAAAGCACCTTTCTATATAATTACGTTGTTATTTTCTCTTTGGTTTGTGTAAAATTGTTTTTGTTGTTTTTGAAGAAAAACCAGTTGCAGTAGACTATGAATTTTAAAGAAATCACCATTAATATTATTGATGATAACTTATTAGTGTAAGCCACTCATTTAATTGCGAAGCAATGGAAGGTACAAAACGTTGTGATAAAAGACAGCTCTGCTTTGTATATGTTAAATCCAGCCTAATACTAATAGGTTTTGGTGATAAAGCAATAAATGCAAAGTTCATTTAAAGCTTAAGTGATCATTACTGCAGAAATTTCTTTCTGGATGCACAAGAGGAGCACGAAGTCCCCATAACTAGGATTCGGAGCCAGTAGTTCTGGCAAGGGATTCAAGCGTCTCTTTCATGGGACTGCTGAATGTGACGAAACAGTCTCTTACTCTTCACAGTTAAACTTCCTCTAGTAGGGATGAGAGAGGAAAAGGTCAGGTTCTGCAGAACTTCCCCATTTGCAATACATGATGTGTGATGCGTAGTCTTTAATCTTTCAGTCTGCAAGCAAATATCGTGAATATCCATTCACCCTAAATGAATATATGCGTACATTAAGTTGGCATTGAATTGGAAACGGGATTTTGAACTTCCAAGTATCTGGCATTAGCACACATCCCAGCTGGGTTATGCTCTGGCATGGAGAGAACATAACATCTTCTTGCCTTTCTTTTCTTACTGGTCACTTTGCATTCTCTTCTGCTGGACAAGCTTTAGGCATTGCCTGGGTTTCCTTTACACGGAGCAGGAATTTCACCCTGGATTCATCAGCTCCAGTATCTCTTGTCAGATGCAGACTATGTGTTGGCTTTCCTCCCACCACAGTATAGAAGCCAGCTGGTGTTTCTGCAAGAGGATAGTCTTCGTGCCCTCGGAGGGGGCCGTAGGGTTGATGGGTACTGGGAAGTCTGAGCTTTCTCCACTTACCTCCTTCTGAAGTTGACTGTGAGAATTTTGTCCCTTTATACGTTGTCTTAAGGCTTTGCCTAGAAGTGCACGTAGACCTCCGTTCCTGGGTAACTCTGCAGGTAAACATACTACATGGAGTTACTGCTTTCCAAAATGTGTGTGCAGCTGAACCTTTGCAGAGGCACCAGCCCTCTAGTCACATCAGATTCTTCCTTTGCGTTGAATATTGGCAATCAGATTAATATGGTTTTGGCTAACAGCCTAATGAATGAGTTGTAAAAGCTTAAGAAAATGGATTTACATCCATTTAATATGTGGCTTCCTCTGCACTACCAGTGATGGTAGCTGAGGCAGTGGCTATGACTGAGTGTATGTTAGGAAAGAAGTAAAAAAAATTAAATCATTAACTAACAGATTAAATATCACTCTGTTGAGGTAAACAAAGGTGTGTAACATCAGGTATCTATAAAAAAAAAAAAGCTTGTAAGTATCAACACTGAAATTCAGTCTATCTATGTATATTTTTTGTCATAGCTGAAATTGGACTTCATACAAATATAAGTACTTGCTGCAAAATTATTCAGCTGAATAATATTCCAATTCATTTGCTCTTCACTACACCCCGAAACTCCGCCTGCACACCTGCTTAAAATCAGCAACAAGTGTAGCTAGTAATGAAATATTTCAAATTTAGTTTCTTTTGTTTCATGATGCACAAATAGAAAATCATTTAAGTGTGACTGATTTTATTCATCTGCAGTAGTTGCTCATCTGAAGTGCTGTTGAAGTTCAGTAATTTGAGCTCTGAAATACAGTATTTGACAGATGGTGTGGGTGGTTGTGCCATTTCCGTGATAAATCTACTTACAAATATAACCATGAGGAAGTTGTCTTCATTCCTTGACTACTGCAACATATAGATGGAAAAAGTGACAAACACGACGTGAAAACGGATTTGTGTCTTGGCTCTTCATTTTCCTGCTATAATGATTTGAATTTTTGAACAAGTGCAAAAGGGAGGTTTCTTTTTACTTTATCTGAAAAGGAGTTGCTATAAAAGCTAAGACATTCTTTCAGTAGCCTTTCTTGTCTTACATTTCCTTTGAAGGTTTTCCTATAGTGAATTACTTTTGTAATGTCTTAACAGCATCAGTTAGAAAACATTGCTCTTTTTAGATCTTTGCTAAGAAACACTTAATGTTAAAAAAAATCCTGGAGGCTGGAGAAATGGACAGTCCTGTTGCCCCAGGGGTTACTGTTGAAACTTAGAGATGATAAAATGGTATAAATAAAAATATAGTACATTATCCAGTTTTAATATTCTTTTGTATTCTCTTTGCGTTTTAACAGAAATCACCGATGCTGGTACTAGAGGAACCCAAGATACAATTAAGGGTGTGAAAAGAAAAAAGATTGTGACTGAAAACCATCTAAAAAAAATACCAAAATCGCCTCTGAGAAGCCCCGCCGAAGCCAAGGTTAAGCAGAATGTAGACCCTTCACCACTAAAAGCTCTTCCGGATGCCTCCGAACACCCCACGGCACAGGATCACCTACCCTTGCAAAATGGAAATCAATGTACCAAACAAAACGGGGGAGTGCTTAGTAGTGAGATAAGTATTGAAACAACCAAATCTGAGACATCAATGCAGACAAAGCTTTCATTGACGCATCAGTCCTTGGATTTGGGTAAACAGGCAGTGGAGGATACTGATGCACACCAACTGAACTCACCAGAGAAGAAGTCTCTCTCAAACTCCTCATCAAGTAAAACGAAGACTGACAGTAATGAATGTATTAATTTTGTTGACTGCAGTACGTCATCCCCATGTACACGTACTGCATTCGATGTCTTATTAAAAGCTATGGAGCCTGAACTGAACACCTTAGCACAAGAGTGCCCCCCTTATGGGATGCCAATAGAGAAACTGAGACCAAATAAAACTGTAAGCACCTCTTCTAGTCTCACGCCCAATACAATGAGCATCCAAAATCAGTCTGCCTTGTCACAGCGTGAATTTGCAGCTGGACCTCACTATTACCCGTGTACGTTAAACAATGTGCATGTAGCAACAACAACCAACACTGGACAAGCACAAGGCCAATCGGTTTCTCATTCGCAAGACCTTATTACTAAAACCAGTCAACAAAATCACCAGGTTGTTATGTGTCCAAGTTTCACTAGATCGCTGGTGCAACAGCAGAGTCAAGAAAACCCCAAGCTCCAGCAGATATACAGCATAGCAGTAACTTCGTCTGTCGTTCACACCTCATCTCCCACTGTAACTCAGGTTCTTCCTCAAAACCAGTTAGTAGCTAGTTCGTCTTCACCTTTGTCAATTAGCACATCGAGTTCAACACACTTGTCTATAGGTCCCATGTATAATTCAGCCCAGATAGCATCAGTTGTAAACCATGGTGTAGAACAAATATGTAACCTCTTGAAAGACCAGAAGCCTAAAAAGCTAGGGAAATACGTCTGTGAGTATTGCAATCGGGCCTGTGCCAAGCCCAGTGTTCTCCAGAAGCACATCCGATCCCATACTGGAGAGCGACCGTATCCTTGTGTGACGTGTGGGTTTTCATTTAAAACCAAAAGCAATCTGTACAAGCACAAAAAATCTCATGCACATGCTATCAAACTTGGACTTGTCCTGCAGCCAGATTCAAGTGGCCTCTTCTTATCTCATGAGTCGGACAAAGCACTTAGCATTCATTCAGATGTGGAAGAAAGCGGTGAAAGTGAAGATGAAGGCACTGCTGATGAAAGACAAGATGATCAAGAACTGGAACCTGCACAAATTGTGAAAGTAATTTCGAGTGCAGAAACGTTACAGAAAGGAAGCCCTATTCCCTTAAGCAACCCAGATTGTATACCAGGGGACTCTTCGTTATGTGATACAGAACCTCAAGTAAGGGCAGCTTTACCAAAAGTCGTAGTTCATCCTGTAAATGTTTCTCCATTAAGGGCCGATAGCCCAAAAGTAACAGAACCAGCACCTGAGCTTGCTGCAGCACAGAGAAAAGCAGATTTTAAAGTGACAACACTTCAGTCAAATTTAACACATACAGCCTCATTCAAGGAGAATGACATAAAGCAACATCAGAAAGTAGAAATGGGCCTATTAGAAGAACAGCTGGGATCTGCAGTAGGAGCGGTGCATGCTCAGCTCCAGAGACAACAGGCAACCGATGGTTCCCAAGATCAACAAGGAAAATGTCTTTTGAGCCCTAGAAGTTTGGGGAGTACTGATTCTGGTTATTTCTCTCGTTCTGAAAGTGCCGATCAGACAATGAGCCCACCAGCTCCTTTCGTAAGAGGATTGCTGACCTCTGAGAAAGATGCAAATAAAAACCTGCCCTGTGTGCCGCGAGCAAGTGGTGTGGTAGCATCAGTGGTACAAACTGTTTGTGCCGAAAAAAATCTGATTCTCTCTGGCCAAATGCGACCTCCCATGGCAACAAAAACCCTTGAGGAGCGTATCTCAAAGTTAATTTCTGATAATGAAGCTGTTGTGGATGACAAACAGTTAGATAGTGTGAAACCAAGAAGAACATCTCTTTCAAGAAGAGGAAGCATAGATTCACCAAAATCCTACATATTTAAGGATTCTTTCCAGTTTGATTTAAAGCCCATGGGAAGAAGAACTAGCTCAAGTTCTGATATACCAAAGTCTCCTTTTACACCCACTGACAAATCAAAGCAAGTTTTCCTTCTCTCTGTACCGTCCCTTGACTGTTTACCTATAACACGAAGCAATTCCATGCCTACTACCAGTTACTCAGCAGTACCTCCAAATGTAATACCTCCCTCTCATCCCCTTCGAGGCAGTCAGTCATTTGATGATAAAATTGGCTCTTTGTATGATGATGTTTTTGTATCAGGACCTGCTACTCCACTGAATCAAGGTGGACATCCTCGGACCCTTGTTAGACAGGCGGCAATAGAAGATTCTTCTACTGGTGAAAGCCAGGTTCTTGGAGCAGTGCGATCTGTAGAAGAAAGTTATCTCGGGTGTAATTTATCAAATGAATCTTTATTGCAAAGAAGCAAGTCCCTGGCACAGGGATCAAATTTAGAAAAAACAAAGAAGTCCCCTCAGGTGCGAGGAACAATGTTTGAGTGCGAAACCTGCAGAAACAGATACAGAAAACTGGAAAATTTTGAAAACCACAAGAAATTTTATTGTTCAGAGTTGCATGGACCTAAAACTAAAGCAGCAATCCGAGAGCCTGAGCATAAAACTGTTCCAAACAGTACACAACCTCAAATTCTACACTACAGAGTCACTACTTCAACTGGTGTCTGGGAGCAGACACCCCAGATAAGGAAAAGAAGGAAAATGAAAAGTGTTGGTGATGACGATGACCCACAGCAAAATGATACGAGCATACCCTCAAAGAACGCAGAAGGCCAAAGCAAGCCAGCAAATTCTTCCAGTCTGTCAAAACACAGTGCAGCGACAACAGTGGTAGGATCACAACAGCCAAGCAACCTTCTACTTCAGAACTCACAAATGCAGCTTGTGGCTCGAGGCACAGATCAAACTACCGAGCCAAAGGTGGCTCCGCTCGTCGAAAAGCAGGCAAGTTCAGTTGTGCAAGAAAAGGTGGAGTTGAAAAGACAAGGGACTGGCATTTCAGTAATACAGCACACCAATTCACTGAGCAGAAACAGCTCATTTGAGAAATCAGAGTCATTTGAAAGAGTATCACCAGTTTCTTCTCAAGAGCCCAACAAGGTTGCGAAGCACCGCTCTTTGAATACAGTTGTAATCCAAGAGGATAGACACTCTCATCTGAATGCTCCCCAGCATCATCAACCCCTGTTGTCAGAAGCACCTAGAGGGGACATTCAGGGAAGCCAAATAGTTTCTAATGAGAGAAGCGCACCGCTGCAGCCGTCAAGACTTGTTCGCCAGCATAACATCCAGGTTCCTGAAATACTGGTCACAGAAGAACCAGACAGGGACCAAGAAAACCAATGCAGTGATCAGGAAAAGACAGAAAGGTTTAATTGGCCACAGCGCAGCGAAACGCTGTCAAAATTGCCGACAGAAAAGCTTCCACCGAAGAAGAAAAGAATTCGCTTGGCTGAAATGGAGCATTCATCTGCCGAATCGAGTGTTGACTCCACGCTTTCCAGAAGCCTGAGTCGGGAGAGTAGCTTGTCTCATGCCTCTAGTTTCTCGGCTTCACTTGATAAAGATGAAACTTCGAAGGCTGAGAACCCTTCCAAAGCGGAGTCTGTTAGCAAGTCGACAGAGTTCCTCATGATTCCCGCTGGCTCACACGCACTGGCTGTGCCTGGCCCTCATTACCGGGAAATGAGACGTGCCGCCTCGGAGCAAATCAGCTGCACTCAGCCGTCAATGGAGGTTGTGGACTACAGGAGTAAGTCTTTCGACTGTGGAAGCATGTCTCTGTCAAAACCTGCCTCGCTCATAGAGATAGCTGCTCCGAAAGTGTCGTCTGCAAATGGAGTTACTGGACATGTGCCTCTGCTAGAACGGAGGAGGGGGCCATTTGTAAGACAAATATCTTTAAATATTGCTCCAGAAAATCATCAGCCTCAAGTTAAATCAGCATTTCAGACAGCTCATGCTACGGATGTGCCCGCAGTGCCATTGCACAGACTGCAGACCTCCGGCAAATCTTCGGTGGAGTTTCCTTCAAGTACTCACCATTCACAGACTCACTCCAGGCCTCACCTGGCAATTCAAAATTGTAATCCTGTTAGCCTGTCTTCGGTTCAGCACCCTCTAGATCATGTGTTGAATAATCAAGGAAAGCCATCCCTAACTCATCAGCCTTCCCAGACATCTACTAAAACATCAGACCAAGGGGAACAAGTGAGCACATACGCACTTTCTTGTCATCCCGATGAAAAAAAGGATTGTTTTGCTCCAAAGTATCAACTTCAAGTTAAAACGTTGCACGTAGGTCAGCCATACTCTTCTAAATTGCTGAAAAATACTTTATCAACTCAGACAGTTCCAAGTCAAGTTGGGGTGGACCAGAATGCATCCTCCTTTGAATTGCAGGCTAAGCTGTCTGACATGTCTAATCCATACTCTGTGCCTCCTCTAAAGCAAATTGTCCCTAATAACTGCAGCAATCAAATACATCAGATTCCTCCTTTTGTGGTTCCCGTCCGTATTCACAGCAGTATGCCATCCTATGGCTTTGCAACTGTTACACCCCTTCCTCACATTTTAGTGACCCAGGATCAAGTAAATCAATCTGTTTGCAAAACAAATGTTGCGACAGTGCCAACGCTTGAAGGCAAAACTCAGCTGCCAAAATCTCACAAAGATCATCAGAAGACTTTGCCAAATTCATTTGAATTTGAAAACTCACTACCAGAAAGTGGAACCAGAAATTCACCTTTGTCAAGCTCTTCGAATATTATTCAGAAAGTGCCAGTTAGTGGACTCTTCCCTCAACAAGAAGCTACAGCTTCAAGTAAACGAATGCTTTCCCCAGCCAACAGTTTAGATATTGCTATGGAAAAACAGCAAAAACGTGTTAAAGATGAGAGTGGAGCTGCCTGCATGACAGATGCTAGACCACTGCATTCACTGAACGCTAGATCTAATGACCCGACTAGTAAGCAGAAGAAACCAGTTTTGGTAAGACAGGTTTGCACCACAGAGCCTCTTGAAAGTCACCTCTTAGATCCTGATGGTGTTGCACAGCATGAAAAAAGCATCAAAGCTAGTACTTCAGACCTGTTGCCTGACCGTCATTCATCTGACACTGGGGTTTCAGAAGCCCTAGAGGAGTCACCAGAATCTGAAGACCTTAAGTCTTCCGCATCGCCAGTGTTTGTAGTTAGAAAACCATCTGAATTGTCTCCGGTGAATAATCAGAGTTCTCTTCTCAAGACTGTAAGTAGCAGTCAAGAAAGAAGGTCCCCGAGTAACAGTAACGAGAGCAAGCAAATCAATAGCCAGGGTCAAGCAAAGCCGGTAACTACATTGGCTGCAATGAACGCAGGAGAAATGCAGAGGCTGTCATTTCCGAGCCTCAAGACCTCAACAAGTTTTACCTGGTGCTATCTTCTGAAGAGAAAACCATTGCATCTGCTGCAAAACGATCAGAAAATCTCAGCCTATTCTACCTGGACCATTAGTCCCAACAATCCCAATCCACTTGGTTTGTCGACAAAGGTAGCTCTCTCCCTCCTCAATTCAAAACAAAAAGTTGAAAAACCGCTGTACACTCAAGCAAGAACTACTCATCCCAGATCTGATGTATTGGTCTATTCAAGCAAGTGGAAGAACAGCTTAACCAAGGTACTTAAGCTATGCTTGATGTATACTGATCGTTTACAGAGGATTTGCTTGGGAAATCATGCTTGTTCATATTCTAGAGAATGTAATATGCCTGACATGTATAATATATGTGCTTATTTATTTTAGTTATGCTGGATCAAACTGCTAAAAAGATCTTAAGTAATTCCATTAAGAAACCTGTTCATAAGGATTTATCGCTTTTCATGGAAATTAGTTCCTGGATTTAATTCTGTATATGAAGTGTTTATCATGGCAGGAATGTGTTTGACTATTTTTGAAATGCAAAGGGTTGAAGGAAAATAGTTCTGATATAAATATTTGATAAACACTTTTAACTTAAAACAGGTTAATTTAAGATCATAATTGCATATTTTGCCTTAAAAGTCAGCCGGTATTTTCTGTTATAAAAGAGTGCTCAGCCTGAACAGGTGTCCATGGATACGCCATGAAAATATTTTTCACCATTGCTGATCATCTAACTGTGAGACGAGCAGTGTACCGTTTCCCTTTCTCCCGCCTAGGTTAATCAGCAGTGTGAAATAATGACAAAACCAGCGAAGTTTAAAATAAAATTACAGCTGCCATAAAAACAGTGACAACTTCTTGGATTGATATGGCTCCAAAGATGACGTTAAATCTTGCGCAGCTGAATATACTCCAGGCAATGTTTGTGACCCACATAAAACACTGCGTCATTCCAGAGTCAGATGTGGCAGAGCAAAGTAGTCACTTGTTATTTCCTTAGCTGTCTCGGGGCTGCACACGTGTGACTGGGATTTCACTCACTGGACAGTTCTGTTGTGTACAGGACCAAAGCTGTGCTGGTTTGCACTGGATTTGGTGTTCCTTAGTAATTGAACCGCCACTGTGAATGGGTGAAGGTGGCTTTCTGCCCTATAGCATGGCAAGAGGTGGCCGTGTCTTATTTAATCGATCCAGTACTAGCTTTTATTGTCCCATCTAGTGAAGCCATAAAGCTTTCTGAAGACAGCCCCGGCATACAGCATGGGTTCGTGCTCTTCTTTCCTCTTTGCTGTGTACGCCATGTGTTTGATGCCAGACTTCTCTTTGGAGCTGGCAAAAATACTGCATTAGCCGTGGACCTCCCTTTCTCTAGAGTCCTTCAGCTGTCTAGGACATAGAAACCTTTTTCTGGGGGCGTTAAAAGCAATCATAACTTGCCCTAATCCTGCAGTCTGCCATCAGCAAAACTTTCTGGGCATTGGGCTGGGAATCGGGGTCTGTCGGTCACTCTAGAGGAGACCCACCACAGCCTTGGGAAAAGACGCGTATTTCTGTGGACGTTGAGTGACAGACTGTTGCTGTCAAAGGTCACCCTGGGATGGTCCTGTGTTTGCTAAATGTTTTGCTAAGATACAAAGTCGTCAGTGGGGAAAAGAGCAATAGGAGGAGAAACTCTGTGTAACAGGAAGAAATAGTTTCAGGGGGAGTCGAGAAGATATGCTAAAACCCCTCAGGCCAAAAGAGCATTAGAGTTAAACCTGGTCCTCCTGAAATTAGTGGGAGACTTTGCTAACACTTACATTGGAGGTCAAAACTTTATCTGTAATGTTCGGTGCACAAAATACATACAGGCTGCTGAATTTGTGTTAGTGCTGTAAGTGAACTGAATTGTTGGTTCCATATTAGCGTTCCGCCTTTGTTTAAACCCGTATTGCCTTTTTCAGCCTGCTCCCTCGTACACGTCATGAGATGTTGTACTTAAATAGTGCTAAATTAAAAAAAAAGAAAAAAGGATTCGAAGATTTAGCTTTTTTCGTTGTACATAGTTGAGCGACTCTTTCTAAGGCAAGTCTCGCATCATTTGTGTCATTGACTCAAGTTTGTTTTATGTTTAAAGAACAGTGTATCAGAAGAACTCTGATAACAAAGCTAGCGTGTGCCTCTTGAAGAACAAATTTTGTCTACAAACAAATTCTGTTTAGAATATAAATAATGGATAATAATATTTTGAAAAATATTTTGACAGCACCCTTTTGAACACTCTAGGAGTACTTACATACTGTAATAGGCAGCTGTCAGGTACATTTGCAGTGCTTCTGCCACAAAAGAACCGCAGTTACTAATCTTTCTTCAGTCTTTCTTGTTGACGTTTTGAATGAAGCGTACGAGCATGATGAAAATGAAGAGTTCTTAAGCTCTGCTTGCGGCTGATTTACAGGTTTTACTCAGAGCCATTATGAAGGAAGAAAGTGCAGTGAGAAAGCACCAATTAAAGTTTAATTGGCATCTCAGATTGTACGAGCAAGGTATAGGATGGCAGAAATTGAAAGTTTCAAAGACCTGGTATGACCTAACACCTCCAGAGCTTGTCTGCTTTCCCTTTTAATGACTCAGCGGCTGAAATCCTGCTGCCTTTCCAGGATGGTGATGCTGCTGTTAGAATATACCTCTGTGTTACCAGTCTCTACTTAGACCTGGTAATGGAATAGTTGATGCCGTCTTGGAAACTTCCTCCCAGAAGCCATGTTTCAAGAAAGCAAAACCTGAAATTCCTCATTCGGTTCATGCCCAGTAATTCTCCTACTGTTTTTTCTGGTTGAGAGTGAGGATGGAGAACATTGGAGGTCCTTTTGGAAATTAATATTCCATTGGGAAAAAAAAAACCCATAACAAATCCAACAAACAGATTAGCAAATAATTCTCAAAAAAAAGGGATTGATTTCCTGCTTAAAAGCTTGGCGGGGTCCTGAGTTCCTTTGGGCACCACCGTTGAGATTGCAAGTCTCTCGGGGTTGCATGTGCACAAGTGGTTTGCACATTTTAACCCTGACCTGATGGAGAGCTTTAAGTGCTACTATCATCCAATTTATAAATAATAATAAAAATGCCGCACTGTTATGCCTCACGTCCTCTCTCACAGTCCTAGCCCTTTCTGGAGTGACTTGGCGTATCCTGCTCGTGGGCCTTTAGCTGCTGATACTCTCACCAGGATAAAGCGACTTCCTGAACTGTTCCCGGGTTTGCCCTCAGAACTATGTCGTGTTTACAGAAATCTCATGCTGCTTCATAACCGCCACTAATCACTGTCACAAAAAAGGCAATTCTTTCAACAATAGATGCCATGGGAAATGAAGAGACATGTGAACAAAATGCAAACAATAAGGAACCCCGGGACTTTGTTTGCTCGTCACAATTCACTGCTCAGAGGCAATAGGTGAAGTTGCCACGTTCCAGTGATTCAGAGAACAAACCACAAAATGTTATTGTGAAGGAAGCTCCTGGAATGAGTACAGCACATTAAAATGTAACAGGAGGTTCACCTGCATGGAAAAGGCTTATTTTATCTCCCTACTCTTTTTATTTTATTGTTCTATTTATTATTATTTTTCACCAGTTTTCCTCACCTGAAGTCATTGGTGTTGTATCAGGAGCCCTTTCTCAAGTCCCCACATCGATCTTGGCTTCCCTCTCTGAAGCGAATCAGTAATGTGTGCAGTACTCCAGGGTGAAGATTTTCGGGCAAGAATAGGCGGAAGAATGGAAAGTTTCTCCTAACTGGAAGGCTTTCCTTTCTTGGACGATGTGCCACAACAGTCCAGCTCACCACTGGAAAGTAGTTAAATACAGAATATTTTTATGTGTAGACTAGTAAAAGTTTAAAGATATTAAAACCATTTTCCTCAAGCGGCCATGTGCCAATGGGAAAAATGTTTAAGGAATATTATAATCTGAAATTTATAACTGATGATTCAGGCTGCGAGTATGTTTTTTTTCCAAGGGACGTTGTACCAGAAGTACCTATTGGTCTCTGGGCAGCCCTAAGAGCAGGTTTTTTTCCAGTTTTATACTAGTAATTGAAGACAGCGAAGTTAAATTGGAGCAAAATGAGTAAAGTAGAAATGAATCATGGTCCTTGTCTCTATGGGAGAAGAGAGAGAAGACTGTGTTAGAAGCGGAAGGCATAACTAATTGTGGAGAGGAACATTTTACAGCACTGCTGTTTTTCTACCCTTCCCCGCCAGCAGGTATGGGGTTTTTTTAGGTGAGGTACATGAAAGGATTTCCACAGAAGAAACCTGTGGTTCTTAGAGACTGGCAGCTGTCAAAGGTTTACGGAGGACCCAAGTCCTCTTCAGCATGAACCCTCGGTATCAATAGAGGCTGGGTGATGAAGGGATCGAGAGCAGCCCTGCGGAGAAGGACTTGGGGGTACTGGTGGCTGAAAAGCTGGGTATGAGCCAGCAATGTGCGCTTGCAGCCCAGAAAGTCAACTGTATTCTGGGCTGCATCAAAAGATGCGTGGCCAGCAGGTCAAGGGAGGTGATTCTGCCCCTCTGCTCTGCTCTGGTGAGACCCCACCTGCAGTACTGTGTCCAGCTCTGGGGTCCTCAGCACAGGAGAGACATGGACCTGTTGGAGCCCGTCTGGAGGAGAGACACAAAAATGATCAGAGGGCTGAAACACCTCTCCTGTGAGGACAGGCTGAGAGAGTTGGGGTTGTTCAGCCTGGAGAAGAGAAGGCTCCGGGGAGACCTTATTGGGGCCTTTCAATACTTAAAGGGGGCTTGTAAGAAAGATGGGGACAGACTTTTTAGCAGGGTCTGTTGCAATAGGACAAGGGGAAATGGTTTTAAACTAAAAGACGGTAGGTTTCGGCTAGATATGAGGAAGAGGTTTTTTACAATGAGGGTGGTGAAACACTGGCACAGATTGCCCAGAGAGGTGGTAGATGCCCCATCCCTGGAAACATTCAAGGTCAGGTTGGACGGGGCTCTGAGCAACCTGATCTAGTTGAAGATGTCCCTGCTCACTGCAGGGGTGTTGGACTAGATGATCTTTAAGGTCCCTTCCAACCCAAACTATGCTATGATTCTATGATGAATTTGGAAGTTTTCATAAAAACTAGAAAGACTGGTTTTTTTCATTGTCAGTGAGCATTTCTGTAGATTTCTGTGACAGAAACTTGGTGTTTCTATTAGGGCATCTCTGTGGTAGCAGCATTTTGCATGTTTAAGACACTGAAACAACTGCTAAAATAGTATATAACCAGTAAATTAAAGCACATCAGCGGGCGTGCGCGCGTGTGTGTGTGTGTGTTAAAAAAAGAAGCAGGGGGGAGAATCCAGAGGTATTTGGCCTTGTGTTAGTTTTTGCACTCTAGGTGCTTTTGTGAACAAACAATACATTATAATGCTGTTTGACTGTAGTTTGGATAACAACGTGGGCCAAATACTTCTGGAATCTTTCTTTTTCCTTTGTCTTTTTATTATTGAAATTTTAATCTAGAAAGAATACTTAGTATTTAGGTTTGAAAGATCAGGCACTTAAAGATTGCATTATTCCAGCTGCTGGGAATATTTATGTGGTACTGGGCTTATTGTATGTATTCTGTATTCTCCACTACTCTTTTCTTATCAAATTACAAATGTCATCTTGTTACTCTTTGTTTGCAGTGGAAACAAAAGCAATTCATGTGCCAGGTAGTGTATAGGAACTACAACATGGCTGAGTTGCAATTACTAGAGTAGGTTCCACTTCTGATATTTCATCCAGAACATCATCTCCTTTCATCTTGTATGAGTGCTGTTAAAAGATGCAGGGTGAAATTTCTTTCTTCCTACACACAGGCAGAGCTGTCACGTATGCTTTGGTAGAACTGCTCAGATATTTGAAAATCCAGCCCAAATCAATCAGAGGACTGCATGAAAGCATACGCATTGGAGCAGTACTTGCAGCCTGTGCAGAATTCCTAGGGCTTTGAATTGAATGGGAAGATGCTTTTTCTCTGATCTGTGTTAATTCCTCATCAGCCACATTCCTCCTCAGGTGGGAAGTAAAGGCGGTGGCTGAGGCTGCATGGAGGACTATGGGCAAGGACCGGGTGCCAGAATGATGTCACCCTTCGATATATGTAATGACCAGTGTAATTCAGCAGTCATTTCAAGTCAGCCAGTGAAGTCATTCCTCTTGCCAAGAATCTGCAAGCTTACAGCATTAAATTTTATAATGAGTAGAAAACATAGGGCTGGACTTTTTTTTTCTCTCATCGTTTTATTCACTTATCAATATGAGCAAATGTGGTAAGTGTGCCAGCTACGTGGGTAGAACAGTTTATAAATACAGCAGTAATAATTGCTGGCTAATTGGATCATTCCTTCATTGTTGCCCATTTTATAAATATCCTAGACTTGGAAGGAGTAGATTTTAGCTGGCAAATGTTGGGGGAACTTATCCTCCTTTTAAATAAAAAAAATTTTAAAAATTCCTTAATTAATAATCGGGGGAAATGGAGAAACGTATTTTTGTTCTGCTAGACAACTGGTATGCTGCTTCTTGTAATTTGGTCTGGCAGTGGGAATTGAGTGTGGAGTCCTGCTTTGGAAGGGTTCCGGAGCAGGGAATAGTCAATTTCCACACCAAAACAGGTACATTTTTTGAAAAATACTAGCAATCAGAACTGTTACCTGTATAGCATCTCCCGTTGGTACACCCCTCCTTCCCACCCTTCTCCTCTTTGCTGGGCCATGGGGAAGCAGCTCCTGCCAGCCGTGAGGTGCTGCTGGGTCGCGGGTCGGCAGGTGAGACCCGAGACCCGCAGTCGTGGGATGGAGAGCAGTCAGGGAAGCCCTTCCCTCCCCTGCCCCTGCCCTGCTGTTGGTAGACACCAGGCAGCTAGACCCGGGGATGTGCTACTGAAATGGTGCGGGACTTGAGCAGTGGGGAAAAAAGCACGGATAACTAGTTGCACACTGAAGTTTCCCCCTTTTTGTCCAATTGTGGGGGACAGTGTATCATACAGCTGTAGAGCCCCGTCTGTATGGTCCAGTGGCCGCATTGAGGGCAGAGGAGCAAAGCTGTAGCCGTTCAGGAAGCAGCTGGGTTTGGGTTTGCTCTGTGGAAGGCTATCTGTGAGCTAAAAACCATCACCTTCATCTTCCCTGAAGAAGGAGGAGGCATCTCCTACAATAGATTCAAAGCATTCCTGGTTTCCTACAGTGCCATAATCTCCATCTCCGTTTGCGAGTCCACAAATAGTCAATGCATAGTAGAGAAGTAGTTTAGCAAAAGATATTTTTTGTTTCATGTATCTTAACATTGTAAAAAAATCAGTTACTGTAATTGTGGCTTTTATGATGCTTTTATTCATCGTAATTTACAGGTTTTAATGGCATATGAGAGATACTAAATTTAATTATATGCATATCTCACTCTCTTTCAGCGAGCGTTAAATAGAAAAAAATTGACTGCAACTGAATTCAGCAATAAGGAAAACTCTGAATCAAGCACTGAACACGATAAAGAAAACTCCTTTATCAAAACTGAACCAAGAAGAGTTAAAATATTTGACGGAGGGCAAGTATTGTACTTTGTATACTAGACTAGATCTCGTTGGGAAGATATTTTTTCCTTGATTCTAGACTTTGCAGAGACGTTGCTTCCTGTTTGATTTATTTTAAACAACAGTTCCCATACTGTGGTCTGTGGATGTTGGTTTATGTTTCCAAGAAAAATGGAAAGTCATCAGAAGTATGGAGCCGTGAGAGTTATGAGGAGGGGTAATGAAACGAAGAACAGTAGGCAGTGCGATGATTTTTTTCTTTTCCAAAGGACGAACATTAATCAGCAGTACAAGCAGCTAGATACAGCCATAGATGTAAATTCTTTTCCTATATTTCTTTTACGTGATAAATAATACCTATTCGGCAGTAAGGTTGTATAACTGTAGCCGGAGAGGATATAGTCCAGGAGCTAAGCAGCAGACTGCGGTACGGTCTCTGTCTGGCAGTTCACTGTGGTATACACAGGCTGGAGAACTCCTGATTTGAAAAGTGCCATGGAAATATTTACTGGGAGTCGCAGTCCATGCACTGTAATACTTTAAATTGGTTGCCTGATATGAATAGCAGTTGCTTTAGCCACAGTGTTGTGCCATGTACAACATCCTATAAAACAGACTTTTTTTTTCAGTAAAAAGTGCCAGTGACGCTTCTAAAAATTTTGAGCACAAATGGTGCATATTTTATTATTCTTGTAATTGGTGGCGGGCTCTAGGGCTTTCCATTTATTGGTTCCCGGCTTGAATCCAGTCTAGGCCAGCAGTTAAGCCATTACCAGCTGCCCAGGTAAAACATTGCTACGTGTCTCTGCTCAGATCCAAACGTTGCAGGGACCAGGTCACAAAAACTAAGCACAGCCTTTGGCATCCTTGAGCAGAGATACAAAGGCTGAAATGGAACCAGAATGACTTTTTCCATCTAGAGACGGTCGCAGTCGGCTGAGTCCAGAGCACGTTGGTAGGGAATTTTAAAGACTTTCCCATTGTCGTAACTAATGTTGTTCCTTTTCTGCAACCAATGCTGAGCCTCAAAGATGCTCTTTTAAAGCTTACTCATGGTGCCCAAACCCGCTTCCAATAATTGACACTTTTAAAAAGTATGTTCCTGTGTTGAGAAGAGGAGATTTGAAATCTTTAAATGCTTAGTATCAAACGGTACCTTTATTAAAAAAGATATGCCATTATTCCTAAACAAGTCCATGATTACCTAGTGAAAAATCTAGATATGAGCTTAACAAATAAATGCAGAAGTTGAGCAGAAAAAGAGGATGATTGGTTTTGTCAGTCATTCATTTTCATCTGTTCTATTATTTTCAAAATTCTGGTAGATTAGGGTTTCCAACTAGAATACTTTTCCCATTAGAACTAATTGCCTTACTCTTATGGTACTGTTACTAGGTACAAGTCAAATGAAGACTACGTGTATGTTCGGGGGAGAGGGAGAGGGAAGTATATCTGTGAGGAATGTGGAATACGTTGCAAGAAACCCAGCATGCTGAAGAAGCATATTCGCACACATACAGATGTCCGTCCTTACCACTGCAATTACTGCAACTTTTCCTTCAAAACTAAAGGTAGGGGTACTTCTCGGTGTACGTTTTTCCCCTTTTCTCTTTCTACTTTAAAGTATAATTCTTTTCTTCTCACATTTGGCTGTTCGTAAGCTAAAGAAGTTGCCCCTCTGTGGAGTTTTATTGTCTAATGCTTCAAGTATTTGTAGTTTCTGATTTCCTTCTTTTCCTTTGTCTTCTGTATGTTTAGTCAGATAATCACATCTTTATATAAACGAACTGTGTGGCATGCCACAGTAGGTGAGAAATTGGAGTGGAAGAGGGAAATCGTATGGGAGTATGATGAAAGTTAGGTGAAGATAGGTGATCTGGTTAGCTGCTCATCCTAGGTAGGGATGTGGACACAGAATTTTCAGTCCCTAGCAGAGATCTTTCGGCGGTATGCCATTGACGTATATTGTACTCCTACTGGCACTCAACTAATTGCTCCGGGAAAGAAATTGGTTTATATTAAATTACTATATTAACATGTTTTTTATACCCTTGAAGGACAAGGTTCACGTTCCACTTGACCTTCTAAGACCCAAAGATGAACCCCTACTTTTTAAAGCCTGTTTACAGCGCATACTTAAATGCATCCTAGTTTAAGCAGGCGGTGTATTAAACAGTGGTAGATCCAGGACTCAAAGTAGGTGAAACAGACAGGAGAGGTTCACAGCCAAAATACTTTCAGCAAAAACATTCTAAACAACGAATTTTTTCTTGACTTCAGACATTATTTAGCAATAATCCCCCCCCAGCTGTAACCTCAGAAAGGTTTGTGTTTTTAGTGGCTTCAAGACTACTCAGCAGTTGGATGGAAAACTGCCAAGAAATAACACAGTGCTGCAGAAAGTGGGATGGATAGATGTGCCAAAAACTATCGCTGCATCCTGACACACTGGGTCATCATGTTGCCCTTAAGATGGAACGCCGGAGTGTGAACCCCATAAATTCTGATGATGGTTTTTGCAGAGTAGGAGTGCTGGCCAAGTTCAAGTAATTAAGTTCTGCCCATTTGAAATTTGAAATTACAGGTTTCAGCTGTAGCAGATAGTTGTATTCTTTTCCTCTTCTGCAGTTGCTTTGCCCAGATGTTGGTTGCCATTACTGCTGGCAGAGTCAGTCACACAGCTGGGTGCTTGATGTGTGGTAAACCACCCTTCGTGACAGGACAGTGTAGCCAGTAACGTCGTGCTGTATGTAGAGCTGGGAAAATTGCTCTTTTTGAGTCAATATAGTCATATGGCTTCATAACAATTATTTCAAAATTTGGGGTGATTTCCTAGGTTTGTTTCGAAGCACAAATAAAGTACTCCATAACCACAGAAGAGTCACCATTTCACCTGCTGTAATTTCTCCCATTGAAATACCTCAAAGAAACAGTTTTTGAGAGACAATAGGAAGTTCAAGTATAAAGCGAGCAATTACTTGTAATAACATACATTTCACAAATGTCATAATTTACAGATCTTTGATCTACTCTTAACCTTTTCTTGATAATATTTGCCATATTTTCTTTTCAAAGGAGAAGGGGAGAGCAGCCTGTGGGGCCTCTCAGCAGTTATGCGTTCACTTTTGAGATTCAAATCAAATATGTTCATGCTCTGGTTTGGAATAAAATTAATCTGTTTGTTTAGGTCAGCAGTGAAAATTTTTAGACTAAAAATAGAATCCATCAAATACTAAAAGAGCTGCAAGATATGAACTTTAGTTTCACACAGTAGTTTTCTGTCAATGTGACTTTGAAGACTGGATCAGCCTTTTTTATACATTGCCATAAACAAATGAGGGATCTTTTACACCAATACAAAATACATCATCATCTAGGATTTCCATCCTATTCTATTTCATCTCAATGAAGAACTTAATGAAATGTAGCCAGAGAGCTAGTAGCGTGCAGGATGGTGAATCTGCCGCAGCCCTTGACGGCTTGCATTGAGGGGCAAGGTTCTATCAAGTGTGAAATCAAATTATACAGGTGGTTATAAATGTAGCTGAGTAAGATATAGACATGTTGAGTGTGTATTTGTATACATTTGTATAGTCACAGAGCAGTTAATTTTTTTCATTTTTTTCTTAAGGAAATTTAACAAAACATATGAAGTCAAAGGCACATAGCAAGAAATGCATGGATTTGGGAGTCTCAGTAGGCTTAATAGATGATCAGGATGGAGAAGAAGAATATGGTAAGAAATTAAAATCTTTCTTTACTGCATTTTTGTATTTATTTTGTCATCCCAGTTTCTTACTCTTTCTTTTCCAAAGCTTCTAAATTCTTGTATAGGGAAAAGATACAGAGATAAAAATTTTAGAAGCTAGTCCAAGGGAGTAAGAAATACTGGAAAAACCTTCACCAAAAGAAATGACAAGCATATGCTAAAGATAAATTGCTGCTGAATTTCTCACAAAGTGTTATGCAGTTTAACTTTATCAGCTTCATAGATAAATATGACAAGACTGAAAATACCAGAAAAACAGCTGTTTGCCTAGAAAAAAATGTAGTCAAATGTAGTGTTTCCTTGAAAATAGTTGTGCGTGAAATTGTCAAAGTTTTGAGATGCACATTTTCATAGAAATTACATCACTAACATGCCACCCAGAATCACAAATACATTGCTGAGCCCTTTGCAAGGAGGCTAATCATCTTCCAGTGTCGAGTTTGGTCCTCCTTTGCAAATAATTGGGCATAAATCAGCAGATAGAGATAATTTAGAAATTATGAATGTTTTTGATAAATGTTCTACTTCTCTGCTAGCGATGAGAGTGTTACCAAAATGCATGTAATTGCTAATAATGGGAATTCTGCACTTCCTGCGTCCTGAAGTGGCTCCGCTGAAGAGGAGATGAGATTGAGGACAGTGAAAGAGGGCCAAACCGGGTTCACATGGGTTTTGCTCAGCATGATAAGAAAGATGTAGCTGCACCAGACGCAGTGAGATGGAGAACAGGGTTGTGCATTAGGATTCTGTTTCGGATCTCAGCGTGTCTCAGTGCAGTGGTGGCATTTTCTCCTTCCTCCCATTTCTCAGCAGGGAGATGAGTCCTGTTGCCTTGCCTTGTTGTATTTTTCTTCCTTCAGTGGAATAGTTTATTAGATTGCGGATGAGGTTTTGAGAAAAGAAAGCAGTGGAGATCTTTATTTAAACAGTAAAGGGCAAGAAAGATGAATGCACTTGCTCCCATATGACAGCCGCTAGCAGAATAAACGAATCAGCTTGAATCTAATTCTAAATAATGCTGGGAATATGAGTCAGCTGGTATGATTCAGTAGTGCGCTAGGTACAAAGAAACCTGCATTTTCCCTTTTTTGGCATTCTTCGATATATTCCTTTTCAGTAAGCTAAAAGCATGTCCTCCTTTGCAACTTGAGGTACTAAATAAATAACACAGAAGATAAGCGGCAGTACAAATCACTGTCCTTTTTTCAGAGGAACAGTTTTCATTAACACTTTCAGCCTTCACATGACAGAAAAATTGTCACTTTTTTAAGCAATGTTCTCTAGCTTTCGACATTTTAGTTAGTTTTGTAAACTACAGCTGAACAGGTATTTCAATTTACTAGGAACTGAAAACATTTTATTGATTGATAAATCGATATTCCCAATTATGTACATTAAAAATTGCATTTGTGGTTATAATGTAATGGGAAATATTTCAAATGTTAACAGAATTACCAGTAACACCCGGTAGAAGGAAGCCACGTCAAATATTTGTTGAAAGATTGCTTTCCTTTGGCTTTAAGACTATTTCGCTGAGAGAGAGAGAGAGAGACTCTCTCTTTTTATATATCATGTACAGATGCATGTAACCATAGTATAAATATATTATATACTCCCTGAAATAATTTTTTTACTTCAGCACAGTAATTACTTAATAAATTAAATGTTCTATTTTGGGAAAAAGGCAAGACAAACACTCAACAGGATTTGCTAATTAATCCTTGAAATTCTTCCAGAAATGTAATTTTAAGAGTGCAATGCCTTTTTTTTTTTCCCCCCTCCTTCCCCAAAATAGAACAGGTAACATTTCTTTCTTTAACCAAAAAACAACTTGGTGATAAAATCCCTACCTTTTCTAAACGATCTGGCTCATGTACCTGTAGCAAAACCAGCTGTGCAGCACAAAGCTCAGCACAAAAGTCCTATCCAAGAAGCAGGGTCATGATAAACACGCGTTTGCTGCAGCCAAACCAGCCCCCTCCAGCTGCTGCATAACACAGGGCATTTACAATTATCCATGTAAATTCGGTGAGTAACTGTACACTTTAAAAATGTGATTTCATCTCTCAGCTCACCTAGGTATTTATATACTTGAAGGTATTTCTCATGGTAATTCGAAACTTGCTTGTTGGCCCATTTTTAAGGCAAACAGTCAGGAGGGGAAAAAAAAGTGTGAAGTATTTGCATATGTGCTTTCTTAAATGTAGGTGGTTCTGCCCGCTCTGAAATCCTGTACATGCCAATTTTTTTGGCTCTGTTTGAATGTGATTGAATACATTTATTTTTTTGAGGTGTCTAGGCAGTCTCAGCTAACAAAGTGGCTCTTTGGCTGCCCTTTCCCCAGGGCAGTGCAGCAGAGCTCGCATTCGGGGCCAGCACCCCTCGTGCCAGGTCTGGGCTCTAGGGCCAGCCCTGCCAGCGGTATGTCACCCGCGAAGGAAACCGTGATGGGCCTTGGGTATTGAGCTGCACTCGTGGCGTCACATCTTTGGCCCTTTCATCCTTTTTCCCTCTGGCGTGCGGCGGTGGTGGGTCTGTGTCACTTAGCCTTTTGGTGCTTTAAAAAATGATGTCTTTAAACGCATACCTTTTTTACTTCAGGAGTTGTGTGGTTGTTAAAAATGATCTCTTTCTTTGGGCCAGTGGTCTGCCCAATCCCATCTCTTTCCTCAGTTGGAAGGCAATGTGAGATGATGTAGAGAAAGGTGCAGAAAATCTGATAAGAAATAATTATGACCTCAGAAAGAAAAATTCTTCTTCCCATAGGCCATGTGAGATTGGCTTGTTTCCTGACGTAGAGAATGTCTGTCTGTCTCTAACTCATTTGTTATCCAAACATTTGGAATAGTGATTATTCTTA
This sequence comes from Gavia stellata, assembly GCF_030936135.1. NCBI lineage: Eukaryota > Metazoa > Chordata > Aves > Gaviiformes > Gaviidae > Gavia > Gavia stellata. The sequence continues at coordinate 98,675,718 of NC_082596.1, read as the reverse complement.
TGGCAATAAAAACGTTTACACCTTTGCTTAAAATAACTAAGCTGTATGTCTTCCACCAACTTTGAATTAGAGAATTAGCCAGAAACTTAACAAAGCCACCAACCTTTTATTTACTAAGGAATTTGCTGGTTCTATTTTTATGCATTTTTTTTTAAAGCATAGGCAATCACAATTATTTGAATATATCATTTTTTAGATTCATATGAGAAGTCATCTTTGACCTGACAGCAGTACAGATTAATAGTACATGCATAGTGAATAAGGAGTGCAAAATAGTGCACAGTCCTGCACATGCACACACAGAGCCTGTTTTTTCAGTAATTTGAGAAGCTGAAATTTTGTTGTGCTGTAGCGCCTAGGGAAAAAAGAAAGAGATGCTCTCTAGCTGTCTGAGACTATATGTGATCAGAGCTTTTAACATAGCATTCTTTGTATTTGGACTTGTCATCATTTGGGTATTAGTAAGTACTTTCTGGCCTGGCTTTTTGTATTCAAAACCATTCCCTCAGCCATTTATCTTTCATCTTCTGCTCTGTGGAATGTTCTTGTCACCAAAATACAGGGTTACAATGTAAGGAATGTTAATATCTGAATTAAATTGTCAGATGAGGTGAACTGTTTAGTGTGACAGACTGCAACTGGGGCTATCCTCTTGGGCCATGTTGACCCAATATTCTTCTATGCAGTCTTAAAAATAACAATAATTTGTCTCCAAATTAAAACAGTTATGAACTTTAAGCCTGCAATATTTCATATGTAACCAAATGTATGAGTGGTGTGGTACGCCCGAGTAAACTTCCACAAGATAGTACTTTAATAATGAAATCAGTAGATGGGCAGAACTTATTAAATGGTCTCTATGGAGAAATTTTTTCCCAAAATATTCATTACTTTACCAGTGAAAAGACCTAATTGTAAGTTTCAGGTATGTATTTATATATATACACACATATATATAAAAAAACCCACTTTCATTTTCTGCAGTATTAAATAAACCCTTCTAAAGATACAATGGTTCTAAGTTAATTAGCTATATATTACTTATAGTAGATCTTAAGTGAGTTTCCATGGCTCTTCATTAGCTTAATCATGACTCAGTCTGTGTTTTCACTGCACCTGCATTTAAGGAGTGAAAATAAATGAAAATCCTTGCAATAATATCCTCCTTTTGCAAATAGAATGGAAGGCTGATTCTGTTTAGCTTACAAGAAATGTTTTTTTTAATCCTTTTTTTTTAATATTAGTGTCTAATCTTCAACTAGATGTACATTGAGCATGCTGCAGCCCTACACCTACAGCCTGGGAATAGACTACCTAGTGCTAGGGTTGATGTACAATATACAGGTTACTCAGGAAGGCTTAGGTGTAGGTAATTTCTTTAAACAGAGGTTACTCGTATTTTTTTTTGTTAGTTTTACTTTGGTACTTCCCATACTCTCAGGAATGAAAGTCAAAAGCCCACAGGGTTTTTTTCTCCTCTCTGAGGGGCACTGGCTATTACCAGTCTGAATTTAACCCAGCAGATGTCACTGTGAGTCCTGTTTGATGGTGATGAGCAGTGGACAGTAGTTGAAGCAAGACTGGAATCAGTGAGTGAAGCCTATGAACAGACCTAGAAAGACAAGGAGACAGCAAGTTTGGGTATAGATGCTAGCGTTATTTCACAGTGCTTTGTTTCACCCTCTTTAAAATTTGTTCGAATGGTTGTGGAACAGTCTATTACAAGACTAATAAAACAGATGAAAGGTAAGTCTAAGCTTCTAATTGTCTAGAAAAATAGTGAGTGCATTGATGACTTATAGACCTTACTTTCAAGTTTATGATAATACGCTGACATACTAAAAATATTTCTGCCTTTATTGCCATAATATATAGTTTTTTCTTGAGTTTGATGAAGAATATATAATACAGAACAGATGCTTTTTTTTAAATGCTTTTATGTAGGTATTAATCCATAACTGAAGATACTTAGCACAATTTGAGGCAATAAACACTGCTTTGTATTACTCAGGTGCTAAAAGCCAAAAAAATTAGTAAATTTAAATTTAGATAAGAATATATAGTGAACAGACCAACAGATACTTAGTAAGCTATGTCTTTAGCCTGTATAAGTAGAGCTAATAGCAATCCTATAGTTACCTACGTAACTGTCCATTTGCTTAGGAACGTGTAAAACTTCACTAGTCTGGACTTACATTTTCAGGTCTTTCTTGTCTTCCTGCCAGTGAAAGAACGAAAATGAACATTTTGCGCTTTCTGTGAAAACCTACCTAAATATGATGAAGTTATAACTAAGTATGACCAAGTTATAAGCTGTTGAACTTTATCATTGGATTTGGTGCAGAAATGGCCAAGTCTGTAGCAGGGCCTGATAAGTCAGATCATGTGATAGACTAATTGGTGATAATATTGCAATTAAAACTAAAAGCTGTAAGTTGAGATTCTGAAGAACCTTTCTTTTAGTACTTTGCAGTATGACGATAATTAGATGGCCATTGTTAAAGCCATATACAGTAAGGATTCCTGTAGGAAAAACTTTTAAAATAAAGAACTTTAAAGTACACAGAGAGTACATAATTTCAGTTACCTTATTCATAGCATCGCAACGGGGAGGAAGCAGTTCATGGCAGTTATCAGCCCCAGGCGCTTCACTAATGGACGTATTAGGATGCTGATAAGTCCAGCTAATGCCATTGTGCTAAAGAACTTGAAGCTTTTTCTTTGCCAGGTAAAATGTCAGTATAACAGAGCCTTAGCCAACAAGTTCATCAGCACCACAAAGACAATACAGAGCTGATTAACTGAGGACTGACAACAAAATAAATGCAGGACTAAGATGATTTTTGCCCGTGATTTGTATACGCTTACTTCAATACCTAGGATTAAAAACTCAGTTTTATTAAATAGAATTATAGCTGGCATGTGAGCAAAATCCCCAATCAAAAGTTGTGTCCATGTTTCTATTATACCTGTATTTCCAGCTGTTCCTAATTTTTGCAGTGTTCATGTCTGTAGCCAAAAGTTCCACTTTCCTCCTGTGAAGTCCAGGAAGAAGAAAGAGTCTTGCTAAGGGTTTAGAAGAAAAGACTGCAGCAGTTGCTGCTCTTCCAAAAACACTCTTTATAAAAAATTGGGGCAGTCTTGAACATTCTTTCTATTAAAATGGTGAGAGTTACAAATTTGAAAGAGAAGTAGCTTTCATAAAGGCTTTACTTAATAGTGTGAAACTTTTTTCCTGTTTTTTTTTTTTTTAAATTGTGAACTTTCATGCCAAAAGCCATTTCCCCATATGCTAGTGGCCTTTAAATTTATGACACATCCTTCATTCTAAAATATCCCACACTGCTTTACAATCTCATACACAGTTAAACACAGAAGTCATTTTGTTCCCTTTGGAAATTGAGTCAGTTCTAGTTATATCTATCAGCTACATAAGCATATGGTTATAATTGTGCATAGTTTAAGATAGGAAGCGAAGAATTAATTTTTCCCCAATTAAAACAGCAAGGGAACTTTAGTAGGCAGTGTACCATGAGTAAAATGGATCGGGGCCAATACTACTTGGTTAACAAGACACTGCTTGGAAAAGAGTCTTTCACCACAAGGAGTGGTCACAGCCTCAGCTCGATGCCTCATTCAGAGAAGACCCATAACCTGCCTGGGTCTTCCACCGCTTAAAACTCCACCATCGGGTCCTCTCGCAACTCCACTGATGTACAGCGATGCTTAAAGGGATCACTAATTACAAAAACTTGGGCACCTCTTGTTTCAGCAAACATGCACGCAGGTATGAAAGCCAGAGCAGAGCGTTCCTTTGTGCATTGCCAGAGCAAGCAAGTCAGGAATGGTTTTTTTTCATCTGACGTTTCGAAGTGGTGTGGGAGTGAGGGAACCACGTTCATCACTGTCACCTCGCCTACACTGCAGGCTTTAGCTCCAGGTAACCACACTTAAATAGAAGCTGGCAAATGCACAAAGGGTGGAGGTAAACAGGGAAACAATAGAGGGAAATGATATCCCAGAGAGTCCTGCATGTAAGGAATCTGTGTCCCACACACGGTTCCCCTTTCCATGGTTTTATTCTAGAAAGCTGAGACATATGCAGAAAATTTCTACATAAGCAGCATTTGCTAGTAAATCCTATAGTGATCTTAAATGTTGATTTGAAAAAAGATAGTTTCTTATTATAAATCAGGGCATTGTTTGAGCATATGTTTTCCATGCTTTACAAATGTGACAAATCAGTTTAATCACTTCAGGTAGTTTCTCTTGCCAGTGGAGACAGTCATTTGTGACTGACATCAACTTTCACAGAAAATGTGATTTATGTGGAGAGAGGGAGAAAAAAGAAAAGTAACAGTAGGATTTCCCGGAGAATAGATATGTGATGTTGGTAAAGAGACCAATGTTAAGAGGGAGCCCGGACTGAAATCCAAGACTTTACAATGCCCCATGCACTGCTTAAAGAGTTGCAGGAAATGCATGGGTCACCCTTTAGATGTAACACATGGAGAAGTCTTTGAGATCTGTTACAAAGGCATTGAGGGAAGTTACTTCCATTCAGAAATCAAACATATGTAGAGGTTCTGACATTTTAGATGTGTTTGCTTTGCGAATTAATGATGAAGAAACACTGTGTGAAGAAGAAAAATGACAGAAGTAGCAAGTAAAAAAATGTTGAATAACTCCATGTGGTTTTGTTAATCATATTTTTAACAATCCTACTTGCCGTATTTTTGGAATGGACCTTACTGAATTAATTTTTCCACTAAAATGTATTTTCTTTCTTGAACAGCTTTGTAGATGAGAATTATAAATTAAGACTATTTAAAATTCTAAAAAATATTTTGGTTAGCATCCTTCCAATGACCTGAAGGATTTGGGGTACTTTTAATAACATTTCAGTTTCATGCCTGCTGTAGTAAACGTAGAAAATCTATAGTTTCCATATTTAGTTAATGTACAAATTACTGTGTGGGCAAAGAGGGGCAAAGTCATTATAGAGGGATTTTTTCAAAGAAGCTGTTAGTCTCGTTCTTAATTGCATTGCTCATTTGAAACCATAAAGGCTTATAAAGGTGGGTAACTTACTGAGAGGTAGCTCAATTAAACCCATTTATTTTACCTGGAGTTAAACACGCTTATTTTCATTTTGGTAATGTAGCAGCCTGAAGTATTGGTAGTACATTCAAATTCTTTTAAGGATCTGATTTTTTTCAGAATCGTTCATTTTGATGGTAGGTTGCTCTGTAGATTTCCCTAGAACAGGATCGCTGAGATTTTAACTAACCAGCCGTCATTGCTTTTGCAGAGCCAAATGATTTTTATGCTGATATTTTTTTTGGACAGCTCAGCAGACAGACCTTTAATCGAATATAAAATATTAGTGCATTCAAAGCATTTTGTCTTTTATAAAATATTATCCCAGACAGTGTGGCTTGGAATCAGATACAGCAGATGGGATTTTCTGTCTCTTTACTAAAGACGATTCTTTCTTTCCAAGTTATGATATAAAAGAAGGTGAAAAGCTGCAGCAGAGCTGTATTTTGTAGAGAAATTTACCACTAGACAGCAGTTTGGCTTTAAGACTTGAAGTCAGGAGGGCTTCTTCATGTGAGCAAAGCTTCACGCATAGGTAAGTTTTGATAGGATTAGGGCTTTCTTGCCTCCTAGGACATCTTGGGTGATTCGTTAAGAAACCTTTCAAAACATTAGCAAAGTGAAGAATCTGTTAAGGTCTAATTTTGGTCTCTTTTGCCTGTTAACGAGATGGGTTCCTGACTAACAGCCTCCAGTCTTTCTGTTTGCATCCTTCAAAAACCTTTGCAGCAGTGATTCATATTAGGTACAAGGACACCCACTTATGAGTCAGAACCAGCTAGAGAATATCCCACCGCTAAGGTTGGCAGACCAGTTTTGTATGTCGTCACTGGGAACTTAATGAACCAGGAATCTGCTCACTTCTCCCCAAGCGAAAGAGTGAAGGGTGACTTTGAGCAAATGGTTATAAATGGCTTAAAAGAAAACAGTCAAATCCAGAAGGTTAAAAACAACACAGAAGCAGAATATGAAAGATCACGTAGCTGTATAATTAAATATGTACACTGGAAAATAAAAAACAAAAATGAAAATCTTCCCTGTTGCTTTGATGCAATGGGATGTGACTGAAAAATGCACATGCCATGTGTTTCTTGGTGTTTCTAATTGCTCCTTCCCACCTCCTTCCCAATCAGTCCAGAACCTTCATTGGCTTACCTTCTAATTCCCACTTTTGCAGGTGAGAAGCAAAGATTTGGCTATGACCGGTCAGGATATGATGTGGAGGAGTCTGATGGTGCAGATGAAGATGAAAATGACAATGAAGATGATGATGAAGACAGCCAGGCTGAGTCAGTCCTGTCCACAACCCCCTCGGTGACGGCCAGCCCCCAGCATCACCCTTCTCGACATGGCCTGCAGGATGCCGCCAGCACTGATGAAGAAATCAGGCTTCCAGACTGTTTTGCTGGGGTTCACACGGACTCTATGGATGGTCTGCCAAAAGCGCTGCTGACGAAGATGACCGTCCTTAGCGCAGTGCAGTCGGTTAGCAGGACCTCCAGGTCACCAGCAGAATTCACCCATCAGGAAGCACATGAGGGTAAAGCTCAGGAGAGAGGAGCAGGCCCCCGCAGTGCTGGTGCAGCACTGGCAGACGTCGCTCCTACATCTCCAGGTCACCAGATGTCTGTGGATTACCCCAATCCAGAAACAGCCTTGGGCCACTCCTTAGTATCAACTGCAGCTCTTACAAAGGTAGGAGTGCCTAACTCTGGGGGGAGAGCGAGCGGGATTTTAAATCCTCTTTTTAAAGATCTTTTTGGAGATTTTTCAAAGAGCAAAATGTTTGCCTTTCCCTTTATTCTTAGAGTTGTTGGCTGGTGAGTCTTTAAGAAGAGTGGCAAGGAATCGAAGCACAGATGCGTAGGACTCTAGAAACAGCAATGTTGTAGGAGCACTGCTTTTCAAATTCTTAGTTTTGATTGTATTCTCCCTGAAAGGATTAATTGTAATATGGTCATCTCAGCTGAAGTTTGGAGCTGGTAGATTGTATTACAAATAAGAAGGGATATGATATGTAGGATGAACATATGATGGTGGTTATGAAGTTTTCAGAGGGAAGTGATAGAATTCAGAAGTCATTTCACTGTGAAATATGATGATAGAATCATTGGTAATTCCCAAGGGAAACTAATCTAGTCCCAAAGGTTTTTGCCTTATCATTATAAAAAAATTGTGCAATTGCTTATCTCTCCTCCGAATATGCTTAGTACTAGAATTAGAAAGAGCACCAGATGTTCAAGGAAACCAGGAGATTGCCCTAGCACAGTAACAAAAGGAGAGATGAGCGCAGAACTGAGACACGAGTTCCCAGTACTCTCAGTTTTTCTCCAAGCTGAAAGAACATTTTAATCAGAAACGGATCAATTTTGCTCACGCCTATTCTAGACACACAGCTCTTCAGAGCAGTGTGCAGAAAGATGAGGTCGGTCTGTGTGCAAGGCTGCAGGAGCGTTCAGTAATTTTGGCGACTATTGTCTTTAAACCTCTGCTGAGGAAATCACAGAAGGGAACTGGCAGGTGTTAAGCCTTTTACAATTCAGCAATATTTTGATGGACTGTAGTGGGGACGGTACAAGTCACATACCTGATTGACCCTAAGGATATCTCTTGAAACTTTTGAATTCTTACTGCAGACCATGAAGGCATTAGAGCTTTCCAGAATAATGCGCAGAAAAATGTGATGCAAAATGTAGTTTAAATAAAGGAGTAATTACTACCTTCTTTGTGATGAATGCAGTATTTACAAATAGTATATACATGCAGTTATAGAAAAATAAGCATCAGGAAATTTTCAAAAGCATAAGCAATAAGAAAAAATTTCTTTCATGTTTAAGTACTTATTGGCTTGTTTTTTCTTTGAAAATCTGTACTACTGGATTTATTTTTTAAAAAACTTACGATAGTGAACTGTTGACAAGGAGAAACAGTAAAAATTATTGCTGCATGTCATTGTTTGTCACAGGTTCATTCCTGCTTGAAAGAACTGTGAGTCGGTGTGGCAAATGTAAATGTAGTATGACAGAGAATAAAATGTAGTGGTCTCTGATCACTGTGTAACACCTGCCACAAAAGGGGTAGGATCTTAATATTTGGATTTTGGGTTACAGTTGTTGCCAATAGATACCAGAAAGATATCTGACTGAGTTTACGCCCTCATCAAACAGAACCACTGAAGCCTCAAGAAAATATTCACACAATTTAAAATGTTGAAAGGTCTTCATTAATACAGCTCTAATAATTGTCTACATTAATATGTATTTTTTAAAAGGCATGTAAGTAATACAAGGCAGTAATTCCTTTCCAGACGACCTCCTCCTTTCCCAGACCAAAAAGAAGTGGCAGCCGTGTGCCTGATGGTTAATCTGCAGTCTGTTCCTGTTGTGAATGGTTGTGGATTCCACTTCTTGCAATAGAGACAAGGGGTCGAGACAGCTCAGGAAGGCTGTTGTATGTTCCTTTGAAAGCATCCATACCAGTTTATCAGGATTTGTTGTGAGATGTCAGACAGGACTTAATTCTGAGAAAGATGTTGGCTTCTTTCTCACACCCATCTTCCCATTTAGACTGATCGGCACTGCATAGTCAGTAAATCATATTCTCCTTTAACCAATACGTTTCCTACCAGCAGTTTTCAAAAGCATTTCTGTTAGTGTTTCGGTTTTGTGCCTGCTCTAGACATTTCTTGAGAGTTTGGTCAAAGCCACAGAATTACAGTTTAGGACTATATAAACTAAATAAGGTTGCACCATTCTTTATGTGTTATGAATATGCCTAAAACTAAAAGATACTGCAAGATTGCAATTGCAGTTTAAGTCTTCTCGGTTTAGGTGTTTTTAGGAAAGGAGTTGCCAGCCTTGGTTGGTTACACAGGCTATATGAGAAGAAAAGAGAGCATATAAATACGATTATCGGTGCAGGTGTGTGCACCACATCACAGTGAGCTGAGGCAGCAGTGCGATGTGGGTCCCATGTCTCACTCCAGTATCCGCCCATCACCTCCGCCTATGCGAGCACTGTAGTAGTCATCCATCTCTTGTCATTGCATATCGCCTGTCTTCCACTTTGGAAGCACCTACAGACAGATGTGCCATGATGCTGCTTCTGCCTGCCGGAGGCTGTAATGCCTCCAGCTGAGGAACCCGGTGCATCAAAAATGCCAGCTTATGGTTATTTAACCTTCTTGCCTAAGGTGATTTCCACAGAAAACAGTTCTCCAAAGCCTTCTCGCTCCTTAAAAAACGCGTGCAACGGATATTCAGCAATGTTTTTGAGTATTAGTGTTCAAGAGAAATTAGCCAGGGTAATTAGGAGAGGAAAATTCAATTAGTGGGCGAGGAAGGAGTTGGAAAAAGAAAGGAAGGAAATTAGTTCATTGTTCAAGCTGGGCAGTATATATTGTGAACCAGTCTGTTTTTGTTTTTTCTTAAAAGGGAGTGTGGGAAGCACTCCCAGCTACCTTGCATTTTCATTTCACTCGAGGATAGCGGTGGCCACCGCATTAACACGCCTGTGTTGTTCTGTCCCAGAGCACGCCCTCCGTCAGCTCTCCCTCCTCGCCGGTGGACCACAGCATGCAGACGACAGCGCCATCACCCTACGCCGAAATCCCAGAGGAGAAGCTGGCTGGGTGCCCGCAGCACACCACCGAGCTGAGGGCTCCCCAGACTCACCTCTTCAGCCACCTCCCCCTGCACTCACAGCGGCAAGCCACGGCACCCTACGGCACAGTACCAGTCGGGGGGATTCAGGTCGTCCCCGCTGGCCTGGCCACCTACTCCACCTTCGTTCCCATCCAGGCAGGGCCAGTGCAGCTCACTATCCCTGCCGTTAGTGTGATTCACAGAACTACCAGTGCCCTCGGCGAGACGGGCGGCGTGGCTGCGGCCGCTGCGAATCCCATGGGAGTCGCCGAGGTGAACAGCGTCGTGCCGTGCATTCCCATAGGCCAGGTGAGCATGCCGGGCATCCAGGGTCTCGGCACGCCCAGCCTGCAGCCTCTGCCACCACTGGGCATGGAGACAGTGAACATCTTGGGCCTGGCAAATGCAAACATCACCCCGCAGATACGCCCTTCGGGAATTACCCTGAACGCTGTGGGCCTCCAGGTTTTGACCGCCGGCGCAGCCCCGCAGGGCAACCCCAGCCCACAGGCCCACATTCCCGGCTTGCAGATACTGAACATCGCCCTGCCGACCCTCATCCCCTCCGTCAGCCCCATCGGCACCGAGGGGCAAGGAGCCTCTGAGGCGCCCGCCTCGGGCAGCAAAGCCTGCGAGGCCCAGCCAGAGCCGGCTCCTGTTGGCTTCCCCGCGGCTGAGGTTGGCCAGGCCGGCAGGGCCACTTCTCCTCAGGCAGCGGCCAGCGGCCAGCGGTACAGCGGGAAGAGCCATCCCGAGCCCACCCCGCTGACTGACTACGAGCGACCCGACGGGCCGGGGAAAGCGGATCCCGAAAAGACTGACCTCACGAACCCTGCCAAGCCAAAGCGCCATGTCCCTTCCCTCCAGGTGAAGAGGGCTGCCCCGGCAGAGCCCCGCTCCAAGGCAAATCCTGACACGTTAACCAAGTCCCCGGTCCACCGAACTGTCTCCCCGGACAGACAGGTACACAGGCCAGCCGCCTTGCCCCGGCGGCAAAACACGGTGCAGTTTAGCGATGGCAGCAGTGACGATGAGGATAGACTTGTAATAGCAACCTAGTTTTTGTTTTTCATTGTGTTTTTATTTTTTGAGGTTTTTTTAATAACACTTACAGGTTTCTTTGCAAACCTTCCTTTCCTTAAAGCACATTTTTCTGACACAAACCCATTACTAATCTTTGTGCAATCATGAACTCTTGACCAATAATTGTTGTTTCTTGTCAGCTCCAGCCATTTTTGTACATGTTGTATAGACGATTGTGCCTTTTTGGAGTTTTATGTTTAGAAACCTGTACAGATTGTTGAATATATATATATAAAATATATATATATAAAATATGTATATTAAAACCAGGTAGTGGCTTGTGTTTAGTAAGTAAACATCCTATGTCAGATAAATAAAGGATTAAATTATATGTTGCACTGTTAAATGTAAATTTTTATGGCTGTGGGACAAAGTTTCTGTGTACAGATCTAGTATGTAAAACTCCATATTTATTGTATCCATATTAGTCTTGGAAAAGGGTCTGTCCATCTTTCTTGTGTAAGACGGTAGCTTTACACTTAAAAGAGAAATACAGTATCTGTGTTATGAAATATTACAGTAAAATTTTGTTTACTGACTTTACCATTGCTTATGTTGTGCCTTCTTGATGGAGCCCGGTAGATAGAGAGGCGCTTGACTCATTCCTTTTAGTACCCTTCCAGCTGCATTCAGCTTGAAAGGATCCGGTGGTGGTGTATGCCCCCGTGGTTTCACCTGCCACGAGAGAGAGCGAATGCTTTTCAGGCTGACTTGGAGCAAAACCTTCCACTTCAAAACATCCGGTGATGGCAAAGTGGGGAGGGAGTCCTTCAGCTTTTTGTAGAGACAGCATCCATCCACCTCGTGGTTTTAACACTTCCTAACTAAAATTTTAAGACTTCCCTGAGGGAAAATACGGAAAGGGTCAAGATGAAATATTTTTTTATTTGTAATCTTGAACTATAAAACCACTTTTTATTGACATTAAAATGTTGTTACGCAAGAAAAGAATAATTCTTTGTGTGTTCTTAATTGCAAAATCTGCCATACAGTTGGTGAAAATGCCAGTGCTGTAATGAGGATTTGGCATTACCAATTACCCTCAACTTCTTATGAGACTGCATTTCAGGTGATCTTGGTTTACAGGTAGACAAAGCCAATTTCTCCCTAAATATTGCTTTGTCTCAATCATGCAGGGGGAAAAATGGGACTAGAGGTCTTACACATACAATTAATGTGCCCTTATATCAACAAACTCATCATGGGCATACAAGACATGGATGGATCCCAGAATAATGAAATTTAATAAAATTCTGTTTGCACATAGTGAAAACAATTTAAAGTTACCAATAAATTTTTAACATGTTCAACTACTGCAAGAGACAAGTCTCGTATGTTACAGGGCTACACATTCCTGAAAGTTTCAAATTGACCTGGGATTCGTGCTGTCATTTTTAAGTAGAGATGGTTTTCTGCTGTGTCCTTATATCGCATTCTTACAGAAGTTTAGAAAACCATTTTAACAACCAAATTCCAGTAGAAAACTAAGATGTAAATTAAAAGCATGACCGCCTTTATGGAAATAACAAGGATGAGTGCATATAAAACAACTGGAAGAAAAGGGTGAGAAGCAAATCTTGAAAAATAATCAGGAGTGAACCTGAATGTGAGCTGGGCTGCATTGTTCACAGATTAACTCCTGTACCCAGCTCAAAGAAGTAATTCATACCTCGTACTGCTCGTATTTGAGAACAGCACTATCCGAGATCCATTTTTAACTTTACATCAGCTTTTGTACAATACTCACATTGTACTCATTACATTATTCCATTATGGCGTGTTGTAAAACTGTAGGCGATGTTGAGTGAGCTTTATTAACTTTCAGAAAGAGCACTTCAGTACCAGAAAATCATTTATATTACTGTGATTATCAGCCAATTGTACTAATTCAGCAATTAGAAACGCACGAACTAGAAAGGAAAAATTACTCTCGGCTCAGACATCAATGTTGGTATAATTCCTTACTGTGCAGAGCCTCACTGAGGGCCTGAGCACCTGAACCACAAAGCACTCTCAACTCACATTGGACTTAATGAGAGTTAAGAGTACTTGGCACCCCACAGCGTTGGACTTCCAATTTGTGAGTGTCTTATGTGCAACCACTGTGTAAAATGTCACTGTGCATTTGTATGTTCTTTTTATGAATATGTAGTGATGTCAGCGTGTCTTATATCATTATCATTTATACCAAACGTGAAATAACCTGAACCAGCCAAAGTTAAAAAAAAAAAAATTGCTGCATTACATATGCTTTGAGAGCCTGAAACTTTTGCTAGTAGAATCAGGTGAAGGTTTGTAGTTAATGAACTCAAGAAACAGCATCAGTTTTAGCTTCTTTAAAATGGACACTTACACTTACCAGTAAACTAGAATTACGCTAATTAATTTAAGCGTATTTGTCTACAGCATGACAAAAAAAGATGACTGGATCAAATAGGTTTACAGCAAAGTAAAACTATCTAGCTCCAAAATTTTGAATGCCATCACAAGTATTACCATTTCTCTGAGTTTTCTAAGGAAGCAGTAGGTAAGAAATCGCTGTTCCACATGCCCTGAAGTCCTGATTTTACTAACCATTTAGAAACTCCAGAGATTTACTGTATACACATCTTAAATACTTACTTGACTACCAGTTTGTGGTGTGCTCATGTTCTAAGGATGAATTCCAGGAAGTCACTAATTTAAAAGAAAATTCAACCTGGTGAATCAGGCAATCTACATGTGTCTCTCTTCTATTCTAGGTGTTTTGAAGACATCAGTCAAGAGATGGAAGGGATATCTTGAAGAATGACAAGACAACAGCTATGTCATAAAGAGGAATGTTAAGACATATGTCATTTGGTAAGTTAATAGCAGGACAATAGAGAGAAAGGACCAAGAGAATGGGTGCTGATTGATAGTGAGCAATCATCACACTTAGCCAGGCAAAGCAGATGAGCCATATTTGAAGCAGGATCTCCGCTAACAATGAAAAGATCAGCGGATAGTTGCAGATATAGCTAACCTTGTTCAAATGGAGTTGGGAGCAAATCACTTTTTTAGAAGGTAGATGTTTGTGGCCCTGAACATTATACTGTTTCCCTTCCCTCTAGCATGTTTCCCAATGGATATTCCATGAGGTACCTCTACAACTTGTGCAACAGGAAAAAAAACCAAACTAGGAGTGTGACCAGACCCGAGAGGTCCATACCTCTCCTCTGTGTCTAGCAGTTTCATTTTAATCATGCGTGTAACCAGCATCTATACTGTATGTCAGCATACATGGGTGTCCGGCATCTGCACAAGCCTGTGACCACTGTGTTAGTGATTATGTTTTCATTCTGAATTAATTCCTTTTATTTTAAATTGTGTTGTATCTTTATTCTCTTGTCCAGAGTCATTAGTGATGGGGAAATTGCACTCCCCTTGCCACAAGGATCCTTCTGTTCAAGTCAGTAGCAAATATCTCAGAGATTTGCCAGTGCAGGATTAGGCTGGTCTTCAGATGGTGTAAATTATTGCAGCTGAATTGGAGTAAATAGCACTGGGGCTGTTTACTCAGGGATCAATTTTTAACGACTCTGTCAGACACCCTCTGGCAAATCCAGCACAGCTGTTTAAACATTAAAAGGCCAGGGCAAGTGTTGCTCCTCAGTGCATCCAGGTACAGTCTGGCATCTTCACACAACCTATTCTCATCAAGAGGGTGCAAGCAGGTGCTAGCTGAAGGCTGGGTACAAATACAGTACTCACTTCTGTGAGACCTGTGCAGATGCTTCCCTGTTATCTGCCAAAAGCCCTCAGTAGAAAAAGAACCGACCAGTAGCCTGTAGCTCTTCTCTTTCAACTCAGACCTGGATTAATTTCTCATTGCAATACGTGATGTTTGCTGGTGATGTGGGTATCTGATTTTGAAGGCGGCATGTTCCCCTGCTGTCCATATAACAATATTGGTTTTGGAATGTGGACTCTATTAAATGTGTCTACGTCCCCCATCTGGGCTTTAATAAGCTACAGCATGACCTACCTGTCACTTCTTAGGACACTATCTAAACCAAAGACAGCCACTTTTGCTGTAACTGGCCTCAGATCTCTGCATCTGTAGCATTACATCCCCAGACGCAACTCCCAACTTCTGGGCCATAGCTGACATAAAACAAACTTACTAGGTTGAGGGATGCCTTGCCCTGAATCGATTACTGTTGCTGTTCACACTTCTGCTCCTTTCACTTCTCAAGTAACTTTGTGTAGCTCCAGGTTGCTGTAAATTATGCCCTGAGGCTACAGCAGCCCACAGTTGGTCTGTATCAGCCAGTCCCCTGCCAGAAAGTCTGACAGCAGTGTTTTGCATACAAGCAAATTCAAATGCACACCACATGCATTTCATCTCAGACAACGTACTTAGGCTGAACAAAGTCTGGCCCACCCCAAAAACAAAGATACACCATAAAACAAAGATATACCATGCTTTACACTTAGCTAAACATTCTGTATGGGTTCTTAATAAACAGATTTATCTTGCCTTGAGTTTACTGACATGTATGTTAAACAGAATATAAAATGAATTTGTCACTATACAGCTTATTCCAGAAGTCCTCATTTTTTGCAAGCTAATCATCACTAAGGTTTTATAAACGCTTCAGTTTAAACCTGTAAAATGCCTTTCAAACATGTTTGGCATGGGGATGGTTTCATCAAAACAGAATAAAAAAATGCTCAGTTTTAGCATAAGTGACTTCCCAAAAGCCAGGAAAACCAAACAATCTATAAGTAAGAGTGCTTGCTCAAGATACCCTTCAGCTGATTTATCTGACAGGCCACTGCTTCTGTTGCTTTTGAAAGATCCTCTGAGACCTGTTACATCTCATAGCAGGGAATCCTTACCTTGCTTTCATGGTTTATAATACAAATAATAGATGTCAACCATCGTAGGTGACTGTTGTGGCCAGTGTCTAGTTGTGAATGTTAAATTAAGAATGCCTTAAAAAAAAGGTGGCTAGAATTGTCTTTCCCTGTCTTAAGGCTTTTTCCTTTGCTTGTAAGGGGTCTCAGCACCTACAGATGGCCATTTTTAATTATACATAAAATACCAGAGACTTACACCACATAGAAACCATTTATGGCTTATAGCTTTGAGGATGAGACGACTGTCTTAGGTCTAGACACTGGATTGCTAACTCTATTGCTGGCTTACGATAAAAACAAGCTACTTTTTAAAATACTTCAAATTGATTATTAGGTAAGTTTATGTGGAATGTCATTGGTTAGATGAGCAAACAGCAACAAGGATGTAACAGCATGTAATTAATTGATTAGATGTTCATGTTTTATTCCAGAAATGCTGAATCAAAAAAAAAGAAAATCCTTATGGCAAAGGTGTTGCTGGTGTTGTTTGTCCCTCCACTTCTCCTCTCTATACTGGCAAGACTACTCAAAATGTTAGGAAGTGGCTGGTGATTTTCAGATATTTCATGTGAGATCTAAGGAAACCATGCTGGCTGAAAGATGGCAAGGCTTTACATTCCTACAGTTCAGTCATGGAAACAAAACTCGTCCTAAGATGAGTCAATTAGCTAGGCATGCTTAGTTTTCTTTGGTAATAGTAGGCTTGCTTTCCCCAATAAGGTCAAATGTTAAGGCCTGTTTGGTTTTGCGGCTGTACTCTTTAGTGTATTTGAAATCTATTACCATGCATGAGGCATTTGTGCTGGAATCAGGCCAGCTGAAGGCTGTTTGTAAAGTCAAATACCCCTAGCATTTCCTCTTTTTTGTTAAGTTAACATGGTTAGAACATCCTTTTGGGCTTCAGAAGTTCCATTTGCAGGTCATTCAGGTCTAAGGTGCTTTGGTGTTGGTACCTAAGTACCTTACAGTTGGATTCCTCCTTCTGAGAAACAAAACATTTGACATAGGTGACATCTGCATTTCATATACAGCAGCTCTTTAATAAAATCATTGTCCCTTAAGAGTCGCTCCCCAACCCCATCAGCTCGCTGCCCCAGATGGAGCCACGGAAGTGAGTTCGCAGCCCACTCATTTGCGCAGGGCTCATCCCCATCATAGCTCCAGCGGCTGCTTTTGTGAGGGGCTTTCCCCAGGACTCCTGTGTGAGGCGGGAGTGATCGTTGGACGTGCGCATGCAGTGAGGGACCAGCACAGAGGGAGCATCACTGCAAATGTCCACCCACGTCCCAGGAAGACAGGGCCACTGGACACCAGTAGGGATTTTGCTCAGTGCTGGGCCTCGTGCAGGTGCAGATTTTGGAAAAGGAGTTAGGCACCATCAACAGAACCTACCCAGAGCTGAAACGGCTAAGTGAAAAACCATCTTGAGGGTTCCCTCTTCCCATCCCTTATAACTAATGCATATCAAGTCAAAATGAAGGATTAAAAGGCACCTTTTGACAGAAATTTTTGGCAAATCAGAAGGAATTTTGACATGAAGCCAAAATTCCCTGTTTGAACAGAAAATTGCTACAGCTCTGTTCCTGCTAATACTCAAAAACTCCCCAGCCTGTGCTGCTGCCCTTCTGGCACCCGGCTCTCCTCCACAGGATCTAACAAGGTAGTTTGCCTCTGTGAGGCTCTCCATGCCTCAGGCACACTGTGCTGAGAGATCATATCTTTTATACAATGCAATCACAAGGGCTTCACTCTGAAAACGTGAGGAAAAGGAGATGGTGATGTCCACTCTCATACACTCGGCCACCGATACTGCCGCGGTGGCACCCTCTGCCACTGAGGCCAAGCGGTGCAATGAAGGTGCAGTCACCATCCTCTCATGGGAGGCTGAAGCACACTAGTGCTGCACCAGCTCTCTCATCGGCCGGGACTACATAGCAAGGAAGGTGATGTCCCTCAGCTCCCCCAGTAAGCGGACTCCTTCATTAGTTATGCCTCTTTCAACGGGGGCTGCTCCAAACTCCCGTGCTCTAGCCTAGGCCAGCTGGAGGCACGAGGCCATGATACAAGAAAGAGAGAGAAACCAGGCTGCAAGACAGAGCAAGCCAGGGAGAGCACCATGCTGTAACCAGACTGCTAGGTTGTTCGGGCGCAGGAAGACAGCGCGCTGTATTTCAGCCCTGTGACCCAGTGTTAGGTGTGGCCCTGGTTTGCAAAAACAGTTTAGGAACCAGAACAGAAGCAAATGTTGAAACAGTACCTCTTTGCAAAACAGAAGTCATGTTTTCATCTGGACATTAGACAGTTTTGCTCCACCAACAAATCAAGTGGGTGGTTCAGAAACCATTTTTGACACTCAGAGGTTTAAATTGTGTTTCTCTCTTTGTTTATTCCCATACCTATAATCATCGGTGACTCTTTCTTATTTACAGTGTTTCAGAGCAAGAGCTCACACACCTAATGCTGATTAATTCTGCTGGACTGGGTAACTGGCTCCCCTGTGCATATCCTGTTTTCCTGTGAATCATCATTCCTCCTTGAGACATCCTCCAACTCAGATCAAAGATCCAGAATGTATTAGATATGAAGACATCAGACAGCTCAAACAGATTAGAAAAGACACATACAAAGAAATGCATCCCAGCTTCTCCTTCCTCCTGTCCTGCTGAAAATTGGCAGGGTCAACACAATCCTAAGCACTTGTTATAAAAGAAACTGTAGAAAGACAAAAAAAAAAATGAAAAAAAGGGGAGAGAGAGAGAGAGAGAGACTCTGGAAACTTAGTTTACCTGGAGTCTTCTACAAATGACCCTTTCTAAGTATTTGCACTTTTGTACTTACTTTGTTCTCCCTTGCAGTTGGAAACTCGTCAGGCTAGAGCCTCATCTGATGGAAAATGACATCCGTAAGCTTCAGCAAGAGCTGCACTAACTGCATCAGCAGAGGACTTGGTACTATCCATTTAAGTATTGAGCCTTGCCTACAAACACACAAATTAAAGGAACATGAAAACATGTGGTCTGTTTTTTCAAGTTTATGCAGTCTGTTGTGTTCTTGATGGTTTTATTCAATTTTCCATTTAGCTATATGAACAACTGAAAAGATTCTGCACCAGTGAAATGCCAAAACCTAAGGTCATGAGGTCAGACTAGATTATCTTAATAGTCTTTTCTCCCCTTGCAATCTTTGAACACAGGTTTTATCTGATAAAGCAGTTAAAGTCTTTATTTCAGCAGCGTTTGATCTTGAAGATTGCACAAATAATTAGTCTTTTAAGATTCTGAACTTTTTTTTAAAATAGAATTTTAAACTCTCCTTTTAATGGATGCCTTTTAATCCTTATGTTTAAGAATAAGAGCCGTGTTTGATCTAAGACAACGGACAATGTGTTTGGATAGTCAGAGAGACCATTTTTATGGGAGTGTTTGAACAATATACTGCGTTTTTTCAAGAAGCTGTTCCTCCAGTCAGTGGAAACAGCTGAATAAAGGACCAAAGGACTGTCCTTTTTCTGTCATTAAGCTCATATAAAAGGAAGATAAAATGTGCTGCTCTTTCTTACATCTTAGAGTGGACTGTATCAGGCTTTTAGTTCTAGACCTCTAACTCTTCTATTAGCCTTCTGCACTTGGAGGGGAAAAGAAACACTTTTAACCTTATGCACTGTGAACACTCACTTGAAGGCAATGGAGGAAAAAATACCCAGCAGGAATACGCTCTGCAAATACTCAGCAAAATCATTAGATTTGCATATTCTTAATCAATGCGGTTTTGGCAGAATTAAGTGTGGGTTTTTTTATCGAGAGTATAGTTTGTCCAAGCCCCTGGGTGGGGTTCAGCTGTTCATGCTTTCTTTGAGGAAAAATGTCAGTAAGATCTGATGCTGAGTTGTCCTCTGCCTCCAAAAACTCCCCAATGTAGGAGTATCAGCATGTGGCAGGGTTGTGAGAGGCATGTGAACTGAGCCCAAAGTTTGCCCCCCGCTGCAGCTTCCCCGGCTGGGGCAGCCATCACGGCCACTGCAGCTGTCCAAGGGAGGTGGGAGTGGGTTTGAAGGAACGAGGGCCAAATAACATGAAAAAGATCAGCCTTCTGCAGAGAGACAGAAACCTCATTGTCCAGTCCTGAGAACAAATGGACAATCTTTTTGTTCTTCATAATCCATGGTATTTCTGTTGTTTTCTTGACCTTCCCCTTTAATTGGTCCCATGTATGCAATACACATGCAATTACCAATGCACTGGAAATAGTGACTGTAACATTGTTTTCCAACATTTGAGAGAAAGAGGAGGGGCCAATTGTTGGTCTGTCCAATCTGGAAAGCAGTCTGTAGGTGCTGGGTAGGTATGCCAGAGCATATGCTTGAAACTTCACTGGGCATCTAGGATATTATTTACACCTAATGCTTCACCTCCTCCAGATTCCTCCCTGTCAGTTCATCCAGGGCAGTGGTGAGGGAGCTGAGGACTGCTGGCTTTTTAACCAGGTGCTAGCTAGTGCCTCAAAAGAGTTCAAACTCCTACTTCATCCTATTAGGGGCCATTTATTGAGCATATTTTGTGTTTTGTGTGTGTACAATAATGCAATTTTGTCAGCCCCATGCTGGAGTACTGACCTGTCAGCATAATGATGGTGCCAAACAGGGGCGAGGGGGGGGTGGGAAACGGAGCTCAAGCTTGGCTTGCGCATGTTCCTCTAGGAATTATCTTGTGAGTTTCTGGCAGCGGCATAAAAAAGGGAGCCGGCATAAAAAAGGGAGCCATCTCAGAAGGGGGTTGGACTTTGATGCTTTGGAGGATGAGGGAGAATGCTTTTAAAATAATTGTTTGGGCCAGAAAATGAAGACAAAGCCTGGCCTCAGGGTTGTCAGGAGCAGTCTCCTACTGCCTTCAGGAGGGCCAGGATTTCAGTCATGGATTTTTAAGGCTGGAGCACAGAGAGTATCTTACAACAGAGCATGGGTATTTCTGGCACAATGGGGATTGCTGTTAATAACACCGGAAAGTGGTTTGGTTTTGTTTTTTTTTTTTTTAACCTGGCATTGCTCCTTCAAGGAAATTAAAGGCTGATACATTTGCATTTCTACACGTCATTAACCCAGGTGCCTACTGCAGGGCCTAAAGCCCGTGTCTGCTGGCAAGACTAAATCAGCTAATGCGCTTTTCCTAACACACTGAGGGAATCCGGAGTCTCTCCTTTAGAAGCCGACTTGCTATTTTAACTAATTGCTTCTGGTAACAGTTAATAGCATTTTGCAAAGGCACTTCATCTGCTGACAGCATTTTGATGTAAGGAAGGAACACAGTTCACATTTCCAAGGGAAGCATCGGGAAACCCATTACCAGCTTCATTAATCTGTTAATAATAAAATGAAAGTACAAATAAAATGTGACAAATTGGGTTCTGTTGTGAAAGTCACTTTAACAGGAGGCTCTGAATAAAGGTCAAAACAGACTCTGATTTCTGCTGTGTTTTAATAGTAGAATCAGAGGAGAGCATTGTAGAAACACTGTAATTAATCTGGCGATACTGTAATTGTCCCCAAACGATACAGAGAGAGTTTGACAAGTGATTTTTTTTTCTTTTCCTTGAGAGCATTTACAAAACCTGGAACATAAAGCTTTGTCACACAACATTTAAGTGCTAATCCAATTTCACAGGGAGCTTTCAGCAAAGTAGGTACAGTAGATATAGGCTTACTTTCACTGCCTGCATACTTGCAGCTGCTACCTCAGGCGAAACTGAAGTTTACCCAGCACAGAGGCAAAAGAGAGAAGAAAAGCCCTGCAAGTGCAGATCTTCTAGCAGCGGTCACAGAAATAAGCCTGGCATTGGAAACAGGCTACATGAAGAGTCAAGAAACCAGATCAGATATCCCTTTTCTGGCAAGGATGGGGCCGGCTTGCTAGGAGCCCTTGTTTAAAATGAAAGCTGTACAAAATCAGTTTACTGTCCACCTCTTCTTTTAAGGCTACCCCCGAATCTATCAGGGCCCCCTGCATGTCTAATATCAGCTTTCCTAGCCACATCCTAGTTTAGCAGGATATCTTAGTCTAGCCTCTGCACTTAAATAATCCTCCTGCTGGGATCTTCAGCTCATACTGCAGAAACAAAACTTTCAGATTGGACTTGATGATCTTACAGGTCTTTTCCAACCGTAGTGGTTCTGTGATTCTGTAAATTAAGTCAGACCAAATCCAGCCTCTCTGAGGCACGGTTCTAATGGGTTCTGTAGAAAAACGTCCAATTTATCTAAGTTCCTGCTTATTACAGTTAAGCAATTGCCCCAAAAGCAATCAGTTGCAGAGCGTAATTTGGGGATGCAGCTGCAACGAACAGAGGGCTTCCTGCAGCCTGGCAGAGCACAGTCTGCTGGGAGCACCTGAACCAAAGGCATGCTTATTATTAAAGAAGCCAGCCAGGCAAACAAATATATAAACATGTTAATGTGAAATCTTTGAAGAGAATGGCTAAGTCAGGCAGGATGACTATATGGAAAACTGATAGCTCTATTTTAAAAATCAGCAGAAGGAGAAGGCTGTCCTTTTGGTTTACGCAAGCCAAAAGGAGTCTGTACAGCTTTCTTCTCCTCCAGTCATTTTAAGCATTATCTCAGACCCCAACGAGACCAGATTTCCAGTTTGAGAAGCACCACGTGGAGTTAGTTACATCAGGAAAGAAGCAAGGGGAGGGGGATGATAAAGAGGAAGGGAAGGAGGACAGGCTTTTCACCTGGTCTCTGAGAGGAGTTTGCAGTTACCCGTAGGAGGTGGGAACAGTGTCGTGAGGAATTGCCTCAGTGTTGAGGGGCTGGGGGCCTGGGAAAGGCAAGAAGCCTGGAGCAGATGCCTATCAGTATGAAAACGCTGATAGGCTGGAAATCGGATATAAACTGGGCTTAGAGGCTAGGAACTGTGTGGGTTGTGAGATGAGCTATTAAGCAGAGAGACAGAGTATGGGAGGAAGAGAGGGGGGCAAGAAAGCAGCCTGCTGTGGATGGAGTAACCTTTCATTAGCATAACACTCTCTCAGAGGACAGGGCCGGACAGAGGTTCATACAGATTAACAGATTTTTTGCCACAGCACGCAGCGAGAGTCCTTCTTGTGCTCAGCCTGACTTTAGCTGTTTACTTTACGCTCAGTTTCACATTTAAAGTCTATTTGTTATTAACATCAGATCAGGTCTCTCATTCTTATTCTAGTGATTTGAGCTCTAAAATTGCAGCTATCAATCCAGTTCAGTTTGGGTTCATGGAGAGCTAACTTGTCCATGCCTGGGAGATGATTTTGGGCAAAGCAATGACATGCAGGTCTAGGATTGCAGCTGCTTTGGGAGCTGGCAGTTGCCTGATTTGAATTTAGTTAGTTGAGGACTCTCTGCTGCCTTTCGTCTGCTCAGCCAGAGCTCACGGAGCACTGCTCCTGCTAACAGAGTGCTATTTGCTACCTCCTTCTTCCCATTTCCTATCACTAGCCCTTTTCTTACCCTTCTGAAATGGGTCTCTCTCATGCAGTGTTTGTGCAAGGAGGGCTGAATAAGAAGAGCAGTCTCCACTTGGTTTCTCTCTTTCCTCCTGCTTCTATCTCTTCTGTCCAGCAGAAAGTTGTGCGTACTTGACCCAGTGTGAGTTTGAGGAAGATAGTCAGACCAATTGTAAAAGACCATCTGCAGGGCTGTTTGATACCTACCAGGTTGCTGAGTCTTCCTTGAAGCCTTTGCTAGCCACATCTGCTGCATCACAAGGAAGGCAGCTTCATACTGCTATTGCTTATGTATAGGATCCTGCAGCTGCCTGCTGTAAAGGCAATCATGCCCCAGGCTTTTCTTCTGTTCCTTTCTACACAGTATATGCCTCTCTCATAATTGCTTTCTCTTTCTCCTTCCCAAAGAGTTCTGCCTTGCAAAATATTAGAGAACAATCCTATGCAGAGAATTAATATCAAAGAGAGATGACCTCAGGTCTGAATGCCCAAACACAGCTCCTGTAGTCCAGTCACTACAGTGTAACTCTGGGATCACCACTTACTCTAAGTAATTCCAGCTCTGTATTTTTCTTCTTCAAAGGCAGCAATTGCAATAGCAAAATCCTGGCCTTGATTTTTGGGGTGCCTCTACTCTTCTGAACAGATCTGTCAGAATGTCAAGAACACACAGGATGAGCTATAACCAACCCAAGAGAAATCTGGCATCTATTGCTTTAACAGTTTCATTGCCACCTTCTTTCTCTTCCTGTTTGGACTTTAAATGTTGACTAAAAGGCATTTTTCATCAAGGTTTATGTATCCTGTCACACTCAAAAACACATTTCTCCATAAAGGTAAAAGAAGATGCCATGGAAAAAACTCTGCCTTTGTGTTCAAATCCTCATTGCTCATGGCCAACAGCACTGAACTTCATTTTTTTGTTGTCTCTTAAGGCAGTGAATAACAGAGCACATGTACCATTCTGCACAGAGGATTGGGAATAGTATAAAAAAAGCACAGAAATTTATTCCATGTTGAAAAATTAGGGATCAGAATGTCTATTTAGAGAGTTAATTGCTTTTTTTGTTTTTTCTTTGGTATTTTTAGCAGTGGCAGTGCCTCAGCACTGTGCCCATAATGCACTTACAGTTTCTCTCTGTCGCTACACACACACACACTCTGCATAAAACCAGATGCCTCATGCCCTACAGATTTTTCTTTCAACTGTGCCATGGAATAGCAAGGGACAGCAAGGTGAGTGTGACATCAGGGCCAGCAAAGTCAGGGCTTCACGGACGGACAAGAGGTGCAGTCCCACAGCCCCAAGGACGGAGAACAGGGCAGGCCCAGGGGGGCAGCCCAGAGTCCAGATCTCTGGGCAAGTCCACAGCAGCCAGACAGGTCCAAGTTCAAACCCCCATGGGTTGGGGTCAGGGTGGAAACAGTCCATGGCCAGGCAGAAGCACAGCTGCAACCGGTGCAGGTGGGGCCAAGCACCAGAGCCTCAGCTGAAGATCAATATTCAAGCTAAGCATCTACATGCTTATCTGTTGTGCCAGGTTCATTGGTAAGAACAATCATCACAAAAACTCCCATACAGTGTAAATGGCTGCTGGCTCTCCTTTGAGAGGCTCTCTTTTAGCTTGCCAGGGCTTCTCACAGTAAACCAAAACAGTAGGAAATAGAAAATAAATAAGCATTTTGCAACAAAATAGTAGCCTGTCCAAGGGAGAGTAGAGAGAAGTATAGCTGTTGGTAGTTTGGAAAACCAAGCTATTATAGGAAGAGCCCAAATGAGGGATTTTTGTATTTTGGGGGGGGGAGGAAAGGGATATTTAATCTGGCAAAAAACCCAAATAAGGAGCAAAAAACAAAAGCTGCAAGCTCAAGTGAGACATGTGCATTGTTAAAAAGATCGAAGGCAAATGAGGATACATAGCCAGTATGAGAACAGTTTAATATGGGATATTCCCCATTCCTTTCAGTCTTAGGTCAATATTTGGATAACTTTCTCCATGGCTCAATCAGAACTTCTGAGCTTGATGCAAAAGTGGTTGAATGAGACTCTTTGGCCTTTATTAAACAGAAGATAGAGTAGAGAGTCCTAATGCTCCCCGTGGCTGTAAAATTTATGAGCATATGAATTTATGGGACTGGAGTTTACTTTTAAGATCCCAGTCTCTGGCTGGTTGCCTGGCTGGGGGGAAGGATGTATCACCTGAAGGCGTATGTGTTGAACACCAAGACATTACTGCTCTCAAGGCACTGAATCTGTCACCAGTATCCTCAGCTGTGAGCTGGACCCAACTGAGTATTTTCAACACATTTTGTAGGGGAGTGTTTCCATCCTAAAGTCCAAGCCTGAAACCTGACATGATTTATGTGCTTGACACACTATAAGTGGTGCCACTGAGAGACTGGGGGAACAGTCACCAAGTCAACGGCAAACCATAAAATCAGGTGTATATCAAGTCAAAGGCACAACTCATTGTTGCTAAGACTAAAATTCAGCTACATGAGTGAGTCTTTGACATTTCAGGGCCCAGAAGAATCAGAACAAGTATAAACAAGAAAATACCGTTGAGCCCTGTTTTGCAGTTGTGGGCACTGCAGTCTCTTAACCAGTTTAGAAACACAGATTATACCTTGATGCTGGAGGCGTAAGGGAAGATCTATTGTGAGAAAAGATACCAATAACTGCTGGATGGGGTCACCTGTTCACCAGTGGAAGATACCATCTCCCAGGCTTGGCAGGAGCCCCAATCGAGTTCCCCCAGGCAGCAACACAAGGCTATCGGTTGAGGCATGGGGACAGGCCTGCAAGGAGGGAACCACCAGGGGCAGGCAGAGGCCTGAAATGCCAGTGTCCTTGTGCCTGGAAGAAGGAAGGTGTCATGAGAGCCAGGAGTGTGGCCAGAGGATGGGAAGAAAGGTGGGACCGCTTGGGTCAAGAGCTCGGGGGTCAGCAAGCCTTGACATTTCAGAGGAAAGGAAATAAAGTGCTCCTGTGTTCAGGGAAGCAGGGCGTTAGAACCTGTCTCCACTCTGTAAGCATGGTCACACCAGAGATGTATGTGTCTTTATATATATGGGTCCCTGCCTCAACTGTCTCCCTCTAAGGAGGAAGTTGGCCAGTCAGGCGCCCAGATTAGCACATGCTTTGGCAGCCCAACATCTGCAAGAAACATACGGCTGGGATCCAACTATTAAGTCTTCGTCAGAACCATGAGACCATCCCTAATGGGATTCTCTTCCCCCCTCCCTCCGTTCTCCTCTTACACTTGCCAGTCTTAATTTCATTTTAGCTATGAGTCTGTTTGCTCCTGAAATTTCCTCATGTCTTCCCTAAGTAAACCTATGTTTATGACAGTAAATACATTCACTATGTATTGGTATCAAGCAATTGCTTTTAAAAGATAATTTTCCTCTTGCTGTTATTACCCCTTTATTTCCTCTGCTATTTTTCTTAGTGAGTTATATGGGGAAGAAATTACTGCTATTTTGTCTCGAGGTTTCCCTGAGGAACCTTGTCAAAATGAACAGTCCTTTTACTAAGCTTTCCTATACAGATTGAGCAGAAATAAAACAAAATAATTAAATGGCTCCTGAAAGAATTCAGTGCCTGAAACCCTGGGGAAAAATAATGGTTCCATCTATGCCATTGTGAAAGCCTTTATTGCAGCTCAGCATTTATGTTGTGCATAGGGTCTTACGGTGTCATCACCATCAGATCTGAGTGCTTTCCAGGCGTGCAGTTAAGTGACTAACAAGTGTCGTCTGCTTGTTCTCGCAGCCTCTCCCCACTGGGAGAAACCTGTGTGGTTGAGAGCCTTGTTTTGGAAGTATATTGCTTTTGTTTGAGGCATATTTTTATTCTTGTTTTTAGTATACTTGTTATCATCTGTTTCTGTTAAAGAAGTTCAGTGGCACTCAGGGAACGAGCATGCCTCCTAGCTGCCCGTTCTCCTGAGTGCTTTGTTCTTCAATAGGAGATTGAGAAAAAAATGAGTATTTGGAAAGTTCTTCTCAAGTTAGAAATAAGAGGCTGAATTTCACACTAGTGATACACATAATCTGTGCCTACAAACCGGTACAATGAATAATGTCTTGGCTCACTCTGCTGTGCAAAAATATCCTGCATCCATGCGAAGTTATGGTTACCACAGCCCCAAGCACAGTTGCAGCATGGAAACCCTGAACTCCCTTTGTCTTTTTTTTTTTTTCCTTTCAAAGCGTGTGAGGGTTCCTCGACTTTGGAATTTGCCCTTCTCGTTGGATCAAACAGTCTGAAGCTGTTTAGTTTTCTGGCTCGTCTGTTCCCCCTCTACTTCTCAAAGGGCAAGAATTAATGGGCTCAGTCCTGCAAGACACTGATCCTTCTGGCACCAGTTCAGCAAACCACTTATGCAAGTGTTTAAATTTTAACCACGCATAGGAGCTGAGTCGCTGAGGTTAATGGGACTGTAGCAGGGACTGCAGTGGGACCATCCTCCCTGACCCCGCAGCCTGACCTGCCGACATCCCTCTGACTCCCACGCAGCCATACGTGGGGTGACCTCAGCACGTGTTTGTTTATCCTGGAGTTAAATGAGTATATGGGGACTTCGCTGGATCTGCCTTAGACTGCCCGGCCCTAAAGTTCAGATCTCCGCCGAGCAGTCACCAGGGAAAAGCAGATGGGTGGGATCGGCTCCATAATGTTGTCCGATGGCTGCCAACTACCTTGGCCATGAACCCCTTCAGGCACTTATGACATGGGCAACTTCCTGGGACAGCACCCTCTTTCTCACTGACCCACTACATTTTCTGAGGGTTTTTTTGCCTCCTGAAGGGGTTTTGTGGCACAGGGAGGGGAGGCTGGCACTGTGGTTTGTGTACTGGGGTTTATGGGGACCTGGACCTCAGTGGCTTCAACCAGTGCCATGTTGTAACGGTGAAAGGAGAGGCCACTACCCTGAACAACGCCTGTGGCATGAACAGGGCTTCTCACAAGTTCTTTGTTCTTATAGCAACAACAACAAAATTCATCTTAGGCATGATCACTTATAAACCTTCAGAGGCAGCCAAAATTGCCCCATCCTTTTTCTTGAGGGGGGTGGGGGAAACAAGCTCCAGTGGTCCCAATTACTCTGTTCGCTAGAAAAAATTTTTTGTGTAATGACCTCAGTAGGGAGTGAGCAGCTCCTTTTGTGTATTAAATTAAAATCTCTGAGGGGACATTAGGCCCTGTAATTCGTATTTCTCAGATGCAATTTAAGTCTTTCATCAAAAAAATCCTCATAATAACTGAGCTCTGTGATACCCAGTAGATTCATTTTCATGTGAAGGATGAAAATAGCCAGCAACATGTTAACAAATTCCACAGGGAGACCAATTGTAATGATAAAAATAATCTGACGTGGGCATGAATTTGCAAATATGCTGCTTTATGGATCGCTGAAACGGAAAAGGCTGTCTTAAACACTTTCTTTATATTAAGATAGAGGTGGGGAAAAACTCCCTAGCCTGCTCATTAAGAATGGAGTACATGAGCAGTTTCCAAAGAACAGAGGCCCAAAATGATGCATCTCTGTTATCTTATTTAGAAAAAATCCCATGTACCAGGAAGACTGCTTGCATAAGTTGTCATCACTTCTGCTGCATTAAATTGACTGAGGAAAGAAGAGGCCTGTGTGAGTAACAACTGTCACGTACTGGAAACTGCAGAGAACAACATGGTTTCCTGTGCAAGTTAACTGATGTGGGATCAAACCTCATGTTTTGAGGAACACATGTATAATTTCCAAGGTTTTGGGGCTTTTCCAAGAATTGCCTGTGAGTGGAGAAGAGCCCCAAGCCTCAAGATGCTTCCTCCACCTGTGTCCTGGGAGAGTACTAGTACGTTAGACAATGTCAGCAGAAATGGGCCTTAGACACTACTTAGCCCATTGGGTGGGTAGGCATTTTCTGGTGGGAAAAGCAGCATTCCTCCTCCCCCAGCTGGAAACTTTATCTAACACCATTGCTTATTAAAGCACATTGATGGATGCATGCCTCCGCAGCAGTTCACCCCCTAAGGAGAAGCAGAGCCTTTGGTAGACTCTCAGCAATACCACTCAGAGCGGGGGGTGTTTCTGTGCAGCCATGGTCTGAATGTAAAGCTACAAGCTGATAGCCCAGGTCAAGGAGAGAGACAATATGGCTGGACATAAAGAGAGAGATGGGAGAATAACAGTCTTCGCACTACATTGCAGTTCAAGTGACAGTAAAACATCTGGCACTCTCAGAGAAGTAGCTTTGCCAGTATATTAGCAGCTTTGCCTAAAACAATTTTAATTATGATTTTAAGCATAAAAACTGTTTTAGCAGTATTCATCATCTGTTGTTGAAACATTTTCCACTGGAACCCTTGGTTTTTGCAATCCCTACATATTTACTGCTATTAAAGTAACACATGAAAAGATGCTTAGCAGTCCCATCCAAAACATATTTTGTTGCATACAAATGTTTTAGTCTATTTTTGTATTTAATCCTTTATAAATAAGCAAACTAAGACACAGTCAGTCCCATAGTACACACGCAAACCATGTGTACATCAGGTACTAAATTTCAGCACACATTTGATTTGTCAAAAAAACTGAGCAGCATAAGCTTCCTAAGCTTTGGTTAGTAGGAAAGCAGACTGAAGCAGAGTACAGTTACAGTGACCTATGAAAAGCAGAACAGGAGATCAGGCCTATGTTATATGTTTTTCCTGATGGAATTGTGAAGGACAGAGTTTGCAAGGAGATACGGCTGGTGAATGATGCAGCTACACTAGAAAAATTACCTGGAGTAGACATAGCTGTTGAGCATGGGCTACAGCCTACAGGTACACGTTATTCTGCTGAGATAAGTTATACTGGCAAAAAAATAATTGTGCCTCTGCTAAAAGTATTTTCCAGAGATAGTACAGACTGAGAAGACCTAACACACACAGATATGGCCTAAGTTACCCGGTTAACCCTTTAAAGAGAGACCATCACTCACCATCATTCACTTCTAAACTTATCTTTCGCAAGATAGTGAGTGAAATTACTTGTTTTACCAAATCCTGTCAAATCACTTTATCCCTAGAAAGTTGTCTGCAAAACCACGGAGGAAGTGTAACAGGCACGTCCACAGGCAGGGGAGAAGCCAGCTCCCATTTGCTCAAGGCAGGCCAGCTGAAGCCACCAGAGAAAGAAGGGGCAGATTGTTGTCACACTGCTAGTACTGATAACAAGTTCTTATTTTCATCATTGCAAGGGATATTAGCCCTTTCCTTCTGCTTTCTTCTTCTCTCTAACTGTGGATAACTTAATGTTGAGCTTATACAACTCAGTTTATGCAGAGCTGATCAACAGGCTGTTCCCGCTGTAATTCCCTCCACCAGCTTGCACTGGGAGAGCACCAAGGAACAAGCCCAAAGACCAAGAAGGTGAACTGACAAAGGCCAGTGTGTCATACAGGAATTTCTTTGTAAGCAAGAATATTAAAAGGATGAAATTCGATTCATAATGAATTCAGGAGGCTCCCTCTACATATTTTAACTGCTTGGTATTATCTCATTGAAGAGGCACTCCAGGCTCACTAATGTACATTGTTACACAAGCAAAGCACTCCAGCATTGATTTTTCTCTTGCAGAGGATTATGAATCAAAATGATTTAAGCAACTCTATGGCTGAGAGTAATGACCAGCCCCTGAAAGTTTAGCCAAGCACAGGAACTTTCTGGACAGAAGCAGTTTTGTATCGGTGCTTTTAATTACATTTGAAGACATGGATTGTCCATTAATATTTGACCTCTAATTATGTTTTTAAGAGGTGGCTCTATTGAAAAACAGTTATGTCATGAAGATGTGTGCAGAAACTTAAACCAAAGCAATTTGTTTTTTTTTCCTCTGCAGCCCTTTCAGGAACCTTTGCTTGAATGAACAGATCTGCTTTTACCAGAAGGCCAGAGGTGTTAACGCATGCACTATCACTCAGGTCCCGGGGGCTTGTGAACCTGATGTTGTAGTTACATGTGCTATAAGGGTCTAAACTCACAAGCAAGTAGATGCTGCCCTGCTTGCATCTGGAGGCACTGAAAAGATGCAATTGCAAAGTGGTAGCTGTGAGGTTCAACAGCCGCAGCGGGCTCCACTCTGCCTGCACGCTGCTTCTCATGACTCTCCTATCAGCGGGACTGAGCAGAAGTTGCTCCAAGGCATCCAGCACCTGCCTGTTGTGCAATACTTCTTACTTAGGCAAGAGGGGGAACAAACCCTCCCTCCACAGATCCCCCAGAGCATAAATACAAAGCGTAGCTATGGAGTAAGCATTTAGTGCTGGAATCACAAACGAATTTGCTTGGCCTTGCACTTCCCACTGCGGCAATCAGCAGCTATTTGCTGTCTGTGATGGCTGCCAAATTCAGTGACCTTTTGGACAGCAGAGAGCCAGGCAAGGCCCTCCTGGGGCTGGCAGAGTTTGTAGTTCTCTCTCCAGGATCCCACTACCTGCCCCAAGCTGAGAAACCCCCGAGTTTCTTTTCTGTTTGGCTCCTCTTTCCTCAAAACTACCCAGTCTCCGAGCTGTCCAGATGTGCTGATATCATCCGGCAGGCCTTGCATAACTTCCCTCTTGAAAAAAAATTAAAAAAATAAAAATGCTGCAGTAGCAGTTTCAATGGAAATTTATTATTTTAATAAGATCCTGTGAAGCACTCAAAACCAAACTAACAGCTGGTCAGAGACCAGTTCTCT
This sequence comes from Gavia stellata, assembly GCF_030936135.1. Taxonomy (NCBI): domain Eukaryota; kingdom Metazoa; phylum Chordata; class Aves; order Gaviiformes; family Gaviidae; genus Gavia; species Gavia stellata. The sequence goes on along the minus strand of NC_082596.1, from coordinate 98,643,800 downwards.
CCCCTGAATTCATTGAATTTCTGGGTGAGCATGGACATTTGGGATATAAATTTGAACACTTCTAAAACCGAAGCTCAGAAAACATCCAAACCAGAAACAGTATCTTGATGAAGTCGAAAACTGAATTTAGCATTCAGGTCCCTGTTTTCTTTTCCCTCTGGACAGGAGAGAAAAGATCACTAGTTTATTGCTCTATTACTAACAGCACAAAGAACTTTACACGTAACATAAGGAAACCTCTTGTGTTAGTTTTAGGGACAAACGCCAGAGCTTGCATTAAGAAACCATGCAGTCATATTCTCTTCTGTGCTTCCTGTACAGCCTCTGTAGACTTTGCTGTGTTGCTTCTGACTTAGACCAGCACAGAAGAAAGGGAAACCAGTCCCAGTATGGCAGGGATGACTGCAGGGCTACCGCAGCAGTCTATAAAGCCCTGAGTGTCAGGAAGTAGGTGCATAAGGGTCCTCCATGACAGGAACTAAGGATCATAATGCAGCGACCATGCAGCAGATTTGAAATTAACTGAAGGATATATGTAATTCACACCAAATACAAGTGAGCCATAGAAACTGGCCATGAGATGTGAACACTAAAGCTCATCTGTTTTCAGAAAGCTAGATAACTCAGTGGAATAGAGATCCATGGAGGGCTGCTACATTCAAAAGCACCACCTCTGGCTCAGGAAGCCTTCGAGTCACAGACTGATGAGGGTGTCTCACACTATTACTTTCCCTGTCACACTGTTCCTTAGGCATCTGCCTTGGGCTGATGTTGGAGGCTTTTGGTCTGACCCAGTGTAGCAGCGTGACACCCTTCCCATAACAAAAAATCCAGGCCAGAACAGGATGCGCAACGGGTTTGAATGGCAATGCAGTGTGGCACTTGGACCCTGGGAGAGGCTGAGCAAGGTGAGACAACCTTTTGGGGCAGGAGTCAGCCCAAAATCTCATGTGCCTTTTTGGTTTCCTGACTGCTGGTTGACACAAACTCTCCAGGATCCCACTGAGGACCTCTATGGCAGATCATCACTTCTTGGGTTTTGACTTCAATGTACAAGCTTCAAAGACTTGCCAAAATTTCTTTTTTTTTTAAATACAAACAGTGCTCAGGATGATATTTACCATGCTTAATTTAACTGTATTTGGTGCAAAGTGTGTAGAATTTTTTTTCATACACAGACATCCTTAAGAATTAATCAGGCTATTTCCCCTACTGCCTCAAAAGAGCAAAAAGCATCCTGTCTTAGGACCTTTTTGTGAAGATTTTTCCACGTTGTACTTCGTTTTGTTTTTCAATTAGACAAGTCACTGGACAGCATGACAGATGTGAAAAGGCTGTTTCCTTTACATTGTACATGCAGATGGAATTTATTTCCGTATGTATCACATGTCATTAAGCCCAAAACCTTGGTCTTACAGCAGTTCTGCAGTACAATTGCCATAGACCTGTGCCATCTTCCTTCACAGGTATGCAAAGTGTGAGAACTGGCTACTGCTTTTGCTCACATAGAAAGAGACTGTGTGAGAGTATGATCTGTTCAGAAACTGTGACCCTGGCAGAGTTTTGTTCGTAGAAGGAAGTGGGCAAACTCTCTGGGCTGTGTAGGGAAATATCTGTGCCTTTTCAAGTGCGGCAGTGGTGTCCTCGTGCAGGGGTGTGAGATGAGCTACTAAGACAGCCCTGCTCCTCTCCGTTCCCGTGGGTGCATGTCCCTGTTTTTGGTTTGATTGGGCATTGCCTTCCTCCTCCTCTGTGTACAGCTCTCTCGCACCATCACACACTGAATGCGGAGCTGTGCAGCTGCTGTCCTCAGCTTTCCGACTTCCTTTCTGTGCGTTCCCTCTCCAACAAACTTTCCCTAGAGGAGAATGGAAGAAAGCTGACAGTCCCCAAAATGCTGCCGGAGTGCCACCCTTTGCTTATCTAGAGCCAAGGAAACACGTCAGTATATTTTGCCATCTAGAAGTCAGCCTACCACGAAGTCATGCATTTTTGTACACAGCAATTGTGAAAGATGGGGAAAAAGGACTTTCCCAATGCAAACATGCTTAAACCGTCTTTCTTGAGAGAAAAATTTGAGTTTATACTTAACTTTAAAGACAATGTTAGTTCCCAAAAACCTCAGATAACTATAAGCCTTGCATGAATTTAAGCAAGGGACCACACAGTTTTCTGAGTAGTCCCTGCATTTCCTCCACACACGAGTTTGAAGATGAACTGCAGAAGGAAGCATATTGATCTGTCTGCGTAAAGACCTAAGTCCAGAAGAATAAGTATGGACTTATTATTCCTCTCTTGCGCCAGTGTGAACTGCTTTTAAAGAGCCACTTACGATCCTCTTATTTAAGTCACCGATGGCAGAGGAAGCCAAGGAGACAGCAGGACCTGGCTGGACACAGAGCGTGCTACCCATCTTTGGGAGAAAACACAACATGTGTTCATCCTCTGGCTGAAGCCAACTGAACCTCCCTACGGATGTGCCATTAGTTGGGTTGCTTCCTTCAGGGTCTCAAAATTCTGTGAGCTGGATCAGGGCCTATAAAAGGTATCCTCATGCAGCATTTAGTGACTATACTTGCAGTGGTGGTTCTGCATCTCCCCCACACCTCAGGTCCTTAAGATACTTAATCTGTTATGTTACCACCTCCGCAGCCACCTCCTCCCCAGGGCCCTCTCCAGCTTTCTCCTTTTCCTCCCTGCCTCATCCACACCACAGCTATATCTGGCCTCAGTTACCAGCTGTAATTTTCTTTTTTTCAGGTTTCTTTTCTTCCTTTTTTAGAACTGCAGAACCCTTTGGGTCTCCCAGCTGCAGTGAGGGATGTTAAAATAAGAGAAAAGAAGCCAGAGATATTCCTTATTATTTATCATAAAAGCCTAAGTTTGGGTTTAGCCCTGAAAAACCTTCAAATTGCAAGTCCAGCAACACCCTCATCAAGCAGCACCCTGAAATAAGCATAGCCCTAGGTACAGCCCAGTGGGAGGATAGAGCCAGAGCTGCCAGCTAATTACCCAGCCCACCAGAAAAGTTGCTGCAAGCTCTCAAAACATGTCCAAGGAGAAAAACAACAAAAGGCAATCTGGTGGGATTGGGACTTAGGGGGTGGAGAAGGAATAGGTTATTTCAGAAGGATTAAAAGGTCAAAGGACTCGACGTGGAGAAGTCAGCCCAAATCCACCCAAAGCTGTTAGCATGGGATCATCTGAAAAACAAATCCAAGGGCTAATCCTTTAGCCTGTTCAGGAGAGCAGTGCATGTCAGAGAAGATGTTCCCCCCTCCTCCCGCTGGGCATGCCCTGCTTCAGGGATGAACTGGCATGATGACCCTCCTCAGATGTCGCTCCAGCTGTGACACCGCCTCCCCCATTGTCCCAGGTTTGCTTCCCCCTTAGATGTAAGTACATGGAAACCTGCAGGGGCAAGGAGGAAGCCCAAGGGCAAATTCTTCCTCCCCATACTGAATACAGGTCAATTCTCTCAAGAGGCGGGTATAGCAGGAAAGAAAATAGCAAGTCTTCCGAGACTGGTCCCATCTTCCCAAGTAGGATTCAGGGAGCTCTGTTATTCCAGTATGAGGGGGAACATATATGAACTTACAGTGAGTAGGTGAGAGTTGGGGCTGTCTCAGTCATGTCAGGGTCGATTTTGACTTTGTATGGCTATGTGTACCAAATAGTTTTCTTCAAAACAGAGGGTGTGTTCTGCTTCCTAGTCACATAGTGGAAAAGGAGGAGACATGATGAAGGGATGTGCTGTGACCATCCCAAGGCTGTGAACCTCCCTGGCTGACATTCCTTACCTCAAAGATGTAAAAAGAAATATCAAGAACTGCTTTTTCCACACATAACAAACTCAGTGTACCCTTCCATTTCTGATCCCTAACATTGCCCTTCCTCACAGTCAAGGACAGGGAACAGCTCTATATCATCTACACGCATCCTTTGCTCCACATGTGTTTCCAGGAGTTGCTCCTGCCCCCCCCCCCCCCCCCCCGACTTTTAACACAGCCCAGGTTAGCAAAATAGGCTGCAGAGCGGGAAAGAAATAGGCACCCACTCCCGCTGATGACCCACGAGCCTGCCCATCTAATTTTTCTAACACTTCAGTCTGAAGGGTATAAACTTGATTACATCTCCTTACAGACACCAGTTCTCTAGATGACAAGGCTTTTCAGCAGCCTCAAAGCAAAGCAACCAATGGTTTTCTTTGGGTTTAGGGGCCTGACCCACAGTGGCTTTAAATGAAGGTGTCCCAGTCAGCTCTGGATGAAGTCTGTATGTGGGGTCTGGATGAACTGCAGAGATGTCTGTTGCTGTGGGGGATCCCTCTAGTTCTAGCTGTGGCTTCTTTGCCTAAAGCAAATATACTTTTCTAGCAATACTTCGGTGAAAAGGGTTCAGCAGGACTGCCTGCTTTGCTCCCTCCGCCACCCCAGGAAGGGCAAGGTGGGTGCTGCAGCTGCTGGCACCACTTGCTGGGCAAAACCCAGCCTGAGGCGGCTACTCCCCAGCTCCTGGCATTAAACTTTAGAGCGAGGCACCACCTAGAGGCATGCGAGCTGTGGTAAGGCTGGAAGAGATGAGCATGGCCAGGCTCCAGCTCTTTTCGGCGACAATAACAATGTAGTACTACCCCTGTCAGAAACCAAAAGCCTCAGCACTCCCCTTTTCCTGTTCCTTATTTTATCAAAACAAGTCGATTAGTGTGAACAATAAATGCAAACCTGGAAGCCCTCTGAGAGAGCAAGCTGTGATCAGATCGACTGGGAGGGGAAATTCAGCCAACAGCAAAGACAGTCTAGTGGGATGCTTTAATTGGGGTATCTCCATAATCCAGGCAAGATGTGCTCAGTTCACTAGTAACTTGTTTTAGGCTTTTTTTTTGTGAAAGTCCTAGCCTCAATTTTCAGCTATTCGAGAAATGCAGTTTTTGCAGTTGCTTGTTGTCGTCACCCACGATACCACAGCTTTTTAGTCTTGAGTACCTGAGCAGCCTCTCAAGGCCAGAAGGGACCAGGATTATAGCACTACTGAGGGAAAGAGCTATTTCTCTCTTCTCCTCATGCAAGTCGTTTCCTTTGGGACCTTGATGCTGAGCTAAGGTATTGAGTCCCTGCTCTGAACCATCTGGGCTCCTCTCCTTGCATTCAGATCCATTCTTCAGAACCTGGTGAACAAGTTCCTTCAGAAAACAAATCCATATGCCTTAACTTCCTACCTCCTTCTCATTTTCTTCGTTCCAGGTTAGCCTTTTCCTTTTTGCAACATCTTTTTCCACTATAAAGCTGTTGCTAGCCTCTCCCAAGTGGGAACTTAAAAAAATAATTGCTAGGTCTATGATGGCAGAGTTGGTTTTGATTGTTTTATGCCATAGGGTATGCGTCATGAAGTGTATTGCATCACTGAAGTCTGTTACTGTAATGAAGTAGCTCTCCATAACAGCAACTGTATCACAACTGGAGACTAGCCCTGGATCTATCTGTGCATCCAAGTTGATATTTTCCTACACTTGGCCTCCCTGTCCTGGGAGAAACTTTCAAAGAAATGTCGATGGCCACTTTTAAGATCCAGAGTAGCAGCCTGTGTAATATTTCTAATATCCCCAGACATGTGGAAAACATCACTAAATCCTTGTGGTGAGAGAACCACACCTCTGACAGAGCTGAATGGGGAAAAAAAAAAATTCCCTGAAGGCCCTTAGACTAAGATTAAAACTCCTAAAAAAAGAGAAATGTCCTCTGCTGAATGGAGCTCCTGAGCTTTGGATTTTATATGCCAGGGGCACACTCCACAAGACCACAGCAGAGTGACCGTATGCACCTATGAGCCCAGAAACATGAATATTCACAAGGATGCAATACCTCTAGAGGTGTTTGAAATACTTCTGTCACCTGCACTCTGCCACGTACCCCATAAAAGGAGACACATCCGACCCTCACGCTGCAAACACTTGAGCATATACTTAAAGATATTCTTGAAATCAGTGGAATTGGCCACAAAGTTAACACCACTGAGCACGGGTTACGTGTTCAAATGAGGCCAGCAGCGGGGACCTTGCAATTTTGGCAGCTGCATGGATCTTCTGTTGGAACTGTCTCTCTTGAATGGCCCCCAAAAATGCATATTTCTTCCTCGTGCCCTGTTTTAGGTTGACCCCCTGAGATTTTAATCTTTCATGCCTCTTTCATGGTTCGTACTGCTCTAGGACTAAGTTAAATGTCAATGTTACATTGCATAGACAATGCAGCACTTTGTAGTTCCTTCACTGCTTAGCTGTATTTCTCGTGCAGTGGGCCAACACAACTTGGCTTCAGGACTCCAGGCTGTCAAATAACCTTTGAGAAAACCATGCCCTTGGTGATAAGACCAAAGAAAAGGAAAAAAAAAAGAAAAGCCTTTTTATTTTAAGGAACAGCAGTTTAGATTGCATGCAACTAATCAGCACCTCCTTTTGCTACAGTGTACTTAGCTACAAGGAAATGTATGGCAGGTTCCCTATCTCAAAGCAGCAGTTTATTGCACCTGTTCTTCAGGAGGAAGACGGGGAGAGGGAGTTCTGGCTCCCAGGGCTCCGCTAAACACCTTGCACCGCTGCCCTCCTTTGGGGACACCTCGCTCTGCGGCCCTTCGCCATAACGGGTTTTCTGCCCTCCCAGCAGCAGCTTTGGAGATGGGCAATGCTGGCCCTGGGTGCTTATTTCCCAGAATTTCTCATAGCACAATGCCATTTGCAAGGTCCGAGGATCCAGCCCATTTACTCCAACTGAGTTTCCACTGGTTTATTTTCCATACAGTACACGTGCCTACGGTGGCACATGCATAGCGAATGGGCTCTTAGCTGAAGATGATTTGTTTCCAGTAAATATCCCTGTTTCCTACCAGTGCTGGAAATCCCACCCTCTCATTGTAAGGACTATCTTACACAATTCTGAATAAACTGCAAGGAAAACAGGATATTATTTTCATTCAAGTATCATAACTGATATTTATGGGGAAAGAAGTGACAGAATGGAAAAACTGTGACTAGTAACCGCAGCAAAAGGTAGGTGCCCTTAGGTGCCCTGCCTCCTCCTTTTCTCATAACAAGAGCAGTGGAAGAAAATGAAACAGGCATATGCTAATTAACGGACAGTGTAATTTCTCTAGAAAAAGGAAGTGGGGTTTTCTGGTTTGCCTAATCCTGAACCGGTTTCCTGTGAAAGTAAGTGGGTTTTGAGAGGGTCACTTTGCCTTGTGTCTTTTGACTTCCACTTTGCCAGGGAAGCAAGCAAGCTGCAAATAAATAGACAAAACTTGAAGCTGTGTCATATGGCCCCATTCAAAGAGCAAGTATCAGCAAAGGAAGCAAGGCGTTTTCTTTCTTTTTCCCATTATGCAAAATAAAACATTTTCAAATTTAGTGCCAGCTCTTATTCTGGGAAAAGTTACAGTTCTGGTCACTGGTGGCCGGAGAAAGGTTAAAAAATTTGGTGTTGGGAGAAAAGTTCTTGAGAAATGAGGCCTTTGAATCATACCCTTGCTGTTCCTTGTGTTTGGCCTGGAATTTCTCTTAATTAAGTTTCATTGTTGTAGAGAAAAGTGTGATTTTTAAAGCCATTTTAAAAACTAGGAACAAAACTATATGGATAACTCACTGCTGAAATGTACTGAAAACAAAATGCTAAAGTTTGTTTCAGTCAGGTTTGGACCTTCCTTACTATTCTGGCCTCCTAAACTAAAACTAAACTGCCTCCGCTCGGTTTCAAATGGTGTGAAACTAGCTTAGTTTTTCAGAAACAGTCTTTTCACTGGAAAAACAAGAAATATATTTGCAAGAATTTGAGGAGAGCTGGTCTGCTCTGTCAGCTGATGGCTAGAACTCTACTGTGTGATATATACAGTTCCTATTTTCACAAGACTCATCCTAAACCCTGCGTAAGAAACAGCTGTTCCTGGCTGTGTCTGTTGAAATTGAAACCAATACTACAGTTTTACAGCATAATCCTGTTAGGAAAGGTGGAATATGTTTGTCTTTAAATAAGAAAAAGATGTCATTAAAAACTGTGAAGAGATGATAAATGTTGGGGAAAATGACACTAGGGAGCAATTCTTAAGGCAATAGTTGCTCATATACAGTTACACCAATGGTAACTGGGTAACTATAACTCAGAGTCAGCTAATCTGAACAGGATTAGTCAAAGGATGATGAGTGGTTTTCTGCATGGACACTACCGTTAGGAATGGAGGGAAAAGTCGTCATCATCCACGAACTACTTTTGTCAAAGCACAGCGCTGCATTTGCTCTGCACTGTGCTATACCAGCCCATCAGAGCAAAGGTCCCTCCCACTTGATACCTTTCCTACACCACTTCTGCTGAATGCTTACAACTATAGTGCTGAACACATATAGGAAACTGAGGAATTTGCATTGGCTTTTTTTCTCAGAGCAAGTACATCTGCGTGGAATAGCAACACAGAAAGGTCTGGCTGCAGGCATCAAGCCTGCAGCGAGATTCCCAGTGGCACCAACTCAGGTTCTGCTGAGTAGCCAAAATGGAAACGGCTGGTGAAAAACTCCTGACAGAGACATGCCTCAAGGATGCTTAGCGAAAGCAGCCAGAAAAGCTGGCCTCATTCCTGTATACTATATGTCATATATGGCAAATGTCGACATACAGTCCTGTTAGGCATCTTGGTTTTTTAGCTGCTCACAGGATCCTGGAGTCATATATTGACCCTTCCCTTCCAAGTGGTTTCCTACCGCCTCACATTTCCCAGGCACTTTGTGGTGTGCTTGGTGCCAATGCTGCAGGCTGCATGCACACTTGAGAACACGCTCGTTCTTGCAACTGAAGGCAGGGGGTGACAGACATAAGGTGATCTTAGCTCAGTGCTGGGGCACTGGCGATTCTCAAGCTGCTGTTTTCCTGGCCCTGACAGGTAATGAAATCTCCTTCTTGTCACTGTCACCAGTGAGTAATTGCCATAACAACCCCTGGATCTGTGTGGTCCATATTTTACCTCAGAGTAGGTATTTTAATGCGTATACATCCCTTGAAAAATAAGAGGGTGTCCCTGTTATTGTCCCTTTAAAAATAAGAAGGAGAGCTTCTGAATTTTATTTCTTTTTTGCTTATTGTAGTTTATCTACAGCTTTCCTCCTCTGACAGCTTTTGGTGTAACTTGTTCAAACTGAGACTGGGTGCAAGAAACAGCTGGAGCATGTTTAATGCAATGTTTCCTCACAAAGCTGCCTTCTCCTGGGAGAAACAAGGGCAGATAAAGACTAGGAACTGCAGCTGGAGAGAGACGGTCAGCATTTCTTTTACAGGCAAAGTAAGCCCCGGTCAAAAAAAAAAAAAGACAGACACAGCAACTGCCCAAATGGACAATGAGATCTTTAATGCTAGGAGTACTGCTTCGTATGAGGCTACTTTCCTATCCACCTTCCAGGCAATGACACACGGAAGTGTAGTGCTAACAGATTTGGGAGCAAAGCAAGTATCTGGAACAAGTAACCAAAGAAAAACAAACCCACATCTATGGCTTAGGCTGCACCTAAACCCGTGGTGTAATGGAGGTGGCAAAATAGTCACAGGGGGGCTACATGTGGTAGCAAAAGGGCTGTGCTGTAAAGAAAGTTCAACACCATTCTTGGAACAATGCGTTTGCTAATTACCTTCATTTCAGCAGGGCTTTTATGCACTCAGGAAAGGGTAGAGCCAGCTAGCTCTCAGAAATCTACTAACGTGGGCCTTTGGAGACAGTCTCATTCAAAGGTGGAGCAAGCCACATGATAGGTGAAAAAACTAGGCATGGAAAGTCAATTAAATTCATTAATTCAAAGAAGCGTCTCTGAGAGAGCTGCATGAAATTAAGATCTCGCAAGTACCTTTTCTGAGCAAAGCAACATAAAATCCAAGAGATGGACAAATTGAAACAGCTAAAAAGTCAGTTTTGAGAAGCAAACCTCAGTGTACTGGAGAGGGCTGACAATGTAGCGGGCAGGATACAGGATGCAGGTTTGAGGAACTCAGCTCATTTCTCCACCCTCCTAGCAATTTCTCATGCGACCCTGGTCAAGTCACTGACTTGGATTCATCCCCAGCTAACTCTAGACGTTAAGAGGAGGATGGTGCCTAAATTTAGGACTGTCAGCACCTTAGGCCCGTTTCCATAGTCTAGAGGGCAATTCGGACACCAGGTGAGCTAAGATGTTCGTCTAATTTAGAAATCGCAGCAGAGTACCTACTCTTAGACGAGTGCTGGCCTCCTTGCTTCAATTCCCAACTCTGGGCATGGGGATAGCATCACCAATTCTTTGCCAAGACTACAGGAAAGTACCATTTATTAAAGAACATGAAACTCTGAAACACACTGTCAATAAGAGCAAGATGATCAGTCAGCGAGCTGTACACTGCTCTGAGTGATTTGCTTCAGAAGATTTTCTAATTGGATGCTTTGGGTTTGACTTCCTCGCAAGCCAGACTTGCCAAGAAATAAGTAAACAAACCTGATAAAGCACATTTTCCACTAACTGTTATTTGCAAATAAGTATTCTGTCATATGCTGCTGTATTCATAGAAGAGGTGGTATACGGAACCAGATCTGGTTTTCTACAAGTGACAGTTTCTGTTCTGTATTTTCCTTTTCTTCACTAAATCCTTCTGTTGCAGTCCTTACACTAATCTCTTGTATTTATTGATGATAATCCTCATTATAGCTAAATTCTTGCTTGCATAACCCATTCTTAAGAGGCTGATTATTGACACATGTAACCTTTTACCATCTTTTCACACTTCTAGAAGACATAATTCATACTGCTTGTATTTTGAACTTGACTGATGGAATGGAGCTGAAGACCATGCAGAAATATATTTTTTTTTCCAAAACAAACTTAGAGTGCAAGCATAGCTATGAGAATATATCACAGTTCCATAGGATCAGACTATCCAGCCCAGCATTTTGTGTCTGACATGGCTGATGGTGGATGTGTCTGCAAGAGCACAGGGATAAGACATAGGCTTCTTCCCCAGAATATTTCCCCAGGCTTCAGCAATTTGAGATTTTCTGGGCCAAAAGTGAGGTCTTTGCCTTGTAACTTCTACTAATATTGTCAGTGACATCAGAAAAACTCAGGTCAATTAAAAAATGAAATCGAAGTTAAGCACCACGGTAGAAACTGTTTATAATGCCAAAGGGCTAGGGATTGAAATCCTTCGGGGCCTCTGCGTGCAGGATCCTGAGCTACCACAGCAGAAATAATCACCCCCCTGAGCCTGCGGATGAGGGTGCCATCCTGACACTACAGAGGGCACTCCCTCGGCAGTACGGGTCACCCCTGTCACCCATGCAAGGCCTGGGAGAGAAGGCTCTGGTCGCCTGCCCCGTGCTATGCCCACAGAGCTTAGCCTTTTGCCTTGCTCCTGATATTCGACTTGCTGCTCCCACACAAGAGCAAATGCAGAGTAAAAGATGGAAACAGGAGGATCTGCTACAGCTTGCTGGAACAGGGGATGGCCAAGTGCCTCCAGCACCCCTGTGGCTCGCTTCAATGGGAAGTGAATACTCTTTCTCCCATGACATCCAGGATGGGTGGTAAAAGCAGGGGGGAAATTCCTGTTAACTCTCACCTAAAAGTTATGTGGATACTTTATTCCCAGATCATTTAAACCTTTTCCCACCTGATGTTTCCCTTCATCTACAAATTGGCTTGGCTTCCAGTGAAACATTTCCCTGACGCTTACAGTTCTTTGTTGTGGAAAGTACAAGTGGGAGGAAGGTTTCACAACAGTACCTCTGAAACCTGAATCTTTGCAAACCGTCCTTCTTGTGTTTCTGGTAAAAACAATTTTAGCCCTGGGAGAAACTGTGACCTTTGCTCAGTAAAGTTGATTTTCTCCTCTATTTGAGCTCTAAGCTGCTTTTGATTTCTGTATTTTAAATGGTATCTAGTCACTGCCACCTGGTGCCAGGACATGCATGGTCTGGAAGAGCTTTTTTTTCTCATCTGATGACAGGCTTTCTGTGCCAAGCATCATATAGCTGCCACCTTCCTCCCTGATTTAAACAGGGTTTTGTATGCGGAGTGGATTTTGGAAGGAAAATTACCATTGGTGGCATTGGGGTGGGGAGAGGATCCAGCTGCATGCTATGAACAGGTGGGGCTGAGGTTGCTGGATTAGTGGCTGACGTTCCTCCTCTCCTCAGCACTTTAAAAGGTCCGCAAGTGTAGTGCGAGACAAGCACCTACATCCTTTGAGAAACCTCACTGACTGGAGATAGGGAGAAATGAAGAAGGTTAGTTTTCCAGAAATTATGCTTCTGCCCAAGGACCCTGATATCTGTAAAGGGAATTAGACACGTTGTAGGCTGGGTAGTGACAGATGAGAATAAGGTCACTTCCAAGAAGCCTAAATTAGTTAGCTCTTTAATTTATGTGTTATGTAAGGGAGGAGGGGGAATCTCTCCCCCTCCTCTTGTGTAAGAAGGGGCACAGAGGGACTGGACAGCCCCTAAGAGGAAAGTAAGGTGCAAGAGGGGCAGCAAGTGAAGTAAAGGGACAAGTTACACAACTTGCAGTTAATTGAGAATTGTGTTTCAAATCTGCAGAAAACAGCATGTTGCTCCCCTCGTTCCCTAGACAGAAAGGCACAGTTTTACAATCTCCTTTTATTGTTTTGCTGATAAGCAGGCATTTCACATTTCTGACACTATACAAAATGTCCTTTAGAAAACTCAGTCAGTGCCATGGCCTTTTCCAGCTGGAACATTAAAACCAGAGCCTGGCTGGCCAGCTATGTTTTCGCCCCATAATACAGTGTCTCAGCTGTGGCTAGCCAAGGTGCTCCAGCTAGAAATGGAAAAAGCCTGCTGCAGGAGCAGTCAGCTTCAACCCCTGCTTTCACCCTTGCCCAAACGGGTAGCAGTGCAAATACAGCGCAAACGTCCCGGCCCTTGGGGCAAGCTGGCTTGGCGTGCGCCAGGACCACTTGTTGAGTGCATGACTTTGTGTGATTGCACACGACTTTGTATTTCCATCCTGCAAGCACTGACTGGTAGCCAAAGTTTAGTCCTATTCTGCTTATTTTATAAGACCCCTACTGTGACCCATACTGTTACAGACTCCTACTATAAACAGCTATAGAGTGAGCAAATCTTCCTTGGCAAAACTCCCAAAGGGTATTTCTGCCGTGGCACAGACCTTCCTGGTACCTCCCTGTGCCCAGGGAAGGGTCAGGGGGCTACCCCTTCCTGGGGAAACCCACCTCCTGGCCTGGCAATCCCTGCAGCCTGACATGACCCATCGGGCCACTGGCAACTGAACATAAATTTGGTTTTGCATTACTCAAACAAGCAACAGGAATAGCTTGATTCTGGTCAGTCTCAAGATCTGAAAGCAGAGCTATCAGAAATCGCTGAATCAGAGGATATGGATCTCTGACAACAATAATATTTATGAATCCTTACCAAAAATTGCTGAAGATGTTATTTTTTTAAAAAAAAATATAAATAGCACCTTCAGAGGTCCCTGCAATATGTTTGTGTTTTGTTACTCAAAGGAAACATGCATGCCATTTTTGCCAACTAACAAAATACTTTCTAACAAGGCATTTTGACAAAGCTGAAAATATCTTACACTGATGTGAGTCATTTTGGCTTCAAGTGCACATCTTAGAAAAAGGAATCTCAGAAAAAAAATCTCTTTTAAGTAAGTGCTGGCATGAAATACCATCTTTAAGTGACAGGCCTGGAACGGCTGTGCATATTTGTATTCTATACAAAAATGATAGCTATCTTTCAACCCACACAACTGTTTTGTGTTTTTTCTTTTTTTTTTTTAAACACCAAGATGACAAAAAAAAAAAATCACCTAATTTCTTTCCCAACTTTTGGATACTGATAAAGTTTATTACTTCAGCGGGCTACAATTACTCTTCACATGTAGCTAGGTGACCTCTGCTGGTAGATTCTTATAATAACTGCAATAATTCACACACACAGGTACAGATACATTGGTATTCTGGTAAGTGCTGCCCTACATACACAAGAAGATACAATCCCTGCTCTGAAAAATAAACTCCCACACTGAAAAGGTGTAAAAAAAAAAAGTATAACCCAGGTTTCTCCACTCACAGATGTTTTATAGGGCAGTTTTTGGAGAACCTTTGATAAAAAGGTATGACCATCTCAGAATGGGGCCACTGGTGTTTATTCAGCGTAATGGTCTAAATGCTCGCTATTGCTCAGAAAGCCCCGAAACTTCATCCTGCTAGAAGCGAGGAGGCTATACCGAGGAAAGGATTAGTCTCCACTTGCATTCCTTTCTTGTACTCTTCTCATACCATCTGCTAACAGCCATTGTTAGGAGAAAGGATACCAGCTAAATGGACCTTTATTCTGACTCAGCACAGTTGTAGACAGTCTGTCCACTATGATAAAACAGCACAGTATAATTTGATACTTAAAAAAAAAAAATGGCCATTCACCTGAGAGATCACAATGCAACTTACAGTTAACAGCCTTGGTCTTTGTCATATCCAAGGTCACTTCTATTATTACAGCACAGTGCACGGAAATACCACAAATACCAAGAGAGTCTTATCTATTTATCATAGGTGAAATTGGCACGTTTTGCAGCACAACGGCTCCACGTCGGATCGCAGGCATTTGAGTTCACTTGAGTTTACTGGCTTTCTCAGTTAGGAATTCAGTGGATTTCATGCATGTATAGATTTACAACAGCATTGCTGTGGCCATTTCTCAAGTGTCCAGCTTCCACACAGACAGCTACTGCACCTCAGCACAAGGCAGCAGAAAAAACCTCATCCTGACCTTGCCAGAGTTAGCGGCAGGAGCCAAAGGCAAAGGCTGGGCACGGGTCTTCCCTCCTCCCGACCACACATCCCTGGCTTCACACACCTGCTGCTGCTCACACAGCTCCGACCCTAAAACACGCTCTGTGGCACAGCGCCCTGCCTTACCACGGAAAAACCCGGGGCTTATACCCTAACGTCTCACCGCTGCTGCCCAACCCAACCGTTCGGGACCTCCCCAGAGCCCGCTCGGTTGGGCCTGCGGAGAGCGGGCGGGGGTCGGTCGCACCAGGCCGCGCTCACCCACACCGCCCCGGGCACCTCCTCGGCGCTGCCCGTGCGGCCCCGGCCCTCCGGCAGCCGCCGGCCGCCCCCGGCGTCCCGCTGCCGGCTCCCTCGGCGGCTGGGAAAGGACAGGAGGGGAAGCTCGCCAGATCCTTTCCCCGGGGCGGCGGCGGGAGCAGCGGGCCGAGCCCAGAGTCCCCGCCGGGCGGCGGAGCCGCTGCAACGGCCGCCGCGAAGCCTGAGGGGCGGCCGCGACACCTCCACCGCAGGCGGCACCGCACCTGCCGCCGCCGCCCGGCCCGCCCCGCTGTTATAATAACACCACCAACAACGCTGACAATAATCACAATAATTACCGTGGTTAGGCGAGGGCGATGGTGCCTCGCCGGCCGCCGCCGGGGCCTGCGCGCCGCCGCCAGGCGGCTGAGGCGGCCTGCCGCCCTCAGGTGCGAGGCGCGGGGCGGCAGGGCGCCCCCTGGCGGCCCGCCCCCGGCGCGGCCCGCGGCGCCCCCCGCCCCGCCCCGCCCCGCCCCGCCCCCGGGTCGCCCCCGGCCCCCCCCGGCCGCCCGCCGCCGCCCGCCGCTCTGAAGTTTGCAGGCGATTTCCTTTCCAGCCCGGCCTTATCTCGGCCCGCACGTTGCCGCGCGGTGACTAATAGCAGAATAACATTGTCTCGGGATAAAATAGCGCCGGGGCTGTTTACCCGCTCCATGGGGGTTCGCTATAAAAGGGCGCCGGGGACCGCCGCGCCAGCCAGACGCGCCGGGGCGCACCGAGCCGCCGCTTGCCCCCGCGCCGCGCCCCGCAGGGGACGGGACACGGCTCTGCGTCCCGAGGCTGCGAGAGACTTTCCCCCTTTTTTTGTATTTCATTAATTTTCCCCTCTTTTCCCCCCCTTTTTCCGCCCGCTCTCCGCTGCCTGCTATGGATTATTCCCAGATGATCGTCTCGCTGCTCTTCGTGTTCTGCCCGGGGCTGCTGCCGGCAGGTAGGTGCCGGTCCCCAGCCGCTCGCACCGGGGCTCCGTGCCGGCTGGCGGGGAGCGCCGCCGGGCCCCCCGGGGAGGGCGGCCCGAGGAGGCTGAGGGATGCGGCGGGAGGGGCTGTCGGCGGGGATGCGCGGGGTGCGTGGTCGCGGCGGGTGCTGAGCTCTGCCGCTCCCTCCCGCAGCTCCCGGAGCCGAGGCGGGCGCTCCGCCGCCCCCCGCCGCTGCCGCCGCCGCGCACCGCCGCGCCCGGCGCTGCTCCTGCTCCTCGCTGCTGGACGAGGAGTGCGTCTACTTCTGCCACCTGGACATCATCTGGATCAACACCCCCGAGTGAGTGCGCGGGCCGGGGGGGCTTCGGCAGCCGCCGAGCGCTGGGTTCCGCGTTGGCTGGAAAAGGCGGGGGGGTGAGAAGGGAGAAATCAAGAACCACAAACCCACCTGCAGAAGTGGGAAGGGGAGGAAGGAACAGTTATTTGCACGGCCTCTCCTATTGCTTTTTCCCCGCTCCCGCTTTTCTGCAGCGAGTTCAGCAGCGAGGCTGTTCGCTGGGAGAAAGCAAGCAGGATTTGACCACCTAGATTGAGCAGATAGTTCCTAATCGCCCTAACACACCTGCATTCCTAAAATCTGGGCAGGAGTATTTCCTTTGGGTGCTACGCAGCAAAGGCTGCGGGATACTTTTCGCTATGAATCAGGAGACAAAATGCCATAAGTATGATTTTGCCAGCCTGAATTTGTCTGACCATCTTTCTTTCCGATGAGTTAGGAGGCTAGACTAGAAGGCTTACTTTGATACGGGGTGGCTCCTTGCTGCCTCTTGCTACTCTCTGCTGCAAATTAACGCATCCCATGTGTTAATAGACTTATGTACAGTGTCTGTTTCTACACTCCCCTCACCAAAAAGTAGTGAGCCAGAGCCTCACCTAATGCTGCAAACACTGACTGTAGTGATTTGTTCTGCTGCTGGGTTTCCTCTGAGCGCAGAGGATCTGTTCTTCACTTTTACCGCTTCTTTCAGTGTTGGTAGTTACCAAAGTTCAAAGAGATGAGGTTTTATTGCTTTCTATTGCACAGGGTGGCACAGCAGCCTCGTGAAATCACAATTAAAACGTCATTAGCCTTGTCAGTAGCCATGCTAATGAATACGTTGCAGGATCATCAGAAGCATTTGCATGGGAACTATGACCAATGAGGCATTCCCAATCCCACAACCTTTACTCATGCAGTCAATCCCATTGAGAAGATTGCCCAAAATACCCCAGTGTTTTGAAGCCACAGAATTGTTTGAATGACTTTCTTGTTGTCTGTTTGATCACAGGAAGACTGTTCCCTATGGTCTTGGAGGCCCTTCTCGATCCAGAAGATCGCTGAAGGACATGGTGCCGGAGATGCTCGCTGAACCTAGCAGCAGATGCCGATGTGCCAACCAGAAGGACAAGAAATGTCTGAACTTCTGCCAGACAGGAAAAGATCTCTGGTGCGTCTATTGTTGCTACTCTTTAAAAGGCAGTGCATGTAAAAGGGATAGATTGTGGTAGACTTACTCATTTGGCACTTGCTGAGCGAATAATCTCCCTAAAGCCTTGCCTCCTACCTGAGTGCTCACATTGCTATGATGCATACTATGGTTTGGCCCAGAAAGTTCGCTTATTACATGCTTTGAGAAGTGGTTGATGAGATGCCTCACCTTGTGGACTGCAGACCTATTTTTTTTAATAGCAGTGCCTTTTCACTTTTAACAGGGCTCAGTCCACAGTGGAGAAAACCTCACGTCACCAGAACAAAGCTGGCAATTGCGTTGGACCCAAATGCATGAACCGACAGCTTGTTGACAGCAAGAAAATGAAGCGGTGAGTTTCTTCTCATGCTGTTGTAGTTCCCCGGAGTAGCAACAGAGAGCACAGTTCACCTGCCTTCGGGTCAGCGTGGGCATAGCTGGTGATTTCAGGTTGAGAGTTAGGACACCTTGAGGGCTTTTCTTCATGCAGTGGGTGTTTAGCTTGTGAAGACACGGGTGCTGAGCTCTGCCTAGCATCCTTGGTTTACTTAGAGGAAGCAGGCCTAAAGAAACACCAAACTTCAGAAGAGTACGAAATCATGAAATACTGACAGAAATAAATAGAGCCTGTTGTTTTAGTGTGTTCATGCACTATCTTAACTACTTACAAATATTATGTCCCAACTATTCTAATATGAAATTGAATTAGAAGGCCTTTTCTTAGATACTTTACTCCATTTTACTGGAGGGAAGAAGAGATTATTGATCTATACAGATTTTGAATATACCGTTTCTTCTGGCTGGCGTGGCTGGCTTTTTAGAACGCAGGAGGTGGATTTCTACCTGCCTTATCTCTTACATTACCCGATAAACCTGTGTACGACGAGTACAGGATGTTAGTGATGAAAATGACTGCAGAAAGGTTGAGGAAAGGGAAAATGAAGACTGAATTAATATTGGAGCCCAATTTAATATTTGAGATTAGGAGTAAATTTCAGGACTGGCTTTGAGGTCCGTGCATAGTAAGTTGAGTGGCAGTAGGCAGCAGCATCACTCCACAGTGCAGTTCAGAGATGCATGCATCGGACTTGGTGCAGCTATGAACCCCACAGAAGTGAAGTCACCTTTGAAGCTGAGTGTTAGTACAGCTGTATCAGCTGCGGCGTTCAGTGTTCGGCCATATGCCCATGTAAAAGTATGGCATACAGAAGTTTGCCTATACAAAAGATGACTCTTTAGTCCTACTTTCAAAAGCAGAACAGGAGTTATGGGAGCAGGCTGCCTGATGATTTTGAGTGAGACTTAGGCCCTGGAAGCCTTAAATCGTTTTTGAAAATGGGGCTTGCTCACTTACTTACCTGGAAAATGCACCCATTCGTTGGAACCAGCATCAGGTTTACCTGAAAGAAACAAAATAGCCGAAAACAATAACACTGAAGACCTCTTGATTGGATATGTGCTATTTAAGGAAGTCTAGGGCATCTATATTTGAATTAATATTTTAACTTATTTTAATGTTTGCATTTAAATACTGAATCCAGTATTTCAAGTGCCTTAAGTTAGCATAATTCTGGCAGAGGTATAGCAATCAGCAGTTACTGAGGATCCCAGGCAGAAATCTAGACTGAAGCTTATTTGATCAAAAACTGAATGGCTGCACACTGGAGATGCATCTTCATTATTGTAACAATAAATATATATTTCTTACTTTTGCAGGCTGGAAGCCATTGGTAACAGTATCAAAGCTTCCTTCAGTATTGCGAAGCTGAAGGCTGAGCTCCAAAAAGGGCGGAAGCTGAAACATAACAGGGCGAACAAAAGGCAAAGCATCTGGGAAAGCCTGAAAGCATCCTAGTGGGAAGATCACCTGAATCTTTCTCCGTCACACTTGCTGACAAAGCGTCACCAAAACTCTCTCTTGACTTCTAACATTCCACGATGGCAAAGGGCCTCTCTGTCCAAGTGTTTGCGCAGCAGAGCAAAACACTAAGGAAGTCCTGTATTTGGAGGTATAAAAGCAAAGGATGTCATCATTTTGGAATTCAGATGGATGGGTAGAGGGGGTGAAGGGGAATCTGCAGTAACATACATGAAAAGCCATCTTTCTGAAGAAACATTTGAATATTGCTTTGGGAATGTTACCCATCAACTGAGCAGCTTTCAGGGTCTACATCAAAAGCGTCTTGCAAGGAAGACCTCACAGATGTGCTTAGAAAGGACAGAAAGCAAGATCTGAGTGGACAAACTTCAAAGCGAAAAACTCTACCTTTTGATTAAAATGCAAAAATGAAAGCCACAGTGCTACTTTAATCAGGACTTACTGCATATATACATGTCTACCTCGCGTACAGTTTGTTGCACTCCTGCTAGAGTATTTTTACACCTTGTTATTGCCTTTACTAATCAGCTGCAACCCTTTGCCTTTTTTCAGAAGTCTAGTTTACTTGTACAACCAGAGTTATCTGAATGTGGGTTAGACACTGTGGTTGTTTGCATAGTCAAAGTCCTTTGGTTTTGGATACCATAGGACTCCTCAACATAAAATAAAAGTTAGAGGACACTACTAGGTTTCCATAACAAGGATATTTGGCTAACTTAAGTTCTAATAATAGAGGTTGTTGTGTCTTACATGCTGCCAAAAATGCACTGAAGTGGGGATGTACCAGAGGCTGTTGTGAGGTTTATTCAGTGTGGTGTTTGGTGGAAATGCGTCCAGACAAAGGGTTGTTTTGAATTATGTCAAAAGGCTAATATTGGGTGAATGTTTATAGCAGTGAATTTGTTCACATTGTTGAATTTGCTGACAGGTTGAATCTTATGTGCTTATTTTTTGTGTTTTGTATTTATATTCACACAAGTTCTTCATTATATTTACCATGTTGAATACACATTGAAGTAGGCCATATTGGTCTATGCATGTTTTATGTATTTCTGTATGAAATTGGGAAATGCTTTATGCCTATCAAGGTAAATATCCTCAGAAATAAATATTTTTAATTACGGTATTGGCTTGTTTTTCATATGCCCCCTTTTTCTGTAGGCTGTGGCTCCATGGTCATGGAGGTAGATTGCCCCACGTACAAAGCTGACCTTGATGAAGTGTGTGCACATGATTGCCTTTCTGTCAGATTAGTCAGGTCACAACACAGAAAGGTTCTGCCAGATGTGAGACAAGAGATAATACTTGTTCTAGCTTCAAGCTTGCTCATCAAAATTTCATGGTGAAATTTGAATTGGCCAAACAAATTTATCCTGAAGTAGCACTCTCACATGGCTGATGTCTTTTTCACCCAATAGTACAAATTCTAATGTTGGATTTACTATACCATTAAAATATTGCCAATAAGGGGTTGGATATACATGAAGTAGAGGAGAAAATGCACACACTGGATGCTTTGTGGGCTATATTGGACTAGGCTGTGTTATGTTACTCGTTACCATGCTATCCCAAAAAGTCTCAGCCCATGGAAATTAAAGATGGAGACCTTAATGGAGCCTGGCCCAAGCCCAGGAAAGAGCTAGAGCAGTAGTCAAACTTTGCGTGTCTCCAAACATTGGCCTAAAGTGGTTATAGCCGGAAAGATGCTTAAAGCAAATAAATGGATTTAATAATCTCTGATCCTATAGGGGAAAAAAAAGAAAAAGAACAAGAGTTAGTCCATGGATAAAACTGAGTGTTTTGGGTTTTTAATAACAAACTTTTACAAACAAATACAAGGTGTGTGACACTTACAAACACTGACAGCAGTCACCATTAAAAATTTCTGAAATTGTTCTGAATTTCTTGTGAATATTAATTCGTTTGCAGCATTTTTCACACCCAAACACCATAAGGCTGAATAAAGCCCATATCATGTTTCCTTCACGCTGCTCTGCTATGTTTTGGGGCAGTAATTCAGCGGAGAGGTGGCAGTGCTGGCAGCCGGGGCCCAACAGGAGAGCTTGGCCCAGGCAGCAGGAAGGAACCACGAGCCCCTGTGCTTCTGCACGTCAGGATGCGGCCCCTGGAGCCGCCCTTTGATCCCTGCATCGCCCACGCTAACTGCTCGGGATGCGCACGGATCAGTGACCTCTGTCAGGTGTGAAGAGACCTCACTAAACCTCCCTGGTTTTCCATTTCTTCCCCCGCCGGTGGTTGCCTTTGGCAGGGAAAATCAACAAGCAAGTAGTCGAGGTGCTGCCTCTCACCCAGCCGATGTGGCAGGCGAGTGGGTGGTGCAGGGTACCCCTCCCAGAAGAGGGGCCGTGCAACCTCATCCCCATCCCAGTTGCTCCTGTTTTCTCTCCCGGGAGAGAGCAGGAGGAGAGGAGCAGTTCTGGGAGCGGAGGAGTGCTGCAGCAGCGCCCGTGCTGTTTTTAAGACTGGCTATCTGGATTTTGTAGGTGGCTGGGCTAAATGATGCTGTGAGTGGGCTTTAGTAGCCCAAATTCCTGGCCAGCTGCTTAAGGGCTTCTTGAGACACCGTCCTAAAAATAAACCTGTTCCTTCTAGGGTTTATTCTGCTCATGCCTGAACTTGAAAGCTGGCTTTCATCCTCCTTTCCTTCCCCCTAAACTGACCCTGCTGCTTGCTCATGCTGCACCTTTGTGTAGTGATGGGCACCCACCGGCCTTTTGGGGAAGACATGGTCCCCGGAGCTGTGCAAGGGAAAGTAAGAGCCCCACACAGCACCGAGCCTGAGCGGCAATGCAAAGAGCACAAGGAGGACGAGATGTCCCGATGCCAGGGGCTTGCAGGCTTTGGGAAGAGTGGCCGAAGCCGTTTCGTGCTGCCCAGCCTGCTCCGGGGGCCCGTTTGTGTGCGGCGGGGGCAGAAGGAGATGTGCCCCTGCCCCTGACCCCACACTATTTACCTTCTGGCATAGGAGCATAAACCGCAGCTTACCCTGGTTTGCATTAATGAGCTGGGCTGAAAACCAGAATTTAACAGTCTGTCTCACTGAATAAGCAAAAGGGAACATGAAGCATTTTATCTTAAGGCTGGCTCACATACAAGTACCAGGGTCTGTCCCAGAGGTTTGCTCCTTCTCCAAGCGAGCTCCGTGGCAGAAAGAGATTCAATAACTCAGGCCAGAACCCCCGGTGAAAAAAGAGAGGCATGGTATGTGCTGGGATTTATGGCACCGAACACAGAGCAGTGTAAAAGTACATTCTTACTTATAATAAACGACCTGAGCGAAAAAATATTCTACCTGAAGCCAATGGAAACATTGCGCTGACTGCAGAGGCAAGGCTGCAGAGTTAGGGCTCTCGTTCTTCTAACTGGAACTAATCACACTTCTCTTAAAAAGTAAACCTTTCATGGCCCATGATCTGTCTCCTTTTTAAGTGAGGTGTTCTAATCCAGGGTGAAATTTGAGATGGACGAAGGGAAGCATACAGAGAAGAGGGCCACCACTTTCCAGCGTGACCATACTCTAATGGTCCCATGTACGGCTGAAATTCCAGCTTGGATCAAGAGCAAGGAAAGGCCCCATTCCCGAGCTGTTACCAAATTGTATCTCCCTCCTCTGATTTTTCCTGGGTTCATCATGGCCATTTCTGAAACTACAAAAAGTTTCACAGGAAAAGACAACTATTTTTCTCCGAAATTAAGCTTGCTGTACTTATTTTTACTCAATGCTGTGTGTAATTCTTTCTTACTCAGCTGGTTTATTTTTATTTTCTCTGGATAAAGGCTGTTTTGACTATATAACAAAACAAGGTATACAATAAAACAAAGCTTCAACATGTGAGTCAGGCTTCAAGTCAGGAAAATGCTACAATGCTACTGAAATTCTTTCCATCTTATCTACATATTTCTGATCTAATTTTTCCAGAAATGGCAACTCTAATCTGTACCATGTTATCATGAACTGCCCCAAAATAATTCACGCAGGATGTCCTAATGTTGCCTATAGAAGTTACCAAATACCAGCCTCTTTGTTCATGTTTCCTTACATTAGGATAAATTTAGCCACTACAGCACACTTCTATATTTACAAACACAGAATGAGCAGGGTAAACCGCTGTTTGAATGCTATCTGATGTTTACTTTCTTCACACTCAACTGTTTGCTTCTGTGTATATAAAACCATACCAATTTTGACTTCGTCTGCATCATGGCGCTATTATTAGGTTCCTTGGGTAGAAATCCAGCTTCCATTCGCAGCCGATATCTTTATTTAATTTACTGTTCTTCCTTCGTGGCCTAGGAAACACAAGAATGGAGTTTTTGATTAATTAGAGGAGAATGCTTGGAAGCTGTGATGGTGAGTGTAAGTATGCGAAGAGACGGAGAGCCACAGATAAAGTACAAAGATAGCGACAGGATCGTTTTTCCTGAGGTAAACATCATGCGAATGACATTTCGGAACCTTAGCCAAAATGGGTGTTCGTGTCTGTCTTTATTTCATATCTCTGATCAAATCTGAGCTAGGTGAAAAATGATAGGGAAGCCTATTTTGCTATTTCTCAATATGGTTAAACAATCAGCTGGTATGTCTTAGCGGTGTGCCTGGGACAAGTTCCTCTGCTCTGATCAGGTCAAGGAGACCTGAGTTCTGCCTGAAGTCCATCGGGTCAGTCGGTCAGCCAACAATTCCCTCAGCTTTAGAGGCATCGTTTATACCAGTGAAAACGAGAGCAGAATTTGACCCAGAAAGGCTTCGTTCTTTCTGATATTGTCATGATGGGGGCAACGGATACCAATTTGCTGATGCTAGCACAGGGCTTTAGCAGCTCTTGCTGCTCTTGGTCTGGGCTTGGGGATTTGTTGGGTTTTTTTTCCTCCCCGCAAGCATTTTCTAGTAACAAATTAGATAAATGTCACTTTGGTAAGCAATGGGGCAGTTTGCCTCGGGCTCAAGAAAGCTGCGTTCAGAAATGGATGAGCCCCGTGGAGTTTGCGGTTTCATTGACCTCTCCAACTATTTTGGGGTCTGTGGAAATTGAGTTCACCAACTGTAATGCAAGCCCACACTGTTGTTGTTGTGTTTTTCCCCCCAAGGAAATAAAAAAAACCCCAAGCCTAAACCTAACTTTTTTCTAGCTAAAGGAAAAATGTACGTTATGTGCCAGTCACTAGAAACAAATCCAACCTCTAGTCTGGCAAGAAGAAAGCAGTATTTTGGTTATATATATTTGATTTACATTTCCCTCCGCTTTCTCCATCTCTTTTCACAGACACAATTCAGCCAAGCGCTTGGTGAAGTGTCCATCATGAGAAATTAGTCAGTGCCCTAAGGACTTCTTGTGCAAAAGTAGCCACATGCATTGAATGTTTTGATGGATCAGAGCTTCTCCTCTTGTCATCTTTCTCGTCTTCATTTCAATCCTATTGTTGCAAGAGATCTGTTTTTCTTTTGCTTCTTATTTTCGTCTTCTCCTCTTTCTAACAGGAGTACAAAGCAATGATATTCACAAACTAGAGAGCAAACTGAAGTGGACAGAAAAGTTGGGCAAATGGTGCCTGTCATGTTCTTACCAGAAATGTGCAGGCCTTTAAGTTGTGTGTCTGCCTCTGAAAGGATTTCCAAGTAGCTGAGATGTCTTACAAGTGACTTAACCAATAACAAGTCTCAGCCCTGCAAAGAGTTAAACTCTGTGGCCATCAGCTGCTCATGAAAATGTGGTCATGTAAATGTGTACAGACTGCCTGGGAGCTTCAAAGGATCCGAGGTGCTGGGTACTTTGCAGGACCAAACTCCCTCCTCGAGGAAGTAAGGATTTCTCCTCTACTTTCTCATACCCTGAACTTGCTCACGGACTTCGGTGAGCATCCCTCGAGGAGCATAAGCGAGTACAAAACAAGAACCATGATATTATCTGCAGGTGAGGTGCCTTGAGAGTGCCCTCTGCGTTCTTCCCTCATGACTGTCCGTCTCATCTGACCTCAAGGGAGACATCCCTTTCCTCACACATGGACTGCCCAGCACATCCGTTAGGCAGCTGACTTCATTATGTGGCAAGGCAAGCAGGCATCAAAGAACCCATGCTGCTGAAAAGAGTGATCATCCCTGGGCTGCGCAGAGCCTGCCCTGTGTGATGCTGCTGCCAGCATGCTCCTTGGGGGACGGGAGAGAGGGTGGCTGCAAGTCACAAGTCACCCCAGCAGCCCTGCTCAGTCCCCTGGGAATGCAAACCACCCTTCCCGTGTGGCTGCGGATTTGCCCTGGGTAATGCCACGCAGGCTGCTTTGTGACAGCAGCAGCTCCCCTTTGGTACATATGGTCTCAAAATGACTCCGTGGGTTTTATCAGTATCTTGTAGCAGATTTTTCTGAGAAAGCGTCTCAGTCGGGAGAGCTGTCCACTCATCCCAGTTTCCCTCTTGATGGACTAAACTGGTGTCACTCGGGTGAGTTTGGAGGAACACCACTAATTTTCACCAGCCCAGAGGTTTTTGAGGGTATCAGTCATTCAGATATAGCATTAGACTGTGAAATCCACAGATACCTCCACAGAGGCTCCTTTGTCCGTGTTTCTTCTATGTATTCATAAGAGGAATATTTTCATAATTTTTCTAAAAATTTTCCTCTCCTAACTTTCTAAAATCTTGTGGCTTTTGCTGAGGACTTGGCCCACTGTTTTTCCTCCTGGGTCTCTGCTAACCATGACATCATTCTCAGTACACATCCAGCCGGATGCTTAGCAGCGATGTGCTTTCCAGTGGCTTCCAAACAATGTCCATTAAGGCTCTTAATTTCATTTTACTTCACCCCGAGTCTGCTTCATCATAAGCACAAGGACGTCTTTCACCTGGCTGAAAAGCGAAGTACCTGTGAGTGCCGTCCTTTGCCCTGAACTGGCAATGGATTATGGATTGCTGGTTCTGGTGTTGACCCTTTAGGCAAGTCAGAAAGTTGGCTGGATATTACTATACAGTAAAAATTTATTCTTTGAACTAACCACTTTCTGCTGAGTAATTATTTTTCTCCGCAAACATTTCTAAAAATGTCTATACATGCACAGGGGTCAACTTTCTAAGCAAACTACAGCCTTTCCTTCCCCAGCCCTTTATATTTTTCTTCTCTCAGGCATTTCTGTGCTGTTCCTGTGACCAAACACAGCTTTTGTGAGCTGCTTCTGTATGAAGCTGTGATCATAGCTGTTTTTTCAGCCTGTGATTCGTGAACATCTGCAGAGCCATGAAACATGATTAAGGGATGCAAGTTCGTATGTGCTCTACAACAACCCGCATATGTGAAATTCTTGGATGAGTTTGTAGTTCCACTGGAAATTTTTTGGTGGTCCACATTACAAATTAATTAAACCTGTGTCTTATACATGGAAAGTAGGTTTGAAAAAAAATTGCAAAATGAAGTTGTCAGCATAGGAAAGCGCAGAATTAAGTCCAGCCACATAGCAAATAAGAAAGATACTGTTCTGATAAAAAAGTATGTGATTGTATAACTGCAGTATCAAGTATTGCAAAGTGTGTGTGCAAGAGGGTACATCGGGAAAAACTTGAAGCATTTACCAACTCTGCACGTGTACTTGTAAGCGTGGACGTGTGTGCACGTGTAGTGTAGTGTAATGTAATGTAATGTAACAAAGGTCTTTCTGATGTTGTACAACACATTTTGGATCCAGTTCCCATTGTCAGAAAATTCCAGACTCAAGGGGCTCTCTGCCTCAATGTCTGTCTTTTTTATCCCTGTTTAATCTAGCAGACCTCTGGTCAGGATAGCCAAATTCTGTAGGTGCCCTTGCAAAAGATGCTTTGCAAGGGGTGTTGCTATTCACTGTTATGCAGAGTGGTTGCTTTTGCTTGGACTTCTAGTCTGTTCAAATAAGCTCATGTTGTTTACATGGATTTTTTTACTGAGGTCTACGAGGAGAGAGTATATTTGCCCTCAGTTTTCCCTCTCCGGACAGCACAGTTGGAGAGCTCTGAATGGTTTATAGGCTAATTAAAAACAGACCACAGGTCCTGGCTGTGGGTTTGGGTTTTTTTTTTTTTCCCTTCTTTTTGCTGCATTCCAGTTTGTTTAGCTGCTCTGCAGGGATTTGACAGGGGCATTGATAAGGAGACAAAGGACCTCTGGCTTGGGTGACATTAGTGTGCTAAGAGATGCCCCCTTTTTCACCTGACAGCCTAACCAAATTGGATCAGGTATCGGAAAGACTGACAAAACATTGGAGGACATGAAATATTTAGCAAATGACTGACCTGCACATCCTACCTAGCTCTGGCTACCGTAACAACTTTGCAGGGGAGCTGATGCAGAACTGCCCTTCTCTCTCCACCTGACAAGCTCAAACAGCTGATAAATTACCAGAACTAATTGTTGCCCTGACAGGCCTTTGATCCCTGGAAGAGTCAATTTATAAATGATGAGCTCCTTTTACATGCCACCGCTGATGGAGCTGTTGAAATAGTTATAAAATCAATAATCCCTGCGGTCTGGGGATCCTTTAGTTTTCTCCCATTTATTCAGGAGACAGCTCAAAGTGTCTGCAAATGCTCATTTCCGTCTTTTCCCAGCACCCTGCCCAGAAAAAGTCAGGCATTGTGGCAGAAGCGAGGCATTGATAAGGAGGGAGAGCCAGCATCTGAAAAGCAGGCTAGTCCAGATGAACACCGAGCAGGAAGCAGGATGGTCTCCAGATGTAACTCTCAGCTGCTTGGGGTGGTGTCTCCAAGCAGAGAAAATGTCAAAAATAAAGGCAGAAAGGCAAGGTGGGAAAATTTTGGATGATAAGCAGCACTGTGGGGAATGGTAGCATCTTCAGGGTGGCAATGGAACAGAAATCCCATTTATGGCTCCTAGAGTCCAGCCTCTACAGCCGGTCTGTTCCCCTGGGGCATGCTGCCTCTCCCGGAGGCAGAGCTCCGGGTGGTCTGCTGGCACATGTCTCCTTCACCTATGGCCATCTGGTTACGGTACAGCAGAGAGCCAAGAGCTGGGATAAAAAATTCTGCTACGTGGCTTTAAGTGGCCAGAGTCCACCCTACCCAGCAATGATTGCACTTTTTGGTTTTGTTGAGTGCGAACCTGGCTTCACCAACCTGAAGGAACAAGACAATATTTAGCCAAATAGAGTCCCTATGGGTGGGATCTCATGTGCATAATTTGGTCCTAGACCAGTACTGCAAGAGTGTATTGTGACCACCACATGATAGAAAACCCAATGAAACCTTGTCCTTGGGCTGTTTCAGCAGGTTGCTAGCTCTTTTGCAAAAGACCCCTTTATAGAACGGTCAGGATACTCCAGAAGTTGTGTTTCTCTTACACAGTCATTTGATGGCTTCCTTTTTCTCTGTTTTTTTTTTTGTGGAAAAATTATACCTAAGTATAGAAGGATATTTAAATTAAGAGGAGATCTAGGAGACCTGTGTCCTCAGCTCTCACAAGTCAGCATAACATTAATGATCGGAGCTTGCTGGACCTCTAGCAAGAGGCAGCATCAGGGCAGAAACGTCCTCCCATTCAAGAGGCCTTCCCTGAGCAAGAGGCTCCTCCGAGGCTTGCAGGTGTGAGAAGGACGACGGCTATCACTAGCGGTGGCCATGCCGAGAGAGGGGCAATGTTTCATTTCAACTGGAAGGAAAATTCAGCTGAATTCCGGTGAGCCCCTTCACAGCAGCACCTGTCGTTTTTAAACAGGAGACAGAAAGGGTGATGCTCCCTGCTCGGTACCCAGGATTACGAGCACTCGGCTTCCAGCAGCCCAGCTCACAGGGAGTGTCAGCACCACCACTGGGGTCATCTGGGACCCCATTTTCCCTGGGCCGTTAGAAACAAAGAACAACTTAGAAGAATAGTGCAATAATAGCGCTTGGATTTGAAGGAAAGTCCTTGCCTGCTCTTGCTTTGCTCATTTTCCAGTTGTGATAACAAAACGGGAGCACACCAAAAGGGCCTGGCTTGCTCCTGGGAACAAAGTTTGCAGGCTTGGACCTGGCGTCGTTACCACTCACCAATTTTTGAGAACAGCCTAGAAGCTATGAGTCTGCCTCGTATCTGGAAACTTTATTTGCACACAATCCTGTCTTTCAGTACAATCATTTTTCCTGTGCCTGATTATTCTGATGAGAGAACGCTTGTTAGAAAAACGGAACGCCACAACCCCAGTGCATGCATGAAGGTGGAACAATAGATGGTGCTGACTGATGCTTCACTTTCCGTTCTACCCTGAAAGCTTGTACACAAATGCGAGGTTTTGTAATGTGGTTCAATGTGGTTACTCCAAAGCTGTCTGGGGCCTGGCCACCAAGGCTTGTCCTCACCACAGGCAGAAGAGATGCTCCCTAAGAGTGGAATTCCCCTCTGGCATCCCCCAGACTGAGGAACACTTGGACTGAATCACAGCATCCGTTCCAGAAAGAAATAACTGACATGTTATTAACTGTAACTAGCTGTTCCTAACTGAGTGAAGGAAACGGCACATGCACATGGCTTATACAGTGAGATCCTGCCCTTGTCCAGCCTAGTTCTTTGCTGTCTTACCAACCCTGGAAGTTCTGCAAACCATCAGCCTGGGCAGTATGCAGGTGATCCATAGGGAAATCTTTCTTCAGGCCACAAGAAGGCCTTAGGGCTGGGAAATAAACACAAAAAAGTTCCTTAATTAATGTTGGAGGTAGATGCAATGTGCTGTCTTCCACTGGAGGGAGAACTGAAACTTTTTGTGAAGTGAAAAAGGGTTTGGGGATGACTTTGCATCACCAGCTTGTGTAGTAAACTGACAGGAAGCTGAGTTGACAGCCCCAGAGGAGGAGAAGAGTCTACCTCAAAAACATGGTTTCTGAAACTGGGTCTGGAGGATAGCCATAATCACTGTGCACTCTAGGGAACTACATCTTGAAGAGGCAACAAGACAGAGGTAGAAACAATGCAAGAGCGAAATGATACTGAAGAGACTCAGTCTGCACAGCCTCTTGTTGCACGTTACTTTCTGACCCTAAGGGTCCCATGAAACTCCCAATGAGAAACCACCTTCCAAAACAGGAAGGGCAACAAGAATGCACTGAGTTGAGATGAGCAGAGCAGCGTGATCAGCTCAAAGTCCTCAGCCTGATATTAATTTAGTGGCAATTCGATACTGAGCAATTTATTCTCAGGATGCTATTCACCCTGAAGTATCAGTATGCTTCCCAGCTGAGTAAAGGGTTTAGAAGCAGACACATTTTCAGATTAGTTAGCATCCACTAAGCAAGCAATGAGGGTGGAGCAAAGGAGAGGTACAGCAGGCCTAATTTTAGGAGAAATTATTAAGTGCAAAAAGTCTAGGACATCTTCTCCAAGAAAGACATTATGCCATGTGTATATGATAAAAGAGGTGGGTACGGGCCAGGAGTACAGGTTGATATGGAGAGGCCAGAAATAGGACAGTGGGGTAAATGTGTGGGAAGGATCTACTGGCAATGTGGAGAGACAGTGGGAAAAAACTGCCTAGTTTAATCCTATCTAATTTACATAGCTGACTGGTGCACCTGAACTGAAAGGAGTTTTCCTCTGGAGGTATCTGGCTTTCCCCCTTGACCTTGTGAAGGAGTCTACGGAGGGATGGCAGTCACAGAGACGAAGTTAGAACCACATCCACTCTATCTTCATGAAGTAGCATTTGAGGGATGCAACCATATTAAACAGATGGAAATATTTTGGGGCCCACTGTATTCATTATCTAATTTTCTTATGGGAAATATGAATTTCCCACAGAAGAATATCAGGGCAGCTATTTATCAATTGTTTTCCCATAGATAAATAATAATCTTGCAATATGTTCCAAGAGGTAAGCAAGAGCAAGATGCACCATATAACAGCTATGCAATAAACTGAAGGTGTGGTGAAGAAAATAGCATAAACAAAGCTCTTGGCAGGAGAAACTCATCTTCTTAAGCTGGGTTTCCAGGACAGGCTTAGTTACTGTGAATTAACTGCAGGACATCCTGAGAAGGCAACAAGACAGAGGGAAGAAAGAAGTTAAGAGAGAAGCTAGGCTGAAGAGATCTTGATTCCCATGAAATGTTGAATGCGGCTAGCTCCTGCAGGCTGGCCTACCACCCTCACATAGCTGGGCTGACTCAAGAGGAAGAGATGATTAGTTCTAGTTCTGATTACCATACTGAGAAAAAAAAAAGAAAGAAAATTTCTTCATGCTCTTTTCTGACTTAGTCAGCTCTTTGGAGAGCCTGTCACACCCAGGAGATGTTATTTATATCGTACACTTCCAGAACAATCTTTCATGGGGAAATCTTCTGCCCTGAAAAAAGGGGAACGGTAAAATAATTAAAGGATGCAGTTCAAAAATAAAATGATTGGAAAGCGGTAATTTCAGTGTGGTTAGAAAGGATGTAGGAACAGCACTGAAGCTGTTGCTCTCGATAACATTGGAGTACATGCCAGGATCTCACTGAAGATCAGTTCTCACAGTACTCACTCCCAGTTTGAAGAAACCTTGTGAATGCATGCCATGTGTGACTACAATCAGAAAGTCAGATCATTTGGAGAGCACTGCCATTCCTTGACAGAACTAGTTTAAGCCCTGTTTCTCAGGGTGAATTTGGCTGGTGAGAAAGTCAAAGTCAGTTGAAGTTTCCAGAGTGGTATCAAACATGAGGACCAAGCAGGTCCAAGCCCACCACACTCTGCCGTGAAATATCTAGTGACACCAGTGAACAGTTATGCTAGCTTTGAGCCAGGTGGATACTCAGTGAAACCTGATGAAGTGACTTGATGAAGTGCTGAAGATAGAGAACAAAGTTGTGAGATGGGGCCACCTTGATTTGAATCGATACCTCATTAGTGTTTGACAGCAGAGCGTACTGCCAGCTGCTGCAAAAAACTATTGCAATGGCAAAAAAATGTTCCTCTCAGGTCTCTAATATTCACAGCCAATCACATGTGAGATGTGTCTCTAATATTACTTTAGATAAACTGAAATGTTGTTTTTCTCTTCACTGATGAGATGATCAAGATCCAGATAACTTCTAAACTGATCTTGACCTTTCACTGCAGATGAAAACAAGGGAGAGGACAATAGTCTCTCTCTTGTGCTCTTACGAACAAGTGCACACAAACTTTTGCTGACTTGCTTCCTAATTGAGAAACCTGTATACAGCTGCAAAGATGGAGCAAGCTTAGCTTATCTCCTGTTTGTTTAATGAGCAGTTTACCTCATAGAGATGATACCCTCAAGTTCACGGGGACCCATGTTTGTGTTCCGCAGCATTGCAATGACACAAAGAGCTCTGTAGGGGTACAGGGAACTGTGTTACTCATTGTGGGTGGCTGTTGTTGAAAAGGTTGAGGCAATGCCCATAGACTTGAATGAAGAATAACAGTAAGGATGGCACTTGCTAGAAGTGAGTTTTCCCATCAGGCATCATCCTCTAGCACCTCCCAGGCTAGTGGTGGCACTAACACTAAAAGCAACAGAAGGTGGCTAAAGGGATAAAAAACATGGTCAGTATTCATGCCTAACCAACCCAATTTCTGTAATGTTTAGGACTATGGAAAGAGCAGAAGAGAGAGGTAGACAGGGAGGGCATGGGAGTTACACACTAAGATACCAGAGGTGTTATGAGAAGTCCAAGGTACTAGAGATATGTGTTGGCTGTAAATAATGGGGCTAAAGCATCACATTACACAGAAAATATATCAGTCTGGAAATCTTGCATGAAGCAGATTTCTTTTGAGGTTCTGAGTAATGCCTGGTCCTAACCCTCTGGCAGACAATAAAAGATTAATTGAAAGCCAGAGGTGCAAAGTCTGCAGTGTCTTAAGCAAGCCCTGCACTTGTTGTACTCTTCAAGTCACATTGACTCCAGCGGGACTTCAGCTTGTGCCAAAAATTATGGGAGATGACTTTTCATAGGTGCTTGAAGAATTCATTGAACTGGGGTGCAAAGTCATGGGAAGAGCTAGACAGACTCAGCCCCACCGTTTATAGCTCCTGGTGAAGCACGCAATTGCTAAGAATTTGTGTCACTCTTTTTCCAGTTGCTGATACCAAACCTTCCATACTTGTCTGAGTAATGCCACCATTTCTTCAGTGTTGATACTTCTCTGATTCCCAGTTTATCAACTGATCTTTCAAGAACTTAATTTTGCTAACACATTCATAACAGTTTGTCATCCAATTCCAGATATTAACTAGTGACAGGAATAGTCAGTAAAATTGAAAGCGACATTTGAGTCTTCAGCCTTGGCCCTTAAATGCTTGTGGCGATACCTTAGATATATATAACCATGTTTCTGGTAATATTTCAGTTAAGAAGTCTGATTCAGACTAATTTTTTGGGCAAATTTGGTTTCAAGCTCACATTCTTCCTCCAGGGTTTCACTGGGTTGCGTCACGAAAGATACATTTTGTTATGTAATTTTGCATTCAGACATAGATGAAAACTGATGTGCAAAGCTGAGTGAACTGAAATGCTTCTGTGTTGCATCTCCAACACACGACGCTGTTATGGGAAAGAGAACTGTTGAGAAAGCGACGCTATCATAAAAGAAAGATTTCGGTACCACAGCCCTTAATTCGGAACAAAGTAATGCTGACATAAGACATAAAAATATTTTCCATTGTGAATCAGGTGCCTTGGCCAAGTCTGGAAAGACGTGAATTCTTTTCCTCTTCATATTTGAAAATGAAAAAATGTACTGTTATCAGGACTTGACATAAAAATAGACGCATTTTATTCAATGTGTCAGCACTCGCTTCTTTTAGAGCTCTGCAGTATTCTGAATGGGTTTTTTCTGACTTGTTAACTAAGTTTCCAGTGCAAATGAGTTACAACTCAAGAACCTGATATTCAAGGTGGCTAAAATTTTGCAATTTTGTGGTATATGAATGCACCATCTGTTCTTCCTAATAAGTAGCTATTTTTAAATTATATTTTATATAGTTTCCCTTTGACAAAGAGCCTAGGAAACAGCTTAGTAAACTCTGACACACTAGACAGAAATAACTTCAAAACAATTTTGATGAATGTTTTCCTCCAAATACAGGAGTATTCCATCACGCTGAGTTATTCATAATGTATGTTGTTTAGCAGATACATATTTACAAGGTACAGAACTTATTTTCAGTGGTTATTTAACAGAGCTGGTGTATAATTTTCAAACAAAATACTTTTTGTTAGGTACTGAATTATTTGGGAAATAAAAAAGGTGCACTAAAGTTTGGTTTTCAAAACATTTCTGGATTTCTTTGATGAAATGGAAGAAACAGACCTTTTTCTTTCAGGAACTTCGCCTATGTCATTTGTTTTCTCTATATTCTTTTGCTACTATTTTCCTGCTTTTTCGGTAATGAAATGGTTAATTGTGGGGAGAGGAAAAGGAAAGAGGAATAACAGTTGAGAACAGAGAAGGGAGAAAAGTTTCAGTCCTGGTTTGTTGTTAAAAATAGGCCAGTCTGTTACAATGATCCTCTACCTTGTTGCAATTACTGGTATAGCAACAGCAAACTTTTAGAGAACTGATAGGAAAAAGTCACTTCATTGCTACTGTGCCTCAAGGACTCTACTCCTATTTTAGGTCGTCTTGATAATCTTGCTTAAGTAGACCAGAGAGAAGAGACCTGGGAAGTTTGATTTGGAATAGCTATGCAAAATTCAGTTTTCTGAAGATCTCAGTTTTCTGAGAAAACAAGACAAACTAAGGGTTCAGTCTTGGTTCCCCCTTTTTCTCAGCTGGCTGCATCTCTCTCTTGCGTTCTTTGCGAGGGTACCTTCTCTCCCCTACTGAAGCCTTCATCCTGTGCCTTGTCCATCGGCTTGGTATAGAAGGGAAGGCATGAAAGCTGGATTCCGCCTTGAGAAACGCCCTTGTCCACGGGCCCTCAGGGATGCCCACAACTGGAAGGACCTGCAGGCAGCCCACCACACCAGCGATGGTTACTCTTCAGAGACATCAGAGGACTGGGAAGTGTGTGGAGGAATACATGAACAGAGGTCAGAGAACTGGAGAAGTGAGGCAGGGATGCAATGTACCCATCTTCTGCAACATACCCATGTTTGCAATGCTACAGGCTTAGGGAAGAGTGGCTGGAAAGCTGCCCTGCAGAAAAGGACCTGGGGGTTCTGGTTGACAGCCGGCTGAATATGAGCCAGCAGTGTGCCCAGGTGGCCAAGAAGGCCAACGCCATCCTGGCCTGTATCAGAAACAGTGTGGGCAGCAGGAGCAGGGAGGGGATCGTGCCCCTGTACTCGGCGCTGGTGAGGCCACACCTTGAATACTGTGTTCAGTTTTGGGCCCCTTGCTACAAGAAGGACATTGAGGTGCTGGAGCGTGTCCAGAGAAGGGCGACGAAGCTGGTGAGGGGTCTGGAGCACAAGTCTGATGAGGAGCGGCTGAGGGAACTGGGGTTGTTCAGTCTGGAGCAGAGGAGGCTGAGGGGACACCTTATCACTCTCTACAACTACCTGAAAGGGGGTTGCAGAGAGGTGGGTGTTGGTCTCTTCTCCCAAGTGACTAGCAACAGAACAAGAGGAAGTGGCCTCAAGTTGCACCAGGGGAGGTTCAGGCTGGATATTAGGAAAAACTTCTTTACCGAGAGAGTGGTGAGACACTGGAACAGGCTGCCCAGGGAGGTGGTGGAGTCACCATCACTGGAGGTGTTCAAAAAATGTGTAGACGTGGCATTGTGGGACATGGTTTAGTGGGCATGGTGGTGTTGGGTTGATGGTTGGACTTGATGATCTTACAGGTCTTTTCCAACCTTAATGATTCTGTGATTCTGTGAATGTGATCTGCAGATGGAGCTGCAGCGTCAATGGGAACCAGAGATGAGACACTTGGGAAAATTAGGCCATGGAGCATCTATCACTCTTTCTCTAGCTTGCCTGGAATATGTCATTTCCTACTCAGCCTCTCATTTCACAGCTGTGACTTTTTCAACATGTTCTTTTCAAAAGAAAACAGGTCTGGCCCCTAAAGAAGACTTAACCGCAGTCCAGCCCCGAGTGCCCCCCTCTAGCTGGTCTCTCTCTCTTCCAGCTGTCTGTCTCTTGGTTTTAATGAATTGAAGCCATAACGAAGCCCGGACAACACAAGGGCAATTCAGTACTGGATTTCTTTCAACAGTGCTAATTCCTCTGGCCTTTACAGGGGCATTGAACCAGAAACGCACCTCAAATGGGTAGAGGGTAAAACAACCCAAACAAACAAGTAGGGGAAACAAACTGGGAGGTTAAAGAAAAGATAACCTGTGCCTGTTCTTGGGAAAGTAGTGTTTTCTTCCAGCTGAATTCACTCCATGGCCAGGCAGGTCAGGACTGCTGGTACTGGGTAGCTCACCTATGAAAACAAATACTCCCCTGTTGGATAAAGTGCCATACTATTGATATTCAATGCCTTTTCAGGTTTTAAGGCTCTCCAGACCAAGTGAAAATCAGCCAGGCTAATTAGCGTGTGCAAGTCTTTTGTCCTGATTGTGTTTTGTGTACCAATGTACATGTAAGAAAGCAGGACCTCCAGGAGGGTGCGAGAGCCTACGAGAAAGAGAGAGGAGAAGATGAGTGTGTGAATGCCCAACAGACAAATGAGTGTGCATACGTGAGAGACAAAGAGAGAATAAGGAGCCTTTTCTTATCGTCAAAGATATATTAGAAGATTTCTTCTTTTTAAAGAACGACCACATTGACACGTGATAAAGAAATAAGGATAACAGGGCATTTAATTTATATAACTCATTCCACTGAGCTACATAAATCATGTTGCCTGTGCACGGCTTAGTCTGGAAATGAAGAAAGATAACAGATAAGAGCACAAAGCAGCATCTTCTGCAAAGTGATACACAGGGCTGTAGGTTTCCTTCCCGGCTGCAAGTCAGGCATGCCAAGAGACACTGAAGGTGTCAGCAGCAGGAGCTGTTGTCTTACCTGGAGGAAAAATGCCACCAAACACAGCACGGGTTGAGATTTAGTAGCAGCAGTGCACTGTCTGCCTGTGTGCAGCAGCTCCTGGCTCTCACCAAATCCAAGGCTGAGCAGAGGTGGGGAGCTAAAAGCTGCCATCTCTCGTAGATACTAATTGCAAAATACAGTGACTGGCAGCTGATTGCTGGCCCTGCTGTGTGTTGTTCAGAATCTGGCCACCCTTTGGCACTCCTTTGGCAGGTTGCCTGCTACTGCAGGGCATTAGCCTTGGGCTACCCATAATTTTTGGAGAAAAAGTGACTCAGTGTTAAAAGATGTCTCTAGAATCTGTAGGAAATAAAGTGTGAGTTATTGCCATTGCCTGAGATCATCAACCCAGTCTACGTAGCCTGACGAAGAGCTGCTGAGTTAACAGTTTAATTCTTTCTCACTTCAGCTTGGACCTGACGTAGTATTGTGTAAGGAAATTATTTCTAATGCCAATGTTTGGTTTCCATTGCACTCTTTCTTGCCAAAAGAGAACTTTTCTGGATATACAGGCACAGATTATTGGATGTAGATCAGCAGTTTTTTGGAAAATACCACAATTCTTTACTGGCGATAAAAATCTATGAGCTCGCTTACGGACTTTTTAGGTGAGTCACTAAATCTAGGCAGCTTGGGAGCCAGCCTACATGCAAAACTGGAGAACAAAACCCCAAGATCAATTTAGTACAGTGCAAGTATATAGCTGAACAAGGACTCTAGCTTCACAGGCAGGAGGATTCATTCACACTGCTTACTGCGCTTCTGAAAGGCATGCACTAACCAAGAAAAAAAAACCCTCTACAATTAGGACGGAAGCTCTTATTCCAAAATGAAATATACTATTTTCATGCACTTGAAACTGATGCAAAAAAAGTCAAACTGAGTGTGGAGAATCACTGAGGCAAAACAGCATCCATGTAGTTACTCAGCAAACCAAACCGAGGTGTCGGTTAAAATGGCTTTGTTTCTAGCAGTGAGTGTTTTTACATTGATAAAAAAACCTTAAGAAGGTGCATATGCTGGAAATGTGATGCCGGTGACATTCCAGTTTTACACATTGCATGCTGACATATGCCTGCTTGAGCAGGGTGAAAAACAAAGCTTTTCATAACCCGCCCCAGGTTTCTACACAGCTGGCTCAGACGTACGATACCACAAAATTGGTAAGGGCCATAGCAGGGGAGACTCAGACCTGTTTCTCTTCACTCTTTCTCCAGGATGTGTTTGATGGGCATGTCCCAGATGAGTTTGGACTGAAACACCAGGGCTGGCTGAAGGCCTAGATGTTTCCTTGCCTCTTGCTGTCTGAAGTGAGGCTGTCGAAATTCCTTGGCCGTGCCGATCAGTTGAGCTGCGAGCCTGCTTACCATAAGGACAGCCAAACACAGATATGAGATCTGCCTGGAAGACAACTCCTAACAACTTCCTCCTGCCAGAAGCCTCAAACCTGAAAATCTTCTTGCTAGTGGAAGTGAAGAAGAGTGGCTTTTGGTTTTATTTCCCTTCCTTTGCAACAGTCATCTGATTCTCCATAACAAAATAATTACACTTTGTTGAAATGCTGCCCTTAAGTGGAAGCCAGTGCTCTCAAGAAGATGTGCAGAGCATGTACCTAACCACAAATACATGCATAAATACATTTGTAGGTATTGATACATACTTGCATGCATATATATATATATACTTGTGTGTAAAACCTGTATGCATTGGACCTGACCATCAGTTCACTGAAGGAAAATGTTCTGTGTCTCAGAACGTTACTTGCAATTATTCTATAGACTACATCTGGACCAGGAATCAGGCACTTTCCCAGCTGTAGCATGAACTTACTGGTGACCAGAGGGTTTACAAAATAGCAAGGACAGAGTAGTTGAAGTACAGAAGACAGAAATATTCCTGGGATCCATAGTATTAGCTTCGGTTTTAGAAGGAAAATTAAGGCTTCTTCATCAGAAACATATTTTGCCATTCCTGTCCGTCCACCCAAAAGCAACAATGAGGTTATTTAAAATTTACCCTGTTTTGGGGGTCTGCTCTTTGCTAAGGATTCAATCATGTCTCCCTGGTTTGTACACAGTAACAGTGGGGATTCACGCGGGGATGTTTAAATAAACCGACTTCAGATTTGTTTAGCTTCTGCAACCAGACAATATCACAGCCACAGG
Source organism: Gavia stellata (assembly GCF_030936135.1). Taxonomy (NCBI): domain Eukaryota; kingdom Metazoa; phylum Chordata; class Aves; order Gaviiformes; family Gaviidae; genus Gavia; species Gavia stellata. The sequence continues at coordinate 98,604,234 of NC_082596.1, read as the reverse complement.
TATTTATTAGGAACACCAGTACAAATATAGTTGTTCCCCATCTTGAAGGCCCTGTTCCGCAGTCCGTATGGATTCAGTCTTTAGCAGAAGTCATGGTGAAATCAGTGGATGCTTTCCTGGAACAAAAAATGTAGTAACAAAAGAAAGGGGCCTATCCTTAGTTATCCAGTTATTTCTGCTCTGTAGAAAACCTGGCATAATTTGAGCTAAGCACATACCTGGCCCATACTGTAAGAGGTCATTTGTGCCCTACACCACAAACATGGTGACAATGCTTATACCTTTTTGTATCCAAACTGGGTTTATCTTAGCGGAAAATAAGTACACGAAAAAAGAGACCGAGAAGAAACAGAAAAGAGTTGGAACAAGGTGCTAACTGGGAGAACAGAGATTTGCATAGTTTACACCCTTCTGGGGCCTCCTGGCTGCTTTCTTAACTTACAACTTTTTTCTCCTGAATTGCTGCTATTTCAGCACGAAAGCTCAGCCTGGGCCTTATTAACGGCATTGAGCAATTTTGGCTCTGCTTAAACTTCAAATTCTTCACCAGAGCAATTTTGCTCATTTCCAAAAGTGACAATATGTCATTCCTGATCAAGGATACAAGTTTCAACAAATGTTGGCGGGAGTGTTATCCCATGCGAATGGCAAATAGGAGAGCCTTGTACACCTTCAGTGCTTTGTTGTCATTCTGCTCTGTTGTGCCGTTTCTGAGAAATCTGTTAGCCGTCAATACGGAGCTCAGGTACCTTGTTAGTCTCGCTTGCGTGGTTGAAACAGCTGCTGTATGTGGTCTGCTGCAAGAAAGCAGCACATCCATTGGGTTTTTTTGCTACTTTGCCAGAAATTGAGACTTTTCACCAGCTAACAGTACCTCCCAAGAAATGTCAGCACAACTTCCTTGTGGATAGCTTGTATGTACAATCAGGGACCTTATCAAAACTTTCCAGTTCTGTTTCACCCCCAGAGTATCCTCAATCCTGTTCCAAATTACACCAATTAGCAAAGCCCTCTGCTACTAGTTTCCAGGTAGTTTGACCCATCTCCCAATACCTCCATTCTCCCCCATGGTGCATAAGGCTCACAACACAGACATTTCTTCCACCTCCTTCAAGGATTCCCCCATTTCAGGAAGGTGCCCAGAAAACTGCTTTCTTAGCTGGTGTTGCAAGAAAAGCCTCATGGTACAAAAAGGGAGAAGCAGAGGTGAGATTCTTCTTCTGTGTTTCTGGTTTTTAATGCAAGTGGTCAAGTGACTCAGACATCACTTTGTATGATCGTCTTTTAGCTAACTTCTGCCTTACAGTGATTTAAAAAAAAAAATAATTCTTTGTCGAACACACAACAGCATTCCACAAGATTTGGTAATCTGGGAAATATTTGTGACTGTCGTGTATGACCTCAGCAAAACACCTTGGGGAAAGCTACCCAAAGTTACTATGCTGGGGCATGCACAGGTAAAAAGAGGCAGCCCTTCTCTCTGTGGGAGGTCTGAAATGTGTTGACTCAAAGGCCATGATGCAACAGCCTTGAGGAGGAGCAGAAAGCATCCTGCTTGCCTCCACCTCCCCACTCCCACCCAGATCAAGTTCCTCTTGAAGAGCTGAATCCTGAAAGGCACATAGGTACCCTCAGAGCAATGGGGAAAAAAACCTTATTAGCTGGGAAAGCCTGAATTTGAGTGTGAACCTTTTGGCATACACACATCATAATAACCGTCTGGTTTTCTGACTTCTTCTGTGCTGCTTCCAAAATAACACAGATCATGTGTGTGTACAGGGCTGACTGCCTATCATTGCCGTTGGTGACTTATTCTGAACAGTAGCTAATCGGCTGCAGTAAGGTCTGCTTAACAGAGTAATGTGAAGCACTTTTTCCAGTTGAACTTACTAGGGGAAGCTTGGTATATATGGGTAAAACATGATTGCTCACATTGATATTTATCTTAAACGCCAACATGACCAGAGGGCATCCCTGTATACCACTGCAGTTCTGTTGGCTTTCCACACATATCACCCTCAAGGCAAGTAACGAGATATCGGCAACAACAAGAAGCAGTCAGAAGCCATTCTGGGTTGTATTTCACCTGGGAGATGGCTATAAAATAAGGACATAAATTTGTTTCGTGCAGTTAGTCTATCGCTCATGTGGCCAGCAGCAAATGATCAGGGAAAGAGTGTAGAACCAGGCAAGCTCACAACTGTCTGCCTCCCATGGTGGGATGCTTCTACCTTCAACCAATTCAATTTGTGGTTAAATAGCAGGATGCATCTTCCAAGACTTTGGGGTTTTGTGAACTACTGTGTACCTTTGGCCGTCACAAATTCTGAAGTGGCAAGGAGCTCTAGAGCTTGGTTATGCTCGTGTGACAAAAGTACTTTCTTTTGTTTGTCTTAAAACTTCTGATTGGTAATTTGATGTAATATCTGATAGTGTGTCAGATACAAGCTCATCAAGGTGTCTCTTATGGTCATTTAAAAATCATAGACCATTTTTCTAGGTTCTACCCACAGACCTGCAAGGTAGTTCCCAATGTGTTTTTGCAATCTGCAGAGTGCATGGTGGATACTAGAAGTCAATTTATTAGCGTGCACACAATGCGACTGTATGTGCTACACTTACTCATGGGTGAAAGAACAATCAAAACCCATTGTATAGTAAACATGGTGTAAAACAGAGGTGAACACAGCCAGTCCTTTGTCCAATATAATTCCTTGCATGAATCCCTACTCCAAGCTGCTGTGTTACTGTGCTTTGGAGTCTGGATGCGGTGGGATGAACTTAATTTCCTGGGAATGGCAGACAATAGGATAGAGTCCACACCTTGGAGGTTTTGGAAAGGAGAGCAAAGGCAAGCTTGCTGAGGTGAGTGCTCTGCTCTGAAAAAGTATTATTCCTTGTCCTTAGACATCACTACCTCTAAACACACTGGTTGATAGCTTGTCAAATACAAGCGAGATGCAGCCAGCTAATCATAGTTAGTACAAATATCACAAAATACAAAAGCAACTGAGGCAGCTCCATTAATCGTTATGCACTAACAATTTAGGAGAGCTAGGTTAGGGAGTCCAATAAAAGCCTAGCACAGCAGAAAATATCCATAGCAGGCTGAGGAGACTCTAGTGGACAAGGACAGAGAAAATATTGTCTTTAAAATCGATGCAGTGGTGCTTATGACTTACACGGTGTCTGTCCTCACTTTGCTAACTGCCAGCACCTCGTGCGCCAGGGCTAGGGAAAGAGGGGTGGGTGACAGCTGATTTGTATGTTCCTATCTTGTCAGATACCATTCCGAGTGCCTAGATGTGTATCTTTTTATTTGTGCTGCCTATGCCATGCTCATCTGCCCAGTGAGAAGGAAGGAGTGCCCGCCTTCATTAGACGCTGTTTCCAGGGCCCGCGAAGACAAGACGTGCACTCAGTAGTCCTCTCACTAGTATTATCAGGATCTCCTGTAGCAGAGCTCAACAAAGAGTTTTGTGCTGGAGGATAGAGACTGCTGCTTTGAGACTGTGTGCTCTCAGGCTAAGCTGCTCTTCACTACAAACGAGGAATGGTGCCGACAGGGCTGGTTTCCCGGCTGCTGAAATGCAGAGCTTTGCCAGTTTGCATAGGAAGAGAAGACCAGCCAGGTCCCTGTCATCACAAACAAGCCAAGCAGTAAATGTTTAATCTCAACAGGGCCCTAGAGCATCACCTCCACATGCCGCTGACTGTTAGAGGCTTCAAAATAGTTTCCTAATATCCTCTGACAAATTAAGACCTATGGTAAAGACTGAGAGCCAGTACAAATAATGTGGAATGTGAAGGGAGAAGAAGAGACCCATGGGAAGTTCATGTCCAGAAACAATGATGCCGTAGGAAAATTGTTACTTAAAAGTCTGAAACAGCCCTAGGAAGCAGGTTGTATCTCACACACTACGGAAGAAAGTAATATTCCTCTCCCCGCAGGGTCTTTCTTGGCCCCAAATCAAGTGATAGGCTTAACCCGACATCATGAACAACATACTCTACAAGATTTGATGCTACCAGGATCTGCAATGCATGCTGCCATATCAGTATTATACCTAGGACCACAACAGTTTCACATGTTTTCCCAGTACTTATTTTCAGCACTTCTCTAGCACCCTACTGACAGCATTTGTGATCTGAGAGTAGCAGAGATGCAGCACATCTGGAAGGGCTCAGACTGCCTGGGCAACAGGCGAGTGAATGATTCAGCCCTTGCAGAGCCTCTTCTGTTGGCATAGCGTAGTCCTAGGGAGCTAATCCCGATTTAATCTGAACAACATGCTAGGCCTCTGTTTTCCATGCTGGAGAATCACAGCAAGGGAGTATTTCGTGACCAGTAGTGGTCCAGTGCATTCGCAGGTGGATGTTCTTACAGGTGGACATCCCTCTTTGAAACATCTGCTGACTATTTGCCAGGTCTTTATAGTTTTCTTCACACTCTTGGATAGGGCTTAAAAAACAGGTCCAGCAAAAGCAAAAAACCACACAGATGCATGACTTAGCTGCATGGCAGATTATACACCCCCTGTCTGTCCCCCTCGCCTGGAGCATGGGGCAGGGGACTTGCTCATGGATCTTGCCCATGGATTTAGTGGTCACGGCTAAATTTTCTGCAGTGGGTGATCAATACACTGTACCTGTGAGGCTGTGAAGGCGAAAACTCAAAGGTGCCCCATAAAGGTGTCCCCACTACAGATGCCCCTCATTGGTAGCCCAGGATGGGTTTACTCCGTTACTTCCGAGCTACCAAAAAGGCTATTCTGGAAACTAAGCATTGCCATGTGCTTATCCCAGGAGGACCTAGCAGCAAGACACTGACATCTGCAATGGCTTCCTCTCCATAGTCTTTCCACATTGTAGGTTGCACCTTCCTAGACTTCAGGTGTACCTGCCACTGCAATCCCTGTCTTTACACCCAGGGAAAACTAGCACTGAGCTAAGACAAATCAGGTCTCTAACTCTGCCTCATCTATTTTCAGCACTTTTCCTTTTTTTTTTTTTATTAGATGAGACCAAAACGAACACAGGCAAAAAATCTGCTGACATCTGGGAGGAGTTTGACTGCAGTGTTGGATCTTCATCTCCTACTGGGATTGCTTCACTGAGCCCAGTGTTTCCATGAAGCTGAAGTCAGGGCAGCTCTGCTAGCTCACACCCGCTGTATATCAGATTTACACAATGACAGTTTACAAGCTGGCAGGTGGCTGACTTCATTGTAGCTGCAATTAAATCTGGAGTTCATTAGTATTCCAAATGATTTTATAGATTTACTTAGGCAATTTCACTCACTTGCCTTTTAAGACAGATTTTCTTTGCTATCTATGCATATATCCATTTGATAATATCTTTTTTTCTTAGATGCAGAATCAAAGTCTAGATTTTAATTTGAAGTAAGCCTTAATGCATCTCTCAATGGGAGCAAAAAAATAGCAAACCAGCATATTTTCTCACGTATTGTCTGTGGGGATTTTTTCCAGACACAGAATCTGCTTTCTAACCCTAGGGTACAATCACTATGTGGAAGTCTACCATTGTTATTGGTGAGGTTTTTGGCCACTGAGTTTGTCCAGTATCCACAACCATTATGCAAAACTGTGCAGCATGTGGCAAATACAAGTTAATCGCAAGTGCAGTCCTCAGAAAGACACTTGGTTCCTGTGGCTGCTGACTCTCCTGACTAGAGTACTCACTTCAGACAGTAATTGAATGAACAAGACTGAATCACCTCAGCCTGGTGTCTTCTGCAGTTGTTTGCCTCTGGGAAAGTTGACCTCTTCTTCATCACAAGCCATTTCTAGTGCACATACCAGGAAATAGCCCACTGGGAGATACCTCACTTTACTTTTTATGGATACTTAGCTCCAGAATTAGGTCTGGACATTTCAATGGAGGAGACAAGGGGTATGGGCAAAATGGCCCGTTAAGTCATCTATATACTGTTGCTTATGACAGAGAAGAATCATGGGTGCAGTATACCTATACAGAGTATACAGGTTAGAGAAACATTTCAGAGGCTGTTCTAACTTTCCTCAAAGGCACGCATTGCTACAGCTGCTGCAGAGCATGGGGCTTACCATGGTGAAATACGACTATTCTTGCTCTGTCCGGAACTGAGAGAAGGACAAAGTAATCCACACTCAGGGGATTGAAAGCAAAACAGAGGGAAAATACGGCAGAATCAAAATTCCCCATTCATTTACCTTGAGTGAAACCAGTGTGTCCTCGTTAACGGCTGACATTATTCTGCAGAGCAGCAAGTACAATAAAATAGACCAAGGCAAGGGAGAAGCCAAGTACCATGAAATGATGTTTCAGTGAATCAGCTGCAGATTCGATTCCATCATGCTAATTATTAAAGCTGCTAAATGTCTTTGCACGCTGGTGTTGGCAAAACACTGTTGTTTCTTTCAAAACAGCGTCTAGCAATTGGTGGCACTTGCAGCAAAGCACTGCCCAAAGGCTCTTCTTTGGACATGGTTCAGTACCTCTCCACACGTGCTCTGTAGCTTGGCTGCAGAACAGCAGCGGGGGACCTGCACACTGCACAGCAGGAGGCATTTCTCCATGAGACTGATTCCCGCTTCTAAGGAACCTCTCCCACATTGGCTAAAATAGCATTCCTACAAGGCGCCCTTCATCTGCAGGGGCAGTTTTGTGCTGGAACAAGCAAAGAGCGTCGATGGTCTTCCCAGGACTCCTGTGCCATCTGCCGTATTTCTCTGCTCCTGCTCTTTCTCAACCAGCCAGGGCCGATGAGTAAGTTAATCTAGGGAATGGTATGTACTGTATGCCCAACCACAGTCCTCTTCTGCGTCAACACCTTTGACTGATATAATATCTATGAGGAAGAGAGACACAGTCATAGAGTTGATACATGTCTTTGTAAGGATACTCAAAAAGAATAGAAATTTTACAGTTTTATCTACAAAATGCCTGAGCTGGGAGAAAGTCACAAATAGTACTTTTCTTTTTTGGGTGTGAAGAGAGAGAACAAGTATTCCCTTTTGTGTTGCATTCACAGTCCATCTAGATTATCCTGTAGTCCCTGCCTGTTAACTTCAGCCTTGGCTACGGCACTCCCAGACCACAGTGATGGGCCAGCAAAGGGCTCAGAGACAGAAGGCAGGGGATGGACGTCACCTCCCACATCTGGTGTTAAATCTATGCCTCATTCAGCTCCTACTGAGACCTCTCTGCCTGCCCTTTTGAGGATACTGGGGTCCGTGACTACTCCACTACTGCTCGAGGGTAAATAGCCATCACCAGCCCACCATGTTGGCTCCTCTTCAGAGATCTTAAAGACCAAGCCAGTTTTAACCATGCAATGTTGCTGTGGAGTAAGTATCTTTATTCCAATTGAACACAGAGGAAAACCAAGGCACAGTGGAAACCATCATACAACATTTCTTTTAATGGAAGGCTGTTTGCCATCTGCCTACTGAAGCATGCCTTAATTTGTTTCAATGTTTGACATGGACCTGCATAAAATTCTTATAATGGTGGATTCTCAAAGTGTGCTGGAACCTAGAGGCCATGAGGGAAAAGCTGACCAGTGGCAAGGCCTGAATGGGAGCTGGAAATCTTTTAAAATGTGCTTTTTGTCTTTGAAGTGATCTTTGCTGTGAAAAGGACTTTTTGTTTGGTCCAGACAATTTAGAGATCTTTCAGGATGCTAGGCATTTTTGAAAATGTGTCTCATACTACTTTACAGAATTGACATTCCCAGCTTAGCTGTAAAACAACAGCGAGGATCCTCAGACCACTGGTTCCTCTGGGACATCTCATCACAGTGCATGGTCTGAGAATAGGTATCCCTTCACTCCATATCCATATGGACACCAGGTTACGTCAAATCACAAGTATGATTTTTTTTTTACTTTAGTTGACTGCTCTTTCACATTTTAGAGAGACCTTCATTTAAAAAAAAAAATCACAAAACCTGGCACATGATCAGTTGCAAATAATTCAGAACAAATCTGCACAATTACTTTAGAACCATTACTTTTAATACAAAAATAGGACCAAAAAGAGTCTAAACGTCTGATCGTATACTTTCACGGTGACTATCTGTAACATATTTTGTACCACAAGTTCTCTCAAATGCATTTTCCAGTGTACTTTATCCTGACCTGTCATTTTTGATAATTTACTGGTTCATCCCAAGATCTTTCTTTCATCTTTTAATACATACGTGAATTTCCTGGATAAAGGCAAATCACTATTAGATCATCGTCTATCTCCGCATCATGAAAGTAAATTCTTTGCCAACATTAAGCCAGCATTAGTTGTCCACAAGCCATTAATCCAAAAAGCTTAGAAAAGGTCAATTTTTTAAGCTAATAGTATAAAACCCACATAATATAATATTCGGATAGAAAGTTTAGGAAGTCTCTTTTGCAACTTAGTTTAAATCCCCTGTAGACCAAAATGTCTGGATAAAGCTTACAAAAGATTAAAGACACTGGAGGACCTGATTTTCTAACCCATTGCTTTTTCTATCCCCGTGCAAATCCACACAAATCTTTACCTCTTTGAAGTTGCTAGTAAATCTCTTGGTCTTTTCAATAGGACTTACAACTTCATTTCTGGTAATTACATCAGCCTGCCACTGTGGAACATCACTCCTGGGAAATGTTAGTAATATAAAGCTGGCCACTGCCAGATCCTCTTTGTACCAAAGCCATTTAATTTAAGTAGATTTTTCTTTTCCTTGTTGAAGATGCGAGTATGTTACAGGCTTCACAGATGCACAAATCGTCTCAGAAAGGGACAGGCTGATCCTTTTAATAAGAGTTTGAGCCCTGACAATATCTTTCAGAGAGCAGATCGTGGGTAGGCAGTCAGCTCGTAGTGGATCTTCCTTCTCCCAGGCATGGCTTTCCTCCACCTGATACTCTCGCTCTCTGCACATGCCTGTCGTAAGACTGTTCTGCAAATTGCTGGTATCGGCTACATACCTCTCCCCACTTCCCCCCAGGATCCATGTTTGTGCCCGATGGGTCCATGGGAGCTCATCAAACCTGCCAGTCTGTGCCCTTCCCCTGCCCGGCTCAGACATTGCCTACATCTGCCACGCTCCCGGGGATGCTTCGCCTCTTTCTGTGCACCCTGATGGCTCAGCAATAAATGGAATACAAATATGGCTGGGTAAGAAAGTAGGCCACCTTTTATCAGCAGCCTGGGCACCCTGATAAATCTTTCCTTTGTGAACCTCTCCAAGTTAATACGTTGCAGTGGCAGGTTATGCTGGCTGAGGAGCCAATGCCTCTCCAGGGGTACTTCCCATTGCTCTCTGCTCTGTGTCCACGTAATGAAAGGACATCTTCTCACGGCAGCCTGAAGGGCAAGGAAAGGGAAACAGAAGATTAAAAATGAGCTGCAAAGCAGGGAAACACACTGTTGAGTCCCCTTGTTTTGCTGATGAAGTTTCCAGCCAAAATATTCCATTAATGGAAGCGTTGTGCTTTGGGTTTTGTTTGTTTTATTATATTTCTCCATTAATTTATATACAGACACAAATGCACAAAGGAAAACCGAGCAAAATTAAATGAAATGTTTAACTAAAACTCTGGGGTTTCTGGTGGATCTTGAGAAAGTTCGACTGCAAACACTGAGCTCTGTGACATCTGTATCACCAAACTGCTGTCCAAAGTGGAATTCACTGTAATCCCATTGCTGAAACTTGCCTAAAGGCTCTCTTCCTCAGTAACAATGCACCTTCCTATCTAAAATGGCACATTTTTATGGCCTGTCAGGTGGCTATAGCAAAAAGCTGCTTCTGCGCTGCAGGCTGCTGTTACTATGGCTGTTGCCATTTCTTTTCTCTACGGGGGAACTGTTGACAGAACAGATGATAAGTCCAAGCCCAGATGATGATCTGGCTGTTGACAGATAAGATCAACAGGTTTGTTGTCTCAACCCAGGCGCTGTTTATCTGGTACAATGGTGGGCTAATTTCACTGGCACTGGCTCTATACTAATGCCTTGCCATAAAGGAGTTATTACAATTCCACCTAAAAGCCGCTGCTGCTCCTCCCGTTCCCCTCTCCCTCCCACCATTCCTCTCCCTCCCCACCAGATAAATGTCAGCTGAAATGGCAGATGCGGAGATTGCAGGCTCCATGGTTTGTTTTGACCTATGTGTGTTTGCTCGGAGTATTAAAATTATGCCAGTCTGCCATTGCATCAGCTGCCAGTACTCCTCACTGAACGAGAATCTCTGTTTGCAAGATTTAAGGCATATCGCTCCCTAGGCATCAGGAAAAGCATACAGTGATAATAAAGTAGTATCATTTGAGGCTGGAATTACTCTCAATTACATATTAAATCCGGTGTTATTCCAACACCTTTGATGACTTTACAGTGGATGTAGGCTTGTGCTGCTGAAGGTAAAATCTGGCCTGTTTTCTTCTCTTTAATCACCAACACCATCTTTTGGGAACAGCAAATCATTTGCATGTCTGCGTGACAAAGAATTATTATACAGAAGAGATAATTAAAAGCATCGCTTCATAGTTCTCATTTGAGTCACTTAATTAATTTTGTTCCTAGGTGATAAATGAGGGCTTTGCCAGGAAGGAAACTGTGTTTTCCTACTCGTCACCAGAAAGCATTTGCTGAATTATGTCAAATTTCTTACTACTATCTTCTTTGAAAAGCACTTGTAATTTCTTTACTTCTCCAAAAGATATCATCAGTGTGAGATAAGGTCTATTCTTCAAGTGCCTCCCTCACACCTCTCCATTCATCACATCACTCTGAGATTTATGCCCTTGGCAATAATCCCAGAAAGATGCTCACTTCTTATTCTCAGCATCAGAAATATGTCTGAAGCAACGTCCAATCCCATCAGCGGTGGCATTGATTAGGAAGTAGCTGATGGGAAGTGATGAATATGTAGAGGTACTTCCTATAATGATTGCAAATCATGATTAGAGCTGAATGGAAAATATAAGTAGCTTCCCGAGAAGATGAATTTGCATTTTCTTAATGAATTCCCTCTGATGGTATCTATGCTTCTTTCTAATGTTTGTGTTGCACAAACACCTGAGTGATAAGGGTATTTTTTTCCCCACACAAGCCTAGGCTTGGTGAACTAGACTTGGCATTGCTCCTAATGTCCAAAGAGGCTGAAGGGGATGTGGGAAAAGCATCTGCCCCTCAGTGATCAACCTTGCCGGAGGGGACTGGACTTCCAGCCACTGTGGTGGCATGTGCCAGCTCCAGAAAAGGTACAGCAGTGAGTTACGTATAATCCAGCAGTCTTTAGGGCTCCTCTAAAGCACAGGGGACCATCATCTGGCCGATTGCCCTAACGGGCAAGATGCAACTCTCCTGCATTAGCTCTTGTGTCCATTCTTGTGAACTCCACGCTACGCAGAGCAGCCTAATTTTACGGTCATATGGGAATTATGTCCTTTAACTTGTGCCATCCTGTTTTAGATTCTGTGAGGCATAATTGTTTTAAACTCCTAGGATAAGAGGTAATGAATACTTGTTACTGCATGATTATCATTAATGCTTGCTATTTTATTTACAGAATTATTTTGCTGCTACTTCTGGTAAACCATTTCTCCTCCCTTTATAAGAAAATGGAGGTTGAGTCTGCCTATGCTAAAAATCGTTACCGGTCAGCTGTGTTGATTTTTTATTAATAAACATTGCTAACTGGAAACTTAAACTTCTTTTATTTGTCAGACTGAGTCAGAACTTTAAAGCAGAAACTAGCTTTGAAGTGGGGCCCAAAGTAAGAAAAAAACACAACAAAACCTTTAATGTTTTATCTGCAGGTTTGCTGACCAAATCCATCTGCTTTATTTGACAACTGATAAAGACTGGCAGGTGCTCTAATGAGCCGACTTTGGCTGCACTTGCAGATCATCCTTTTGAGACCTGCAGCAATGCCGTTCTCCAAATAGCTGAAAGACATGATTGACCTCAATGTCAAATGGCTCAGTGGATGTGTGCATGACCATTCTTGCGAGTATGTGTAAAACACCCTCCCACACTCCCCTTGCTCCCCGACCCCTGCTCATGTTTGCCCTGCGCACACGCATGCCCTGCCACTGTATTTTGGGTTTTCCCTCTTCCATTTTGGGTCCAGTCTTTCCCACAACAGGAACTTGTCTGTAACAGTCCACATCTGAATGAAAACTTGCAAAATGGCCCATGTCACCCCCGGGTCTGTGCTACAAGGGGAGAAAGGAGCTGGCCAGTGCCCTGGTCTCTGGGTGCTGTTCCTATTTAGGCAACAGAGCTTTATCTTTAAAAAAGCAAGATTTATGGGAAGAGGTAGCATAAAATCACAGATCCCCAAGAATAACTGAGGTTGGAAGGGACCTCTGAAGGTCATCTGCTCTATCCCTTGCTCAAAGCAGGCCTAGTTTCAAAATTCGCATCTTCAATATCAATATTGTCTGAAATCAACTCATGCACCTTCGTGTCTCTGCTTTGTAGGTTCCAGCTGGGAATATCTTTTCTTTCTCACAATCTAAGTGGACAGCATAATCAGGTTAAAATTAGAGCAATTGTTCCCAACTTGTATCTAGCTTTTCAGCTTCTTCTATTTTTGACTTGAAGAAGGACTTCTGTACCCAGACGCTTGTTTGCTTTTTCAGCCATATCAGCTAGTCTGATAAAAATATTACCTCCTCCTACAAATCTTGCTGGTATTCTTAGAATCTCCCAGCAAGAACATTATCTTCAGTGACAGTTTTGATTCAGCAGTGACCAGAGAATTTTTGTCCCTGAGATTACCTACATTTTATCTCAGACAAGCTGCTGAAGCTGCTACTGGAATAAGCAGACTAATCCAAGATTTCATAATGCTATCTGAAGGCTTAAATGGTACAGAAATTAAAACAGAAACTGAAGTAAAATGGCCAGTGCAAAACCAGTGATTCTTTGTACTGAACATAGTCGAAATTGCTTTGTCCCAGTTATCCAGCCCTTTTTCTGATGGGATAATAAAATTTCACACTTTTTTGCTGCTGAAGTTGACAACATGTTTGTTTTGCCATTCCGAATCAGAGGGGGAAAAATATTATGAGAGCAGACTGAAAGAAACAGGGTTGGGCAGAGATCTCAGTGGTAAGATGTGCTTTGCCTAAAGTTCACTTATCTTATCTTAATTATAGTAAATGATTAAAGGACATTACTTCATTCTAATCCCTATACTGACAGCTTCCTCTTAAAAATAAAAGCTAAACAGCTGACACAAGAGCAATGCAATTATCTTTAAATTAGTCTTCACAACCAAAAATAAAATAGAAAACCTTGTCAGTTGTCAGTTTTTACTAGGAATATTATGGGAAGCCTGGAGTAGACATTTCGCTATGTAGTCCTGCTGTTCCTGACATGATTAGGCACACGCACCAAGTTTTTCACTGGAGTATAATCTTTCTGTGTTGAATCAAGTCAGAAACTTGAAAAAGCTCCATCTCTATCACCCTGAGCAATCCTCGACCCTCGCAATTACATTTTCAAAAGCTTGAGGAAAGAAAAAAAAATTAGGATGAGCTGTTCAGGCTGCCCTGAAAGGAATGCAGATTCCATCAGTGTCCATTTGCATCAGTCAGTGGAGATGACCCCAAAAAAATGTTCTCAGAATTAATTGCTCGAGCTTCACTTATTGGATTAACCACACTTCTTCCTGGTGCCATGTTACTGTTGGTTATGATTTAGACCAGTGGATCCCTTCATCGTGGGCACGGTCCATCCTCCAAGGAGTTCATAGTCTGACCACAACACGAATAAAGGACAGGGGAAAGAATCTGTTATTGGTATTTACAAATGGGGACCTGAGGCACAGAGGGAGATTAATATCCCGAGGGGCAGCTTTTGACGGATTGGAAAAAGCACAGAATTAAACAGGCTTGTGTCAAGAAAGGAGAATATGAGAGGGCTAGAACGCTGTCCTGTGCAATCGCTGGGAGCAGCCGAAGGAGCGTCCCTGCTCCTGAAGAGAATCTGGTGCAGTGGGCAAAGTTACTCCTCAGCCACAGACCTTCCCTCAAGACAATACCTCTTGAAATATCCCATCACAAAAACATGAACACCAGCAAGGAAAATGTTTTAGGGGCCACAGCAGGCCTATAGAGCAGGCAACCTGCAAGTTCATGGGAGGACTGTCAAATAGGATTTTATTGCCCTTGCCACCGGGTACCCTCCTTCTTCACGGTGACTGTCCCCTGTGCCCTCTCTTCCTTCCTCTCTTTTTTTGCCCTACCTCCTCCCAACTAATGCTAACAGGGAGGCTTAGACTGAAGAAACAGGAAAGGAATTATTATTTGCCAGACTAATGCTGGAGAATTTAGTGAGTTGCCTCTTGGACATTAGTTCACAATTTGAAATGCTGAGGGACAAGTAAGAGCAAGCAGGGGAATGGAATTTCTTCCTCGACTTTCCCTCCCGAATATTAAATTAAAATATGCCAAATAAGTGGAAAACTTATAATGCAAGCACAGTTACAGTCCTGAAGGACAAGGGAAAACAAAACACATTGCTGTTCCCAGAAAACTTGTGTCTGAGGGCTGGCCAGATAATCTTAACAACTTCCCACTAAGCCATTTGAGCATTCACACTCAATGTCCAGAAAATTAATCAGCTGTAAAGAGAAGGGCACTCCTATGCAGGAAAAATAATTCATCTCAGGCAAACAAAGCAACTAATGCAGAAATGAGTGGCTGAAATCCCACTGCAATAAAAGTATGATTATAACGCTATGGCTTTAAGATCTATGATCATAGACTGCATTTGCCCAAATGATGGTTGTGTTCTTCCCTTCAGGTTTTGACTTAAAAATCTGCCACAGGCCATTACTAGTTTGTGGTTAAAAACTCCAGCAATAATCGCTTGCTGTGAGCAAGAGGCACAGGCACGAGGCACAGCCACCAGCCATTTGCAGCACTTTGAGCAAATGCAGCATGGGCAGTGGGATCTCAGTGCAGGTCCCACTGCTGGTCCTGGCCCAGGAGTAAAACGAAGGTGTTGTCTGTAGTGGTTGAGCACTGCACATTTCTCAACCCCATGCAGGGTACCATAAAAAGGGTTACTACTAGGAGTCATATAAGGTTACTACGCCAGATGTATGTGGAAACAGCAGTATGCTCATGTTGAAAGTATTCCTCTAACCAAGACTTTCTGCTACAGAGACTTACTCACACCTCTAACCAAGAGCATATGGGATGTCTTGCGGAATTCAGAGGGATTCATAAGCCTCGTGTTGATAAGGTCAGAGAACATTGTTTGGTCTCTAAGCAAAATCTTTGGAAAAGATGAATGAAATAAAAGAGACAGAAGTATACGCAGGGGCAGAGTGAGGAGCTAGATCCTTCTGTAGAACACAAAAGATCTTGTACCATATCTTTTGGAATACATGCAGAACCTGAAGGTGCAGGGATGATATATTCCAAACTCGGATCGCAGATGAGACCTGAAATACACCCAGATTTCCCTTATACGCCTCATATTCTACCAAATTTGCAACACCCAGAGGTGTGTATCTCAGTACTTCAGACATTTTGGGTTCTTGCCAAACCTGTCCCAGATAGAACTTAACCTCTATAATTACCACACATTTGCTAGAAGTACTGAGATCGTTTTAACCTGAAGTCTTTGGTTTAGGTCTGCTTTTCTCCTGTATCTGGTCTTTTGCAATTCAGAGAGATCAGCAGCCGCAGCCCTGCAGCCTCTTGTAGTTTCCTGGCTTGGTTCTGGAGAATGCAGCTTGACATAAAGAAGCAATGCTAGGGCATGAAATGCAATATGGGAGAAGCCCTCAGAAATTGGCTTTTCTAATATTGGCTTGGCTTTGCAGCTGGTTTGTTTGTTTGTTTTTTTTAATAAAAATGTTTGGTGTTAACAAGCATGTTTCATCAGAGAACAGCGAACTCATCACATAAAATGGACCCCTTAAATCAGTGGGGATTGAAATGGGCACTTACTGTGAGTAATATATATTAATTTTAGGAAGTTCAGTTGCTAGAGGTAGCAGAGCTCATCAGATGCTGCACAGGAAGCTGCGCAGGTCTGGATGGCAGAACCTAAAATTAAGGGTTTGTGGATTCCTCAGACAAAGCCATTAGTTCCTGCAGACTTCCCAAACAGAGCAGCTACAAGAGAAAAGGAGCCCACGTTTTCTACGAGGCAGACTACGGCTACTTGACAGCTCTGGATTTCCATGTTTTCCACCTCTCCTCCCTGCTTAACTTTCCCTTTTAAAATTAAGAAAGCTGAACATCAGGAAAAATCAATCCTTGTGGTCCATAACATGGCTTAAAAGGTGAGAGCTGTGTATAACAATGAAGGATTTCTCTTCTGTTCTGGTGCGGATCAGCTGGGGAATCCTTTAACAAGCCTGGTCACAGCAAGCAACTGCCCTTTGGCCCTGTTACGGTATCCTATTGTTCTACATCTTCTGGTCCCTGTCCAAGTAAAAGTAGTACTGCACCTTCCCACACATAGACCTCAGATCCTCTTCCCCTCTCTTAGAGCGGCTACTTTTGAAAAGAAAGCCTGCAACTACTCAGGCAAATTCAGAACAAGGAGGGAGGGAAAAATTAAGGGTAGAGTGGCTATCGTGGGGTAGGAAGCGGGCTTGGGAGTATTCTCAGACAGGAGACAGACAAATTCAGTTACGTGACAGACATAAGCCTGCCACTGAGGTCATGCACAGAGGTTAATGAAATAAATGGCAGGGGAGGGCCTTTGCTGGTAGAGGTCTGTGGGTGAGGCATCTAGTACCAGCCCTCTCCTGAAGCTGCAGCTCAGGGCACTGGTGCTCCGCCATCCCGGGGTCCCATGTACAAGGCATGGTGGTGATCCTCAGACTCTGCCTTGGTTTGTCCCGCCGCTGGACCCTGGGGCGGGGAGAGAGCCAGCAACGCCTGGCTCTTAGCACAAGTCTGTTCCTCCATCCTCCAAGCCGCTCCATTAATGAAAACAGAGCAAAATGCCTACACTTACAACAGGGCATTTTGATTTCCTTTGGTACTAGTGGCAGCGGTGCACAAGATTTTTCTTAGAACCATATATGCATGGTCTCTACGTCCCATCCTGTCCCATGTGCATCAGTCCTGAGAAATTAATGTGGTAGTGGGAGGATCAGTGGAAGGAGCCTAACTTTTCAAACATGAGTCTGTCCGCAGGCAAGGTTCACAGAGGTTGGGGCCCCACATCCTGACTGTCCAATAAACCAGCCTAGAAGATCCTATCACAGGCTTTGACTGAGGTTTATTTCATAGTGGGGCAGTTTTATCCTGACAGGTAAAATGGTCTTGCAAGGAAGAAAACAATGACTAAGCACAGACTTCTACAGGAAGAGATGCCCAGACCTTTCTGCAAAAGCTGCAGCTCTTTTTTTTTCTTTTTTAAAAGTACCTTCAAGTCAGAACAACAAAGTTGTTCCACACAGACTGATTCAGACTTTAAATGCTCTCCTGGTGATGACTGCATTGCCACAACTAACCCTATTAAATAAAGGGACTTTATTTAATGTGGCCCTCAATAAATACTGTACTGTATCCTCAAACAACAGAACTGTCTTACCAGCCTCATTTTTCATCTAAAGATGGCAGTGTACCAAACCTCACATCTGTTAAGTTGGTGAGATACTGTTTTATTTCATATAAACCCCGTGTTTTAGGAGAATTAGGTTCAACAATCCATCTGCAGCTCATGAGCAAGAAAATAATATATTATGTAAACCTTTATCCAAACAAATAGGCAAAGTAAATAAACCTACTTCTCTTTAGTTGAGTAAGCAAACTGCAGAAAGAAGGTAGCACTGATAATAGGGTAAAGGTGGCAGAAGGAAAGGTGCCTGCTAAATAATACCTTGTCAACAAAGCAAGGAGACCTGTGAGTGACTGTATTGGAGTTACAAGAATTGGATGTACATGTTTGCACACATATATGGAGAAGTACTATTAAAGGTGGTGCGGTCCATTTACTTTGATGTCTACTGGAACCCTGAGTAAAAAGCAAAACAAACGAGAAATGCAAATCTGAATTTTTATATACTCCAAAGTAACCTGTTACTATAGGATTTGAGCCTCCTGCGGTGTAATTCAGGCTGTAATTACATAGGAACAGCATTTGTGGTAGCGTCAGGACAAATATTACCTGCACTAGGTCTTGAACAAACATGAATCGAGAAGAGTAGGTGTTCTCCAACTTACCATGTCCACATACCACCAGTTAATTGATTTTATTGGGTGCTATGGGCACCCAACAATTTGGAAAAATTGTGTTTTGAATGCCCTCTAGTGGCTTTTGCCACTGCAGGTTTCCTTGCTCGGAACCCCTTCGTGGTCCCAGAGGCCTGTGGAGCAGGGCTGCGAAGGCAGAGAGGGCTGGCGAGAGGCAGTGCCAGGCGAGCCATCTCGCTGGAGGCATGGAGAGGGTCTTGGGCTCCATTTTGTTTAAAGAGGTTACAGCTCACTTATAATGAATTTTAATAATTCTTTTAATGCTTGTAGTCATTAACTTTTTTGGAATGTGATTTGTCATAAAGGAGCGTAAACTCTCCAACTGTCTCCTGGCGGGAGGAGGGGGGAGAGGGGGAAATACTATGGGCTGTGTTTGAATACGTCCAGCTGTGGTATTTACTCCTACACCCCCTTATGTCATTTGCCTTGTGGCAATTCTCTTTGGATTTTGTACAGCTCCAATTTAAAGCTTATGCCAGCAAATGAGCATTTTTGGGGCAAGAAACATTCTCAGCGAAAATTGCCTCTCTCTGGGTTGCACTTGTGTGCAAAGGCAGACCCAACGTAGCTTTGTGCTACATGCTGAGCATCTTTGCGGCACAGAGAAACCAAGCTACCCGGGGGAGCTGCGCTCAAAACCATACACAGGCACAGTCCTCGAAGCTTTTCAGAGCTGGTCCTATCGACTCCTTCCAGCAGCAGAGGCAAAATTAGTCTCTATGTTTTAATAATTAACAGCAGTGATAAAAGTTTACAAGATCTCTCTAAGGTAATGTAAGACCTTGTCTGCTTAAATAAAGTTTGTAAACTAGACCTCTGTTTTTCCATCTGCTTTTTGATCTGAAGCCTATCTTAATATTGTAATCAGCAACAAGCAGGAGGGTGTGTTAACATGTTCCATTTGTTAGCATTGCTACAGGCTAGAAAATACTTGAACTTTGAGAAAAGAAGCAAAACCAAAACAATAGAGTAAGATCAAAGTGAAATCTCTGACAATTTTTCTTTTACAGAGAGTTTACTTCTTTTCCTCATATTTTCAGAGATTTTTCTGCTCTTGGAGTTCATGTTTAGCTATTCTTTGGAGAAAGATGACACGGAAATATTGATACAAGTGTTAAAGAGATCCCAAAATGGAGTTAGTGTAGGACCAGATCTGAGAACAAAATTTCTGCTTCAATCGACATCAGCTGTTCCACTGCACTTGTTTTGCATATGGGAGCTCCAGCTGTGAAGCCAGTGCGGCAGAAGCAGCTCTGCAGGTAAGGCATGTAAGGCATCGCAATACGCACTGAAGAGGAGAGTTTCACTGAGCGTTCAGCTTTTTCTTCTTTCAGATACCATGTGGCAGCACAAATGAATCGACGTTCAAAGGACAGATTGCTTCCCAGCTGTCCCTGCCCCTTAGCAAAGCGGATTAATCCAGCAAAGCAACAGCTTCCATGCATCTGGAATGACTGTGTAATTTTTCTGAGACTGAGTCCACAGACAGAAGTGGTCACCAAATCAGTGGATCCTAAGTGAGTACCATGCACTAGCCATCAATGGTCCATCTTGATTTAGTTGGAAGAATGGAACCAGTAAAGTAGATGTTATAATTATGTACAAAGTTGTAAGGTAGAAGAAATGGGTGGTATGTTTAACTGGGATGCTGGATTGGTGACAGGAGAGCAGAGTTCTTCTTTTATCTCTGCTATCAGCTGGACGCAAAGGCAAGTCATTCTACTTCTGTGCATCAGACAGGGAGTCCTGTTCTAAAAATGCGTATAATGAAACTGTCTCCTTCTGGAAAGGGCATGGAAATCTGCTGAGGGGGAGGGCAGTACCTAAATGCTAAAGGTTATTATGTTCATACGGTTATATGACGGTAATAGGAGGGCAGGACTTAGGCTTATGTCCTGAGAAACAAAACATGCCATTGGTCCCTGGTTTCTGATCAAAATATTTTGATGGTTAAATACCAAACACTTGAAGTGCACACAAGTACTTTCAAACAAGCTGCAGCCCAAGAAGTTACAAAGCAAGAAACTAGGGTAAAATTCAAATAATAAATACACTGCAGAATCCAGCAGTCTAGTCAAAATATTCTAGAAGTTAGAGTAAGGTAAAAATCAATTAAGTAGGCTGTTAATTACGAGGTGCATGTTTAACTCCAGCTGCAAAATACTACAGAGTAGCAAATGGAGCCCATGTGTGGGTCTTGAGCAGCACCCAGCTCAGGTGATGCACATCGTGCTACACTACATAAAGTCTTCATCTAAAGATGGCTGCTGCTGCTGGGTAGTCTTGTTTTTAGTTTCTAGTAGGAGCCCAACTAGTAGAGTTTGTGGAGAGCTGCTCTGCCTGGAAAATTGGGGCTGGACAGTCCTTGGTGGAACTTGTTAACAGCAGCTCTTGTCCCTTAGCTCTCTAGTGTTTTGTCCACTGTAACGCTCAAGTATATGAAAGCCTTGCTATGGTCTCCGAAGGATCAGAAAGGTTGGTAGTGCATTTCTGTTGACCAGATGGGGTTAGTTGACCTAGGCTGTGATGGAGGAGGTGGTGTTACTATTCTTGTGCTATGGGTAGAAAACTGAGGCTTGAGGGTATGTACTCACGAATGGAAGCTGTAGAGGTAGGAGTTATCCTGGTGCTCCACTAATAGAAGTGACTGTTGGAAGCCTTGTATGTGGTGGCATGGCTCTCTTTGTAGTTTCCACATGCATGTTTGCAAGCCTGCACCTGCATGTTGGAGCTGATGACCACAGTCAACTCTGTTTTACAGAGAACTGATAGTTACTTGGCTCCTGCTAAGCTGAAAATGCGGGTTTTCTCTGAGCAAGCTGTGAGTTCTGTGTGCTTTGGGGGCTGCAAGTGGCCCCTAAGATACAGGGACCATGTAGCTAAAACCTATATCTTTTCCTACTTTCTTTAGCCATTTCCTCTGGTTCACTCATGTTTAGATTAACATGGGGGTTTTTTTTCTTCTCTATCCCTATCACTTAGGTTTTTGACTAATGTGTATTGCAAGGCAAAGCTGTTTCACTCAACTATAACTTAAATAAATCCCCCCAATATTCCATCACGTAGTTAATGTCAAAATTGTTTTCTAGAATCTCACTATCTCCCCACCTATCATGGTAAGATTTTGATTCCCTTGTTAAAATCTAGTTTGCTAGTAACTGCCATCTGTCTAACTTTTACAACTCCTTGTTCAGATATGCTTTACTTCAGTGTTCATTTTAATTGCAGTCTGAGGTTACCTGACAATCGTTGCTTGACTTGTCCTGGCACCTATGCAAAGGCCCCGCCTAAGGCTGAGGTATGAGAGAAAATAAAGTATAACCTGATTCCATTGCGATGGGCTCATATGAAAGTGGTACCACTGCCGTTTTGCACGCTTTAGCAAAACATGAGCTACATAAAGGGGAAAGTCAGGTCTTTTTCTCTTTTTTGGAATGCTATAGGGAAATGACTTGAGAGATAGAGATAGGGAGAGCATTATACTACAGTGCAAGGTCTGTTTCCTTTATCACTCACAAAGAGAAACCTGTATTTTCATTTTTGGGTACCTAAAATGATTTCAAAATGAAGAATAAACTGATAAATCAACTTGACTTCACATAGTGTTTTGATTGCATGTATATTCTGTGACAGAGAGGCAACCTAGAGGCTTCATTTTGCAGGGTCTTTTCCTTTACTTCTAGTGAATACCAGTTTCCCCTTGTCCAGGTTCAATACTTGTTGGTGTTACCTACTGCCCATAAACTGAGTTAATCTGAGTAACTTATCGTCCTGCAAGGCTGACTCTGTTTCTTGGCACCTCAGTAGAGGATTCACCTCATTCTCAGAAAATCCAAAATTTCTCTTCTCTCATGTACCAAATAATGATAAAGGAAAAGTAGGTATACTGTACTGAAAACACTAGGCAGTGCAAATAGTATTTTGTCTCTTTTATGCAGCTTGAGGTGTTATTTGTTCCTTAGTCTCTCAGCCCTTAAAACACCCCTTGGTTGCATTTTTCAAGTTTTGTGCCTCACTGTTAGGGCAAGACATTCAATTCTTTGGTTTGAAGTGCAATTAGCACTTTGAAAATAACACCCGACTCCAAGTTTTTATGAAAAATAAGTCCACAAGCGTTGTGTAACTTCATAGGACCATTATAGTCAGTGAGACTGGTTATTTGTAACACAGTCAAAATATCTTCAAGTGCAATATGGGCCCTTCAGATCTACCCACTGTTAACTTGTGGGTAGTTTTCATGCTTTTTTGCATTGTGTGCTGGGTAGAAGAAAGAGAAAGTTTAGGAAATGTTATTGTTTCATGCAATATCTTAATACACATCTACCACCCACTGTGCATATCTAATGCAATATCTACCACCTAGTAGAGCCTGATATTGCACCACAACAAAATTTAACAGCAGTTTTGAAGGAGAAAAATAACTTCTCATCTCATGAGAAGGCCTAGGTCTCTCCCCACCCCGCTCTCTGTCAGGCAGATCCACTGAAGTCCTACTTGCCCTGCCAGGTCCGAGGTGTTCACTGTTTGATTTATACTTGTGATTACTGGACTGATCCGTTCTGATATGCTTTGCACCATCTTTGGAAAGCTAAGGCTTTGTTTTCCCCAAGTCACCTGCATTCCCTAGACCTTGGCTGATTTTGGTAGAATAGCATCTGCATGGCTGAAAAGATGCTGTGTACAACTGGCAAAACCAAAATTAGGCTGTGCAAACTAACCTTTGTGCTGTTAGGCTTACTGTTTACGCTTACAGTTGCCCTTACAAACCATAGGTGTCAGTTGTTCCAAAATTAAGCATAATACTTTGCTCCAGGTAGCAACTTGATGTAAAATGCTTGGCAGGTGATTAGTTATTAATATCACTTAATCTGTTTCAGCAATTTAAATATTGTCAGCAGCTGAAAAAGTGCCTATTGCGAAGTAGCTGCTCTAAGGATGCTTAATGTCTTTGTAAAGTGCTTTTGAGATCTACTGATGAAAGTTAGGTGGTATTACTATTATTATTTTTGTTGTGTCATAAGATCTGGGCGTATACTACAAAATATTTTCTATGACTACTCATTTGAATTTGGATTTTAAACAGACTGTTCTGGCCAACTTGTATTTCTTTCAAGCTTGCTTTCACAAATTTTGCTGGCTGGTAAGATTACAGGGTATACATTTTAAGTCTGAATTCTGCAAGCATTTGATTTGTAAATCTTGATAGTTGAGATGACTGATTCGCCACCAGAAAAAAACAATGCCATGCATATGTGACAGAGCAGAGGAAGATCAGTCTTTATACAGTGGTGTAGTAGGTAACAAACAGGGGTGGATAAACCCATCTGTTGAGCTTTCCAGTCAGAAACAAACGCAAGCATCTCCCCTAGGTTAAAGGTGGGTAAGCTCTGCTTGCCAATATTTGTTAGATTGCACCGCCGAGAGGTCATGGCTGTTGTCCTTTCCAGAGCAGATCTCGCATGAGATGTCTCAGGTCCCCGTTGCACTTTGTGCTTTGCATGGCTGAAGAAGAGGATCCCTGTCTGTTCAGCAAAGCATTTCAAGTCCTGCACATGCCAACAGGGTAAAACATCATAATTAGTCGCATATTTCAAGTCTTTTGCTCTTTAGGCAACAGAGTCTGTGTGAAGAAACCACAAGGGCTCGGTCAGATCCAAATAGCTGTTGTTTACTGAATATACACAAACGTAGGAGGCTAGAAACCTGCACCGATGAGCTGGTTGGTTTCTGGCACCTTCAGCAACAGAGAGCTGCAGGGGGTTCGACCGGCCATTTAAAGGCAAAGTACATGAGTAAGAATGTTATGTATGGGGTTTTAGTGGTGTTTTTGAAACCCATAGCAGTAGGACACCAACATAATTTGGTCCCATTTTGAAGCTCCCTTGTGTTTCCAGAATGATACCAATCAGCTACCTTGTGTGCACCCAGAGGGTCTGAATTCTAATTTTCACTAAAAATTGTTGCTCTGCTCTTGTCCGGTAATACAAGTCTGCCACAGAAGACCCTCACTGTGCCCTCTTGGACAAACTGTCTACCTTCCCCTTGTAATTTTTATTATCCTGGCCTGAACAGCTCTAAACAGGCAAGGATACTGTGGGAAAATAGGGGACACTGTATTGGGTATGGATGGTTGCGTGCAGGTACCGCTGTATGGCTGGATCCAGGAATGGGTCTTTCTGAGGCTGCTGAGACTGTTTTTAGTGATATTCTTAAGGTATGAACAACCGGTTGATATCCGTGTGGTACAACAATATGTACAGTAACAGTAGGAGAACACATATACTGCAATTGCAGCACTCGAATTGTCCCAGGTGCCCTATATTACTGTGCTATCTGGGAAGGCACTGCAGGTTAAGGAAGCTGCATGCGAGGTGATTGGGAGCAATGACCAAACCTCATCAGAAGAATCACCTCAGTGGTGCTGCAGGTACAGGGTTGGTTTCTCATCGTTTCATGTTGTCCCATGGCTCCAAGTCAGGCCCTGAAGATGAGCGAGCATTTTCCAGGGGTTTACAAGGAGAGCACGGAAATGCACAGGGTGAAAAACTGAACCTACGTATGCCTGTGACCATTAGGTATGTTCATGCTGACTGCTAAGCTTCGCTGTGCAGATGCACATTTTGAAGGACTCGGCCCCTTCTCTGTGCAAAGCAGCTAATGCTTGCCCAGGTGGGGACAATCTGACCTTGGGCTTACCAGCTCCCCACACAGAGCAGCCCAGCAATCTTACGCAGTCTGGCTGAAGGGTGGCGTGAGGAAGAGGCTGGGGTTGCACTAAGCAACACTTCCCCGGGGAAGGCTCTGGTTACCCAGCGTTGACGTGTCTGTAATGATGGCTGGAGGGTGAAAGCGTCCGTAGCCCGTACCCCACCCTGAGAATTCCCCCTGCCTCCTGGGCTCTTCCCTTTCTTTCCACGGAGGCTTTTGGAGCCTCCTGGTAATGAAAAGTCAAGGTCTATCAAGCCAAAATGAGAGGAACAACAAAGCAAAGAGGATGCCTCAGCGCTTACTCTCCTCTCTGCGGCTCTTCTGGGCTGTGGCTGACTGTGTGAAAGAGCCTCGCTCTGTTCCAGGGAACCAAATGCTGTTTATGTGAGGGGAGGAAAAAAAGTGCTAGTAGAGGATTAAAGATATAATAGTCATAAAGGAGAAGATGCTCTGTAATGAAGTATCAACACCAATTGACTAGTTTCTGCTGCTTTGACAATCGCCAGGTGTTCTGCAGAAGCATGATCTGCACCTGCCTGTGTTGTTTCGGCAGCACCGAGGTGCTCTCCTCCCCACCGCACTGCCTCTCGCCCTGCAAATCTCCCCGAGAAGGGCGGGAGCAGTTCATGTTTGGTATGTTGTCATGGAACCAGAAACCCCTTTGGGCGGATAGTTGTCATATTTGCCTGTTTGGACAAATGCGGGAGCGCTCCTCGGCAGCTTTCGCCAGGGAGCTGGCGGCCATCTGGGGCTGTGCGGGGATCTGCGCGGGGCTCCCCCCTGCCCACGCTGCCCTCCCCGGTGCCAGGGGCTCAGCAGACCTGGAGCCAGGCCAGCTCCCCAAAGACCTGTGCGTGCCCGCTGTGCCTTGGCCTGGTCTCATCTCTCCTGAAGGAAGCGGCGCGCTCCCTCCAAGGTCGGCGTGCGTGCCGAGCTCGCGCAGGGAGCCGGCACGCAGACTTTGGCTTGTGGGTCTCCTCAGCAGAGAGGGGTTGCGGCGGGTGTAGTGTCTCTCTGCTAGAGCTACTGGCTGGGCGTTAGGAGTGACTGTGGCTCGAGTTCAGGAGCAGATTTGTCTCTGAATGTCCCTCGTGTTCAGAAAATTAATCTTTCAACACAAGTATCCTTTCTTTCTGGCACTGACTTCTGTCTACCAGACCCTAAGCACTTTTGACACACTTTTCGTGGAGTGTTCACCCCTCTATCCCTGATTCCCTTAAATAGCCCATCAGCTCTGTTTGTTCCGAGGCACTGGTCAGTGCTGGGAGATGGATAAGAAAGAATGAGAAAAGCAGCTGATGCCGAGTCTGGATTTGGTTGTTTGTATAGCTATAATAGTCCTGTCTTCTGGCAAATTTCATCACCTGATTTGTCTTTCCTCATGCCTAATCTGCTCCAAGCCTCATGCTTTCCCCAAGCACGGTACACCCCCTGTATTTCAGTAGGCTGAGACCCATATGTACTGTATTACCGAAACCTGGAAGAAGAAGCTGTCATTCCTAATATTCTTTAAGCCACTGGTCCTAGAAGCTGAGGGTGAGGTCAGACAGCAGAGCAAGGCCAACGTCATGCTTTGCTGCTGGTGCAGGGGCTGTCTCCCCATCCCTCCCCCTCCCAGCAATGCCATTTCACTCCTTCCCATCTCCGGAACGTGTCTATGTGCACAGACTTATTCAGCCCGCTAGACTGGCCGTGGATTGTTTTTCCTCCCCCCTCCCTGGGTGAGTTTCCTGCTGGATTACAGGCTTGAATTGGTTTATCGGCCCATCGGCCGCGCACCAGTGCCAGCAGGAGGGAGCAGGGAGGGGAGATGGGCTGGGGTGGGTCCCCTCTCCTGCGGCGTCTGCGAGCCTCCGTATCAGCCCAGCCCTATCATCTCACCACACCCTCAGATAGAAAAGTGAAGGACACTTCAGCTATTCCCAAGATAGATGTCTAGATAGATAATAACAATAGACAATAAGACCTGTGTACTGCACACGAGCATTTTTGGCAGATAACAGCAGTTCGGATATCGGTGTCTGAAGAGCAATGCTAGGTCTAGCTGTAACTGCAAACCCACCAACATAAAGGCATGCATATCTAAGTGCTTTTTTCCCCCTTTCTGTTGCACTTTACCTTGATGGATAGAGACTTGTTGGAATTAATTGCATCCTATTATAAAGATGGCTATTTCATTTTTGCTGGTAATTACACTTCAGAAATACGCTACTGAAAGATTGGCACATCTGTTACAATTACTGCTCCTCCCATTGTTACATTTCAAAAATACACGTGCATATATTCAAATTTGGTTTTGAAATCAGATTAATCTGCTGAGTCTTGGCCCTGAATTCAGAAAGACGCACATGTTCTCAGAGAGGTATTTTTAAGGAGTAAGCTTTCCTGTTAAAAATTCAGCTTATCCTTTTGCTCTTTTCCTTCCTTGCTGAGCTGGACCAAATCTAGACTTTCAAAGGTGCAGGTTTAAGCAAGCTTCAACTAAACTTCTGTAAGTGAATGCAGCAGTAAATGGGATTATGGTTACCGGAGAACCTAAGTCTGCCTCGGTTTTTAGAGACACTAAAATTTCCACAGAAGTGGCCAGTTCCTATGAAGATATGTAAGCTGCAGTGACTCTTTGAGAGTCCATAAAAATTGGAGACTTTCTACTACTTGCATTGGCAAATTGAAAGCTGGATATACTTTCTCACTCAGTCCTTGGTTCAGGAAGCATTTAAACAAATGGGTAATCCTATTTCTGTTCAGCAGGGAATTTTTCAGTACGCCAAAGGAACAAAGGCTTTACCCTATGGTGCGTCTTAGTGTGGCTGAGAACTGGAGGACATTGTGATTTGCAGTTTGAAATCTTTGCTGTAATGAACTGCTTTCATGCTTGATTCTAGTGGGTGTAAGACCAAATTTGATTCTCATTTAATCTTAATAGTTAATACTAAGTTCCTAAAACCTACGCATCTGTAGGATGAACCTTCTTCACAATTTTCACAAATAGTCAAGTTTTCACAGGTGCTGAGCGTCTCTGCTCCTGACAGAACTGAGTGGCACCGGTGCCCTGTAGAACAAAAAGGGCTTTACAGCCTATCCCTGGCAAGCAGCTGCCAGCTCGTAGAGGCAGTTGGCCACCTCTCTTGCAGTGTTTCCAGTAGGTTATGGGACAATAAAATAAAGCTTGTTACTAAAGGGCTAAAGTCATGCTCTGATCTTTTTGAGAGCCTGCCTGGATTGTCCATAATCTTCTGTTTATCAGCTATTGCTAAAGTTCATTTATTTATAACCAGGACAAATAACCCTCATGTACATTCCTCCAGTGATTTATTGTGCAATTGTTTTGCATTCCTGAAATGTAAAACAAACCATCAAAGTAAGACACAATGCAAGATACTAATTTTTAAGAAACAAACGGAGGAGAATAATTCCTTGAAATGGACAATGCAAAACATAAACCAGCTGCTCATACACTATGATAAGATTTAAACTAAAAAGTTAGAGTTCTGATGAGCTCTCCATGAGAAGTGCAAGCTGTTTTATTGTAGAATAGATAATGATTATGCCACTTCATCACAATGCCACTTAGCTCTCCAATAATTGATCATCCTGCCTTAAAGACTGGGCTGTTGCTGGGCAGCCTTGCTCTAGAGCCTGTGTCTCTCATTGACCTGTAGTTGCAGAAAGAGTCTCATGCAGCCTGATCCAGTTTCCATTATGGAAAAACCAGGCTGGATCAGGCATTTTGTGCATGATGTCAATGGTCATGTTTATATCTAATCTCCGCTTCTCCATCCTCCACTCTTGTAGCAGTGCGGGCACCAAGAAGCAGAGCCGCTATTAGGATACCATAGGAAAGACATGGAGGTTGTACTCCTGCCTCCTAAGGTCTTGCGAGACAGATAAGACTGGGCCTGCCCAAAGAGTGTCTGCTGTGCTAGGAGGTGGTGTTTTCTTTACTGGCTCTGCTTATCTTGTCTGTCCCAATTAAACTCATGAGGCAAGGAAAAGCCCTGAAGTTGCATAGGGCTTTTGCGTGTAAACAAGCACATTTTGTTCACACAGAAACCAATGGGTATCCAGTGCACCACAAAGAGGGATTCATTTGAGACAAGGTTGGAACCTTCTTCACAAGGATTAGTTTTAAGGACCCTTGAATTAGCATGACTCCCTCAGCCAGACCTATGTTATTTGACCAATACTTCATATGGATATATATCAAATATTACATGGGCTGTACTGTTATATGGTCTCCTTGGTAATCCGGGTCCTGACCATCAGGATAAGTGAGCAAGCATGTGATGTTGATTGCGTTACTGTTGATTGCACCGTTGATTTATTCAGCTCCACCCCAATCCCACCACCAAGCCGCAGGAGAGCATGGGTGCCCTGGGAAGCCTGCTGGGGTTGTTGGAATCTGCCTGTGAGCTCCTGGGTTTGTGACCGCTCACAGTGGGCCCTGAATGAAGCATTTCTTGCTCTGTCACGTGTGTTCTCTGGGGCATCCTGCAGCCTTTCCCTCAAGTGGCCCTTTTCTGAGGTGTCTCTTATGTTAACTGTCTCATTTGCAGGACCTTAGTTATCCTTGTAACCTATGCCCCTCCATCAGGCTGGCTGAGATTGATCATTGGGTTCAAGAGCTACTAGAGAAAGGCACACCTACATCTCTGCTGGCAAATACAGGCACACACCCATATGAAAATACACATGAACAGGCACATTATGATCATACACACCTATTTTCCTAGAAGCCAGATGAAAACCCTATAGACGGTCTTTGCCCACCCTTGCTATTGCAAGCAGAGTCAGTCTCTCAAGATCCAGGAAGCCTGTAGTGAAAGTGTCTCCGAGTTAAACAAATTAAATAGCTGGCTAACATTAACGTAATCAAGCTTCATCTCAGCAAGACCTGAAACAATGTACAGAGCTCTAACATTACTGGAAATTTGTGAAATGAGCATGCTGTTTCTTGGTTGTTTTGTTCTGTTTAATACCAATTGTTTAGAAAAGAAAACTTTTCTGAAAAAGGAAATCAAGAGCGTTTCTCCATCCCTACCGTTGCTGCAATAACAGGAAGTAAAATTCACATATACAAAACTTGGCAGATAAGAGCTGAATGGCAGTTTGTTTTTTACGGCCGGTGGCAAGTGATCCAAAAGAAAATCAAATCGCTTGCCCTTCTAATTCACAGTGAACTGAGCCCTGAGTCACCTGGGACTTGTGCAGGCACCAGGATGGAGCTCCCCAGGGACGAGAGCTGCGGGAGACCTCTCTTTTGAACTGGCAAAGCGGCTCCAAGCTGACTGGTTCACGGTCACGGCTTGGCAGCTCTAGCACCGTCTGTGTAAGGCGACCCGGCCACTTGTGGAGGGAAGGCAAGGGTGGCTCTGAGCCGCTGGCGGTGCCTCACCCAGGGGTTTCTGCAACTTACGGGCTGTTGCTTTTCTGATAAAATGTCACACGATCAGAGGAGGGAAATTTTCAGCTAACTGGCTGCACAGGAATTTGTAATCCAGGTAGCCTGTCTGCTCGTTGCCTTGGCAGGAAGGTCAGCTGGTGGTCTCCTTCCCCCACGTGGCAAAACTCCGCAGCATCTCAGACTCTGCAGTTGGCACCGCACGGGTTTCCTTGTAAAGCGCCTCGGCTGTGAGGCGAAGGTTTTTGCAGCAGCAGTGCAGGGAGTAGCTGAGGGCACTGCTGCAGTTTGAGGCTTTGGGACAAACGCAGCAGCTGCGCGGTTCTACTACTGCTATCAGCAGCAAAGTAATTAATAAGCTAGACCACTTATGTGTCTTTTGGGGGGGGCAGAGCGGGTTCTCCCCTTCAGGAGACACAACTCTCAGGTGGTTTCAGGCTATCTGCTGAGTTAGAACAAAGGTGCTCCGTTCATGTATGCCAGTTTAGATCTATAACTTTTGGATGAGAAAAATGAGGGTTCAAGATGCTAGAGCACACCAAGGACTGTGCTCCACAACTCCCCTTGTCAGGAGCTATACGATACTTTGCAGTTTCCCTTTAGTCTCCTCTGTCTTGCCGCTTCCCTTACGTTTTCCATCTAGTTTCTTAGGTTAGTATGTAATATTTTGTTCCACGTTCACTCTCGCAGAGCCTGGAATGATATCAGTGGATTTCATTTAATCCTTCCTTTTCACTTAGCCTAAGAGCTAATCCAGTTTTCTGCCAGCACATTATTGTCGGCTAAAGCTGGCACCGCTAAAGCATACGCTTTCTGAGTCGGGGCTTGCTCACCGGCTGGTACCGTTTGGTGTATGTGTACGATACCATGTCAGTAAAAGAAATGCAAGATTACATCTTTAGCAGTAAAAGCCAAAGCATTTTAAGCAACTGAAATGCACTCTGATCATTGTGTCTTCTGTCAAGTGTGGGCCCAAGTGGCGAGCACTTACTCATTTCTGGGGTTGTAATAGTGGAGGGAGCCTCGAACAAGGCCTCTGCAAATAAGGACCTGTAGGAACTTGGGATTCCTGCCCTGAAGAATTTACTATTTAAGAAATAATGTACTTGTATAATGTATATGTCCCACCCAAAGGTCCAATCACGCAAGGTGTTTTAAGGGCTGAAATTAAGCTTGGTGGGGTAGCCTTATTAAACCATTCTCCTGTTGTTGCCTTTAGGCTGGGCTGCATTGCAGACGTGTTTGCCGGCTTAAGTACTTTGAACCAGTTTGCCTGTCTTGACACAGCAGAAAAATCCTACTGGGTTTTTTGGGGGTAGGTGGAATACTTCGAATAGCATCCGCCGAGCTGGGATTCCTATCCATATGAATTGTACAGTTGCTTAAAACACAGACATAGAAAACTTCTCTGTATTTAGAATGGGCTGTGTGTATACATATATGTACATATGGGCTGGCAGCTCCCTGACACTCTATTCTGTCCACTTGCCCCCCCGCTGTGCTCCCAGTTTCTTCCACGATGTCCTCTATCTGATGTGTTTCCTACCTGGGAATGCGTGTTTTACCTACCCTTCATTTACCACCATGGGATAAAATGTTTTTTTCTCTCTTGTGAGCTATAGAAACAAGCTCCATTTAAATGTAACGATAAAGTGACAAACAGCTTTATTACCAATGTTACCAGCACAGTAAAGCTTTGACCACTTATGAAATGATGGCTGATGCTCTGCTTGATACCTGGGTCATTTGAATTTCAGTCAGGTGGGGCGTAACTCAGAAAGCTGCTTGTTGCTGTGACACATGGCTGAGCAATTCTCACCATATCTTATCAGGAAAATACCTACAGCCCGGCCATTTAATTGCTGTTACTTTTTAAAGTTAACTGGGAAATGTGTCATCTTTAAATAATCTGTAGGAAGTACCTGAGCTGGCAGTATTGTTTGTGGAAGGCAAGCACTGCAAATGTTTGGCATGTCCAGCATTCGTGTTTATTGCTTGTATACGGACGGCGAGGTGTAAGCGCAAATAGCTATAGCAAATTGGAGCACAATGATATGTATCCTAGATGGCTTCTGAAAGCATATGGGTTTGCAGGGTTTTTCATACAGTCAAGACTCTAGATATCCACTGCAAGAAAATAAGAAAAACAAGAAATAAGCCCAAATCCTCACCACGGGCCTCAGCACACAACTTCAGAGCAATACCTCTCTACTAGTGAATTGTTCTTCTCGAGTAACCAGTTTCTACTCATAACCAGGTAGATGCTCCTTGCTGTCTGGTGGCTAACTGTAAGCTTCAAATGACACCTTCACTGAGACGCGCACAATTAAATGGTCTTTTATAGATCTGGGTGGCTAAAACCTGGCTGGAACTGAGTTAGCACTTCTGTGGTGATGCACAAGCTGGGCAAGACCCATTGCCGCTTACCACAGTGCTGAGAAACCTCAGCCAAAAAATCCAGGTGTTGACAAGGCTGGAGAACACTCGCTGCAAGTAATGAGCAGCTCCGCGAAAACAATTCTTGATTAATAAATCATTGGAAGTTGTCGTAATGCCCAGTTTAATAGAATTTAGATGAGAAAGGATTAAGTGAGTAACAGGATGCATCCTGCAAGAATTTCCCCCAGAGCACTGTGGGCGAGGGAAGGAGCGAGAGAGGGAGCGCACACGTGTTTGCAGTTGAGGAATGCATGCCCCTGAGGGGTGGTGCACACTCCTGCTCCCTGCATCACACACAAGCACTGCTGGCAGAAACCTGGGCTCAGCCGGGGAGCCGGTGGGCAAATCCTGCCTTATGTTTGATTCATGAGTCAGAGACGCATTTTGTCTCGCATCGTTCTTTTCCCCTTTCCGCCCCCTGCAACAAAACCCTCCTCTGCAACTCTGAAAGTAAGGCCTCGTTTGCTGGGTAGCTGCTGCAAGGGGCAGGATTTTCAGAGCAATGTTCAGAAGCAACATAACCCGGCAATAAATGGCTTCTATAAAAGATAACATTTTCCTGACCTACTTGAAACCAGCTTAGTGACAGCACAGCTACCCAGAAAAAAAAGGACTGTCTTTCTGCATGAGCTAAATTAGCTTTTTTATTTGAAGCATAAAACATTGATGAGAAACAACAGCTGTAGATATAAAAGGTAGTTAACCAGAGAAAACAAGCGTATTGCTTAAATAGGGAAGCTTGACAGAGTAAGTTATCAAAAGCACAATGATGCTTGAAAAATGCCGTGAGAATGACAATAATTTTCTGCCAGATAAGTGGAAGTATGATTCTCCTGAGCCACAGAATATAATAACCTGGAGTAAATCATTCCCTCCCTTTTCAGACAAGCACTTTTCACTGCCAAAAAGAGACAACTGTACCGTAGACAGGGGAAAATAATTACTCTTTGAAACTCTGAATAGCACTTTGTCTCCAGATATCAACTTTAAATTGCATATCAGAGTCCTGCTAACATCTTTTCAATTAATGGCCATTAATCTTGTGGCCCTACTGATAGTGCCAAAACAAACAAATAAGTGCATTTTCTTCATTCCCAAGGCGAGAGTGTTGTTAAAGAGTGGTATAGCAGCTATGCACAAGGTCCCAAAGGTGCAGGAATGAACAGAATTACCCTGTGAACTTGGGACTGTAACAGGCACATTGGTGGGAAAAGGAAGGGGAAAGTGTTTAAATTCTCTTCCCAGCCTCTAAAATGCTGCAAAGCAATGTTAATTCTCCATTAGGCTAATGTGGTAAGGAATATGGAAAAGGCTCCGCTTGCGAACAGCGGTATAGACACATGGCCCAGACCTCGATAAAGTGCTCATATGTGTTTGCCAAGCAGTAGCACAGTCCAGTTTTTTGTCTGTCCTCTATGCAGCTGTAACTCCTGTTACTGTATTAAATTGAGGAATTTTGTGGGGGTTCTTTAGTGTTTATCCTTGAAATAAGAGAGTGCTAGCCTCTACAGTCAACAGGAAAAACACAAAGACTAAAGGACTCCTCTAAGGTGAAGGAGAGAAGTTGTGGTGGAGTAGGGAACTGAACCCATACCTGCTATCTTTCCAGCTACTGTCTCACCCACTGAATTGCCCCTCTCCTTCCTCTGCTACTTCCTTTGAGGCAGCTTTTCTTTCCCTGTAGGTGTGGGAACAGGGAGCTAGCAATGCTTCTGGTTTCAGCAAGCCTTGGGGAGAAAGCAACGGTCATAACGCGATGAAGTGGGTCTGGGCACACTCAGTAGCCAGGATATGCCTGGTTCCTTCATACATATACCCCTGACACAGGCTGGGATGCAACCCACAGCAGAACAAGTAACCAGACTATTTACTATGGGAAGGTCAGTGAAGGATAGGAGTAATTCCTCAAACTTCCCCCTTTCCCCCCCAAACTATTATACTCACACACATTTTAATAACCACAAGTTAATTTTTCACCACCTAGTAAAATTGTTCTTATGTTCATTGAAATGCCAGAAAGGAACAAAACATTTGGTGAAAAATTGAAAAACCTGAGGTACCGCAGTAGAAAAACAAAATATCTCTGCCCTGACATAATTCGGTGCTGCGAGCTACGATGTGCGTGTTTCATGCTCCCAATCTTTCTTATGTCTCCCATGAGGCACCACAGCACAGTGCCTCAAGTAGCAGTCATATGGCATCCTAGGGATTGAAGGACAACTAGGGAAAGAAACCTGAGGCACCTGAGTTAAAATGCCAGTATAGATTTAAAATCATAGCACTTCATTATCAAGATCACTTTCTTCTGTGTGAGAAAAGAAAGGGATGAAATACTTTGCTTTTCAACCAAAGCTCCTTTGGCAATTTTCAAGTGTACAGGTTTTCAGTGAAAAAGAAAAATTTGCTATGGATGATGGATGACTTTTATGGAAAAAAACCCAGCTATA
Source organism: Gavia stellata (assembly GCF_030936135.1). NCBI lineage: Eukaryota > Metazoa > Chordata > Aves > Gaviiformes > Gaviidae > Gavia > Gavia stellata. The sequence goes on along the minus strand of NC_082596.1, from coordinate 98,569,018 downwards.
GTTTGTAACCAAAACCTCATTATTTTTCCCATCAGATAATGTTTGTGATCACCTTTAGCTGAAAGGGAACTTCCCATTCCCAGCAACTCAAAGGCCAGTTGATATCAATGGGAGGTTTTGTTTATTCAGAGATGTCAGGATCAGGCTTTAAGTCTGTAGAAACAAGAGGTCCTATTACTTTTCTGCTTGTAGATGTGCAACTGATGGGTGTTCAGCCTCCAGGAGTTTAGATGACTGAGATAAGGTTTCAGATAAACATCCAAATGTTTAGATTTTTATCTAACCCAAAGCTCTGAACCTTTAAAGGATTACCCACCTCCAGGGATAATCCTGTAGTGATTTCAACACCTGTACTGAGTCAAAGTGAGTTCAGAGTCTCCCGGCCACAAGAAATGGTTCAAGCCCATCCTATCATTTGTTTTGGATGGCTAAAACAGTCCGTGTCAGATCTGAACATGATTAGCTGGGCACTCTGATTTTAAATGACTCCATCACAGGATAACTCCAAATAGTCATCAATAGATCACTTATTACCAAAGAAAAACAACCTGTAACGCTATGCTTCTGTGGCCTACAGAGCAGATATGCCCCGAATGTTTTTATGGTGAATCAGAAGCTCTAAATACTGCTGTTTTATAGATATTTAAATGAGCTCCTTTTCCGTCAGCATTTTGCTTTGGAAGCAGACTTTGCTGCCCTCTCTTGCAGTTATCATGAAAATGTGTTCATGTTGGCACACAGCAAAGCTCCACTGTAGGTTAGCAGGACTGATTCTGAAAATTGCTGTCCCCAGATACAGAGCAAGATATCTCATGTGTGGCCATTTTCATCTGTTACCACAAGTGTATTAGACATACTTAGAGGGAACCTTTTTTGGTCCTGTTCCAGCATCTGCACAGCGCTGAGCCCACGGCAGGAACGGCTGTACGCTCTTCTCCTTCCCAGGCAGCAGCTTATCCAGGTGCCCGGAAGAGCAATTGGACTTTGGGCTTCATTCAGGCTGCTTCTAAGCGAAGCAGTAACTCTGATCAGGGTTACTAGAATTCTTTCAGCATATCTCACAATTTTTCTACGTTTAGTTTTGGTTTTAGATGCTGTGATCATGCTTCACAAGCAACCAGGAATTGGGAGGAAATGAAAAGAATTATGCCTAACACTTTATACATACTTGTGCACATACATGTGTATATGATGCACATTATTTCACCATGGATCTGAAAGTGCTTTATAAGTGTTAACTGATCATGCCACAAAAATCTCCTCTTCTTTATTAAAAAAAAAAAAATCAATGGGTATTATTCTGACAACAAAATTATAGACAGAACGCAATCTTCCCTGAGGCATTTTGGCAAATCCTTTAGCCTTATTTGGGCTGAGTCCCCTGTCAGCCTGAAAAGAAGGCAGAAGTTTCTTAATAGAAGGATTGCCCAGTAGACTGAACTGTTGGTTTGGTGGGGTTTTTTTTAAATCTAAGCAAGAAAAAGAGTGTTCACTAGTCTTCACTTAAGAAGTTCATCTGCTGTAAACATATCTCTGGAAGCAACTACTGGCTTTGATCACTCTCCTGAAGTACAATGGTATTTAAGGAAAAGCTGATCTTATTTTAATCACTGGATCTTCAGCTCACCTTTGTAATTAGAAGGACAGCTTGCCTCCACAGTGCTCAGGTGGAATGCATAGGAAACATATGATTAAATGATGATTCTAAGTTTAGCATTTCACCTCCAGAAAGCAAAACAAGTATCTGGTGCAAAGTGTTTTCCATAAAGTCAAGAGACATTTCAAAGATGAAGTTAATTAGCAATGGCCTACATAATAAGCAAAGACAAAGGATGAAATAATAGTGAATTAAAGCCAGTTAGGATCTTGCTGTTGCATTTAACAGGGCTAGACTTTCAACCCTCCATTTTCACATTGGGTCTTCTCTACGGATTTGATTTGATACGCATGGTGAGGTGAGTTACAGAGAACTTTATCAATAAGGAAAACAAGTACAGATTGGGTTTGCTTTTCTATGCTAGTCTACTGGATGAGCCTGAAATAGAAGCTTCTCCCTGCCCTGTTGTGCATCCTACTGCTTGGTAACTTCAGACAAATGTTTTTAACAGAGTTCTGGTGATGAAGTTCTCCTTAATGTGTTGTAAATCCCTGGAAGTGGAGGAGAATGTTTTCTTGGAGAGAACAAACTTGGTTTTCCTTTTAAAACTGTTCTCTAGTAACTATGTTGATGTGGCTACTGGCAAACAGACCTCTGCAAATGTATATGTTAGGAATGTTTGGACTTAGGATAAATTAAGATATGTTGTACCACAAAGTCACCATCTAACTTACATAAAGATGATGATCTGGGGAGTATTTTCATCCACATTACAGTTATTATCATAGGCTACTTACTGTTTGCATCTCTGATTCATTGGTTATTCCCCCACCGTCCCAAGAAAGATTTAAGAAAGGTGCTTTGATACCTGCAGTTCCTTGGCAATGCTCATTGAAACACTTTGATATTCTATTTTATAGATGAGTAAAAGGACCATCAGAGTGGCCAGACTGTGGCAAAAGCCACGGTCTTGATTTTTCTTTCTCTGACGTCGAACAGCCAAAGCAAATACAAATGCCACTCTTTTTCGGAATGGGTGTTTGCAGAGTGCTCACCTTGCTGACCTGTCTCCTGGGCTATTTGAGTGCAAGACAACAGCTTATACCTGATCAATTACACGTTTTTAGGGTACATATCAGGCACCAATAAGCAAATAAAATATGGAAAAAGGGGGTGCAGCTGTGAGTCCCTCATACCCAACTAGTGAAGCCAGCAGTCCAGCCATCTCTGTACCGGTACAACAACACTTCCTCTTACAGCTTCTCATACTATGAATGGAGTCTAAAATATGTCTGCCTGACAGGGGAAAGTAAGAGAAGAAGACAGGGAAATGGACAGGAACGGGAGGAAAAGAAGAATAACAATGTGGTGCTTTGAAAAGGTAGGCTTGACTCCAGCTTAACTTCAAACACCGCTGAGCTGTGTGGTGGCTCAGCAGCTGGGAGTTTTCCTAATGATATTGTGCATTGTGCTGGTGTGGCTTCTACTGCTGCGACACAGCCACGCTGCTGAAGTCTCTGGGGAATTACCTTGGTATTTAATTTGTTGTTATGAAAACAGTGAGTTTGACTGCAGCAAGAATAGTTTCTTCCCAAACAGTTACCAGAATCCTATTGTTGTTCTCTTTCTTGTTGACCTTTTTGCTGGTTTTGCGATTATAATAATGATTTTCCCGGCTTTGCTATCTTGAATTTGTTTGATTTATATTGTGCCAGGAATTCAGAAAGGGAAAAAGCAGCTCATCTCAGGCAGAAGTTCTGCTAAATGAAGGATTTTAGAGAAGTAATTTTTTTGAATGGAATTGTGATGGGAAGAGCAAAATTTTCCTTGCTTTAAGCATTTTAATTGTACATGGCCATTAGAAACATCATAGGGCCCATTTTCAGTCCCAGTATTATGCTGCTACCACACAAGCTGTTCAATTGTAGGGTTTTCAAATTACATTAAAAGCCAATAATACCTCTCTTACAGTGTAAAGGCTGTGAAAAAGTCTTATAATGATTTTTGCATCTGTAACTTTGCTGAGATCAATTACTTCCTCGCTTAGTTTTATTCTTTTCTGAGGGTATTTACTGGGCTTTCTACTCTAACTGTCCCCCACGTAAAATTCTGAAATGAATGCCCTTCAAAGAGCAGGTCACAAGTCTGCTTTGGATAGCTATAAATAGGCTTTACTCAGGATCCTGTTTGCAATATCTTTGTGTGAAACCTCTCATTGACCTCCCATGAAGGTAAGGGTCAGGTAAATCTGGTTTAGGCCATGCATTTGTGTCACAGGGGACAACGGCATGACAAAATCATTTCCAGTTGTAGTCTCCTGTGTCTTCAGAGACCCAGAGTTTAATTTCTCAGAGTGCCCAAGGCAGTGGCAATCTTAGGAAGTTGTTGTCTTGGCTGGCATAGAAGTTGAATTATTGCAAAATTATCTGGCTATGAAATATGGCACCAGGGCAGCTCATGAGCCCCCCCTTGCCCTCTGCTAATGGCCCGTGATGTTGGCATGAGGGAGTGTGTTACTGTGCCTCTGTGTCCGGTCAGCCCGTGTCCCCTGTTGTATTTTAACAAGTCTTGCATGATATCCAATATACAAGCAGCAAGCTAAAAGCTAGTGAAAGTAAGTGTCTGTTAACTTACACAGAGATTTGTGTAAATTTATGATGCTATTTTGAAAGCCAATTACAATAATGAAAGAATATAAAATGGTTCTTACATTTCCTACCATAAATGCCCTTTATTGTAGATAGTTGACTATATTTGAGGTAACATTTGCATACAAAACTATGCACCACTATGATAAGATAACGTAGCTATTATGATGTTATTTGCTGTGTTCATAAAGTATGCTGATTCAGTTCCTGCACATTACTCTTACTACTTATTGTTGTTTTTAAAAAAAACAAACCAAAAAACAAAACACAGAAAAGTACTAATTTTTTTTGAATATGCATATGAAACTGTATGTTATCTGTGCTCTGCAAAGCTTACATTTTAATTGACATTTCTTATCTGCAAGGATGTACTTTTCTACAATAAGGGCAGTGTGCCATAAGGTCCTTATGAAAGTCCTATTAGGAGACAATTGTTTTAATTATTTTATATATATTAAGATTAGAGCACTGATAAAAACATGCTGTCCACCTCAGGAGTACAAAAAAGACGTCTCCATCCTATACCCAGTTCTCCCAAGAGAGCTTGCAGTCCACGGAGACAAAGCCAGCAGGGAACAACCGAAGAAGCATGCAGAAACTGGGAGATCAGTGCGGCTTCAAGAAAACACAAACACAGTCTTGAATACATCCTATTAGGGCCTAGATGAACAAAATATAGAACTATCCTGTCTACTGTATGTATTATGTTCTTAAATGACAGTAATGTAAGTGAAAGAAGGCAAACATTAATTGCTGGTTTGCTACCACCTCTTCCAGCAATGGTGTAATTTTGACATATTTCTGTAAACAACAATGCTTTTCTTTATAGCTTCTTTCTTGAATTTTCCATGTAGTAGTCATATATACTGCACCCACAGATTCTGTAAAGATGGAATTTATGTGCTCCATTACAGACTTTTTATTAGTTTGTTAGCAAAGGTACCAGCTCACATTAGCCTCTTTTTTCCACAGGGTTATTTGCATGGATATTTGCAGGGGTAGATTTTAGCATAAGGCAGGCAATAGTTCAAGAAGAAGAAGGTGTTGCTGCAGTTTAATGAAAGAGTCCAAGCTCCATGTGAAGAGGCCACAGAACTGCGCTCTCCCTCATTTGTTATTTTGCTCCATTTTCCTCGGCAGCCCCATCTAATACTCATCCTTGCAGCGCAGATGGAAATGACTCAATAAATCTCCACCTGGGGAATATCAAAACCTAGACAGAGTTGAAATATCACTGAAACAGAGAGAGAGAGAGACACACATTTTTAGCATAAAATCAGGAAAATGAGTCCAACGCTGGAACAGAGTTAGTATGCCGATCTTCCTCCTTCTCACTCGCCCTCCCCTGGGTTGCCTGAAACCCACATCGAGCATGGGTGTTCACTTATTTCAGACTCCTGGAATTCAAGTTTGTGTACTGGAAAGCGAGAATGGGTTTATGGAGCCATGACTCATCCCGGTGCACAGAAGAAAACACTTTTACCAGCACCCTGGCCTCGCTCAAAGTCCGTTTCTCAAGTGTGGTCTTGCAATCAACGACTTGGAGAAAACATTTGGATCCCTGCTGCCAGACCCAGGCAGGTGGACACTGACCCAGCCAAACCTCTTCTGGCAAAAACCTCTGTCCTGCAAGACCACTGAGACCTCAGGCCTCGATGTGGTAAATGGTGAGATTAAACCAAACACTACTCTTCCTAATAGCCTTTTGGATGCTGTCCTCGAGCAGTAAGAAAGGGCCCAAAATATTGTCGGAGCAGAAGGCTACTCCATGTCGTTGCCAAAAAAAATGTTCTCAGGACTGTGGTAAGATTTCTGGGAAAAGATTTTTTTCTTCACAGAAAGGTCTTCTTAACACTTTGCAGAGTGACTGTCAGGAGGGTGACTGCTTCGATTTTCAGGTTTTTCAGCGTTTCCCGCCTGTGTACGCACTGGCACGTGGAGAAGGGAGATGCAGATGATCTGCTTAAATACCAGGTGCCACAAGAGGAAAGAACTAGGACATAGGAAGCTCTTCCCACCACCCTTTGGAGCCTTTCAGCTGGGCTTTCGGTACAGCAGTGCACAAGTTAAATGAGATGGGGGAAAGCCACTTGCTTGAGATTGCACGGGTAGGGAAGGGAAGCAAACCTCGAGCCCTTAGCCTAGCCTCCAGCTGATGTTTTCCTCCTCCTGTGCCAGCGCTCAGTTTAGGAGCTGCTTAGTTGCACGGTTCAAGGCAAGAGTTATCTTTCAGCTGTGTGTTTGTACAGCACCTAACACAGTGAAGCCCTTCTCCTTGACTGCAGCTTGGAGACATTATCACAACACAAATAGTAAATAATAATCAGGTTAAAGATAGCACTGAATTAAACCAGAGCAATAGGTCTATTGGAGGCCAAATGGTACACAGTGCCAACTCAGGCAACTGGCTTTCAAAACTGAAAGAGAACATTCCTCCACAGTAAAATAAACACTATTCTTTTTCTCTTGAGCTAGATAAAGCATTGTGTGTTCCTGATAAATCCATATGGTTTACTTGCTTGCATAGGAAAGCATGAAGAACAACAATTCCCCAGATTTCTTCCTCAGAAGTTGCATTATCAATAAATGCCTGTGATATCAGTCGGGTTCTTTAGCCCACACATCCGGCCAGTATCTTAATTGCAATAACTTCACGTCCCAAAAAGCCAATGCAGTGATATACAAGGGACCTGATTCCAACCCCTAACCTCTCAGAGCCCGGAAAGTCTTCCAGCATTCCTGCAAACTTACATAAGAGAGAAGGAGCAGATAACATTGTATGCTTGCAGTTAAACATGCAGGATGCTTGTGCCCTCTTGCAGAAAGGAGTGAAAGAATGGCCTCTTAGGAAGTCATTCTTAATTAGAAAATGGCCTTACAACTGAAGAATTTGGAGTGCAAAACCAAGGACCCCTGGGATTGTCCGAATTGTTTTTTCAACTCTCCAAAATTACTTCATTACACTTTTTTCTACAGTCTATGACAACCCAAAAGCTACTGAATAAACAGACAAAATACTGTATGTGGTCTTTGTACATACTGAGCTCGGCCTTACCAGCAACATCATATGAAGTGGACAGAGGACAGGCCTGATCTATTCTTAAGCAGAGAAGGAAATTCTCTTGACTTAAAATGTTTCCTTTAATTTAATTTGCCTTTAGAATTGGGAACTAGAGACCAGAACTGGGAAGCCAGACAGGTCTGACTTCCATCCCTGGGAAGGCGATAGATAGCCCTGCACATCTCTTGGGAAAGCGTCGCCTTTGGGGAAGGGAGCGCCTTCGGTAGCACGAGAGTGAAAGGAATCCTATCAGCGTAATTTTCAAAACACCCGAATTTTCAAAAGCTTTTTACAAGGTGCCACACTATTGAAGAAACTAACTGGCCAGAGGATTACAGTCAGCAGTGGAGAGTCCCCAGGGATGGGGGCTGCATCTTTACTGGTAATGAAGAGGAGAGAGGGGTGTGAAAAGTAAAATGTGCAAGTTTGCAGGTAATACTAAGCATTTCTCCATAGACAAATGCCATGCCAGGTTCAGAAGGTCCACGAGCGTACAAAAAGGTGGCAGATGAGGTCCAGTTAGGTAAATGAAAGGTAACGCATCTTTGGAGAAATAATCTAAACCATGCCTTCAGGATGCTGAACTCAGCTCCAGCACAGGAAAGAGACCTCAGCATCATCAGTGACAGTTCTCGGAGATCATCTGCTCGGTGTGCAGGGGCAGAGAGAAGAGTCAGCAAAGCACTGGCCATCACAAGGAGGGGTATGGATAATGAGAGAAAGAGTGCCATCTTCCTGCTAGAGAAAACTGCTGTAGTGACAATACCTGGAGTATGTTTTGCATTTCGAGGAGGATATAGCAGAGCTAGACAAGATCCAGAGGAGGGCAAGGAAAACAGCTCAGAGACTGCTGATTGAATGATATCCTATGAAGAGAGACTAAGAAGATTGATTTGCTTCAATTTGGAGAGAAGAAAGGTGGGAGTGTGAGGGAGGAGGTGGTAAAAACTTACAGCATCACAAAGATAGTGGATTAGGCAAAGGTAGAAGGGTAATTTACCAAATTCCTTAATGCTGGAACTGGGGGACACTTGCTGAAACTGGCAAGAAATCAGTTTAACACAGATAAAAAAGTATACTTCTCTTGTGTGGCTGGCAATGAAGTTCTGGGATTTGTTGCCACAGAAAGTTTCAGGCAGACGATGTCTGCAGGTTCAGAGAGGGATCAGGCAAACACAGTGACAGCAGATCCACGAGTAAAGGCCAAAAAAATCCTGTCCCCTGTCATCACTAATACGTCCATTGTGGGTCTTGAAGGAGAATGAGCAGAAAAGACCACAGAAAGTGGCCAGGCCCATTTGCGGTCTTTGAATGGTGTGACCTATTTATTGCCACTGTCTGAGATGCAGTATTGGGCTAGATGGACTGCTGGTCTGATCCAGTATGGCTCTTAAGTAGAGACAAATAAGTAGCGATTTTCAAAGCTGTGGAGGGTAAACAGACACTTCTTTCATTGATGTTTTAGCTAAATCTTTTAGGCTGCTTTAAAAAGCTCTGCCCCACTTTACACACCTGGTAACCCTTCAGTACTGGATTCATTGGGAGCAGCCAGTGCCACTTACTGCCAGGTGAGCATGGTTTTCTCCCCGTTCTTTTGTTCCTTTGCTTCCACTTGCTATTTGGTTGGCAATAAGAGCTTCACAGCACAGTTCCTCTGTCAGCTTGCAGCTGGAACAGCTTCTTTTGGGGGTTATGTGAGTATGAAACAATTCAAAATTTGATTTATTGTTTTTCAGGGATAAGGGAGGTAGAAAGGCATCAATCCGCAGACATGCAGCAGCACCATTATATAAGGCATGGCCTCGTATCAAAGACTTTTTGTTCAGGAGCAGTGAGGAAGAGTGCTGCTGCAGTCAAATAGGTGTCCTTTTGGTTACATTTTCTTCTAAATTACTTTTGCATGTGTTAATGCCACTGAATTTCATGGGTATACAAAAGAATGAAGAAGTGAAATGGCATTGCTGTACTTCAGTTAGTGATGAAGGTAGTTAATTACACACAATTTAAGGGTAAGCAATTCTTACTTGAGAAATTTTTGGAAGGGGTCAGGGTGAGGGTGATCTCGCAGATTTTGGTGAGCTAAGGGTCTAATGATGCTTAAGTTTGGTAAGGGGGAATTCTGTCTTCTGGACCTTTAACTTTTCCCTAGGGCTGTAGCTTTGCTCTTTTTTTGTCATCCTTGAGACTGTTATTAGCACCCAAAGGGACTTTTTGCATTTTGTTGCACTCCTAGGACACTCTTTGGCTGCGTGGGGCAGATTGTACTTTACAATGTAATTCCTCAATACTTGCATGGTCCCTGTGAAAAGAAATCAAGGGCAGGGGTAAAACGCTATTAGAGGAACCCTGGCATAGAGAGAGGAAAGCTTGAGTGTTATTTCAATGCAACAAAAAATGTGTATTCAGTTCTGATCACTATTTGCCTATTGTTAGTAAAAGAAAGCATTGCCAGCTTTAAAAGGCTAATCTAACGTACAGGACTGTGGTTCATTTTGTGACATCTCAGTTAACATAAAGTGGTATAAATGCAGTCAGGTCACATCCTGAAGTCAGAGTTTGGTGTTCTGCTTCCAAGCAGAAGAAATTTTCCTATTTGTTGTCTAGGCAAAGTAGTTTTTACAATAATGAAATATTTTTGTAGCAGAAGGAAGCAAGTTCTTGAATTTAAATACACCAGAACTTTGCAATAATTTTGGTTTGATCTAAAGTTAACATCAAGAGCTTCTCTCTAGTTACAACGGGTTGAAAAAGTATTAAGAATCTCACATTTTATGTGACTTATTACTGCTATGATTAAGGGTTGGACCTTGTTAATATTGAGTGCTATGCAAGCTGTTTAAAAAAAAAAAAGGTTATTTTTCTTGCCCAAAATAGTCCAACCTTTTGTCCAAAGCCATATGAGCAATGTATCTGGGCCATATGTATGAATATGAGGCAAAACAGAAAATTAAATGTGCTGACTACCAGGCCACTTCTGAATGCTTGTAGGAAGTACAGGATAGGCAAATTTGTGGGTTGCATTAAGTCTTCAGTTCTTACACTTCTGAGTCTAAGCAATACTTCTAGTAGTTGTTAAGAAGGAATTTGCTTCTTCCTTGCACTTATTCTGATCTACCAGGTGTGTGTGGTCTCTTCCCTTTCTGAGGTTGCCCTTTTGTTCTGACTTCTTTAGCCAAAAGGAAAAAAAAAAGGCAGCTGAACAGCTTTAGTCTGTTAAATAGTCCACACTCTACTATTACACAGCTACTCTCCTCGCTGACCCTTAACAGTTTAGTAGCTGTGAACTTTAAGAGGCTCAGTCTTAATCTTCTGTCTTCAAAGGAGCTGGAGCTGTTGCAGAATGTGGCCTTTTGATTGTGGCTTTCCCTGAATTTTAGAAACCCACCTTTGTCAGCTGGTCACTTCCATGCTTTTATCTAGATGCTGACAACACTAAAATTAACGTAAATTACCTAGACTTGTTTGATGGCTTTCAGTGCTCCTTGATGGTTTGCTCTCCTTCTGGCACCATCTCTCTCTAATATGGTGTTAAATAGCAGAGTGCTACCTGAGGGACAAAATGTTCAGAATCCTTGGATGCACAGCCCAGAGAAAATACTCTGGCTAAGAGGCACTCTGGCTCAAGAGTATGGCTTTTGTATCTTTCCTCTGAACTGAGGAATGGTGGCATGTAAGTGATGTGATGAATTGATGATGAAACTTTCTGTAATCTGCACAGATGTCAAGACAGGACCCAAAGGAAGCTTGTTAGTTAGGGAAAACAGTCATTTTCAGCAAGACAGGGCTGTTGGGCTGGCACTTTCAGCAGATTTTTCCCAGGGATAGTAGTGTTCTCCCATGGTTTCACACCGGTACTGTTTCCCATTCCTTACTCTCCTTGATTTCTTTGGAGCACGGTGCTTTGGGCAGTAAGCATAAAGGAGAATCGTGAACATGGTCATGAATCTGGGCTGATTCACAACCCTTAAATTCTGTTTTTGTGCATACTTTTTGAATTTGGTCCCTTCCTATTGCTCTAAGATGCACATGGGTATCTCTTTGGCATGCAGAGATCTGCATGCTGCTGTGCATGAGAGCTCAGTACCACAGAGAATATTTCTCTCCCTGGGGACAGATGCATGTAAACTTCCTTCAGGCTTCCCTGGAGGTGTTGTTGCTCTTTCCTACTTCTGCTACAGACTGCAACAGCCATCAGGCATGGGATAAACACAGGCATGTTAGCTTCCATTGTTCTCTGGGACAAGCGGCTAAGATGTCAGTTTACAAAAATAAAATAAAAAAAGAGCAGGGGAGAGAAAGGATCACGTTTTACAAACAGTTTCCTTGCTGTATCTAGACTCATTGTCAGCAGAAGTGTAGACCAAGGTGTTAACTATTGGCAACGTACTGCAGTAGAATTATGTATGGACACTGCTGCGGTCCAGTCTCCAGGAGCACCAGTGATGCCGTGGGCCTGCTGGCTTCCCTCGGATGCTCGCACAAACACTGGCGGCTGCTGTCGGGGAAGGCTTGGAGGATCAAGCTGCAAGGGCCTGTGTAGAGTTTCTATACATTCAGAAGCCTTGACTTGGTTGTGCGACATTCCTTCATATCCTGTCCTCTCTTGCTGACCTTTCTTCCTTGTTTTCCATGTGACTGACAGACCTTTAAAACACAAAGCAACAGGATAGTGTTGGATGGTGGGAGGAAACATTGTCATCAGTTTGGGATATCATTATTGAAACAGCTTCAAGTTATCAACAGCTTCAAGGGGGAAAAATGCTGATATTTGTTTTTTGCCTTGCATACTATTCCCCATTCATTAATCGGTTTCTTGACTCTCTGACCCACTTTCCTGCAATAATAGTTCTATGGAAAATCTAATATTTCTTATCCCGATGTCTGTATCTCTGGGCTGAAGATTTTCAGTTTTGCTTGCTGGCAAACCCTTCTAAGACATTTCTGATTGTAACTAGACAAGTCCTTTCCTTTCTACCTGTTTGGAAATCATGTCGTAATCCTCCCTTTTGACTCGCTTTTCTTCATTTCCTTATCGCAGTTGCTAAAACGTAATTCTGGAGGAATTATTTGATCCTACCGAACTCTTTGGGACTACAGGGGTGACATTGTACCAGATCCCTTGTCTCCAGGGCATCACACTAATTCCCTGCATAAAACATCACCGAAAGAGGTTTGACTGGAGTAATTAGTGTCCCAAAGCCTGCCATTTATCTAATAATCACAGAGTTTTGCAAACATTCATTACTTGCATTCTCAGCAGCCTGGTATCTTTAATTTTGCTGTTCTAACTTGGTGCCACAATAGCCACTGTGTTTAATAAAGTAATTACTAGCCTCACTTTAGCATTGTATAAACTGATATACAAAGAGATTGCATTAGGTGTCTGCCTGATTAAACACTGCATATGTGGTAGAGAGAGAAATTAGGTTTGCATCTGACTCCTTCAATTCTATTTTGACAACTAGGGTAATCTTGTTATTTGATTCTGTAAGTTCATCTAGGGTCTTCCCTAGTGCTTCCATATGGCATTAGGGAAGAAAATAGCAAAAGCTGGGAACAAGCGGTCGGTAGGCAAATAAAAACTTCCTTTTTTTTCCCCCCAACAGAGCTAAGGCAGAATGCTAACTGATGACAAATTTCTCATTGAAGAGATGTTAGGAGTTGAGCTACCTTGAAATGTTGCCAAGACCATAGGCAGTAAGAAGTATTTGTGAGTGGTCCTGATGTTGAGAGAAGCTAGCTTTAGGGTCATGGAGCAGTGGAGAGAACAGTTTGCCCAAAAGTAGGGACCTTCGCTACATAACAAATGCAGTGGTGAATATGGGCGTTATAATTGCAACAGCTATAGTCATAGCCAGCTGGAGAACTGCATGGGTGAGCTATTTATAATTAATAAGCTTGGTGTACTTTGAAGATCAGAGAATCCACCCAGCATAACCTGTGGTTGATAATATGGGCCATGGACAGTCTTGCCCTGTGGCCAGTAACCCATGGTTCAGTTTCACAGTTGCTGTGGGCCAGTCTGAGGCCACCATGTTCCTGCTCGCTCTCCCCTTCCAGTGACTCTCTGCACTTGTGTTCATGCTCCATCCTTTGCACTAGTTCTAGTGGCTGTGAAGCCAACTTAAAACTACCAAAAGAAGTGTAGTATTCTATCTGCTCCACAATTGCAAAGTGTTTGAACCCATACAAGCAATGAGGTGGGATGACACAGACAGGGGATGAGAAGGCTGCCCTTGGTTTAAGCATGTGAAACCACCAGGTTATAGTCAGGATCTGTCCCTCTCTCGGAGATCTCATCTGGTCCTGAATCAGAAATCTTGATGTTTGGAAACTCCAATTGTTGCCCTTTATTGTGTACCTGGGATGAATTAGCATTTTAGATTGCATTAGCACAGTGCTACCCTTAGCTAAGTCACTAGAACATTCTGTTCTTTGCCAGAAAAGGGATTTGGTTTTTTTTTCACCCACTTGTTGTATTGGAGGTTGAAAACCTTGAAGAACTCTACAACCTACCCATGAAGTTCCAGCGACTTGATATGAGGGTGGGAGAGAGGGGAGAGTTTCAAAGATAAAATGTCAGTTGCATACCTTGCCCTTCTGTGATATTCAATAAAAGTCATGGTCTAACTATCATTTATGACTGTGAAAACCTTTATCACGGAGCCTCAGCAGTGGCAGCAAGCTCAGTGTTTGAATAACTATAGCATGCAGTGCGCTAAAAACAAGGCTCATATTCCAATTACTGATGGGCAACGTTTGAATGGCAGGGGCAAAGAAGGAAGAGAGTTATTTGCTAAGGTGTGATTTATATATCTGAAGTTTAGAAAAAGGAAATGATTTGGAAGTAACAATTTTAAAAAACAGCCCTTTAGGTAAGAATCATTTATGCATAATATTTTTTTAAAGGGAAAACCAGTATCTCTGCAGGCTAAAGTACAAATGGGTGAAACTGGCTGACTAGAAACTAGTAGTAGGTCAGTTGTAAACCAGCTAGTGAAAAACAGCGTTAAGCTATGGTAGGATATACTGGAAAGCTGATGGTGCTTCTTACAACAATGACTTTTTAACTGTCCCCATGTAAACAGTTTTTTTGGCTACGTATGAAATTGTCTAAATCCTACTGAAACCAGTGAAAAATTAGTTTCTGATTTTTCTGTTATGCCACTGTAAAAAACCCTCTCTCCTCCTATTCCCATTTCTATCTTGTCTTTTACTGCCTGAAAATCTTCTACCCGATGACCTTTTTTTAAAAAAAATAAATTCTGGGTCTTGTGCCTATATTCTGCTGCTATTCCCAGCTTCTGATGTGTGATATTTCTCTTGCTGCTCAGGCTGTGTCAAGGGAATATTGTCTTCACCCCTAAAGTGACCGCAGCCTATCAATGAGCCCTTACACTCAGCAAGGCCATGTCCCCTCTTCAAGCTCCTAGATTTGTGCAGGTATCGGGTATAATCTTGGCCTGTACGTTTTGTGACCTTGCAGTAAAGATAATGAACAAGATGCTGAGAGCAAAGAATTGCTTTAAAGGCCTAAAAGACAAACATGGAGCTAACAGAGAGTGTAAGTTTAGTAGCCTCTAGTATTGACACACTGGATGGAAGCAGAGAATTTTGCTTCCTAAATGCTGCATAAAAGGTGAAATTATCATAATGGTAGAAAAACAAATTGGAAAGCCTTGGAAGAGCAGCTGAGAAGAACGCACGAGTATGCTGGAACAGAGCATGTGTCGGCCAGGAGCTCTTGGAAAAAGTTAGGCTGGGGGGTGATGACATGATGATAGCAATATAAATAAGTGAAAGGAAATTGCATGAAAGAAAGGAAGAGGGTTATCGGGATTATCTAAAAAGTGGCTGAGCAGAGTTTGGCCTAAAATTAAAAATGGAAAAAGAATCAGGCTAGACACAAAGAAAAAAATTCATAACCTTGAGCATGCCTGGAATAGGCTGTCGAACTGTAGCAGAGGCAATGACATGGGTGGGTGAGACTAGATAGGATAAGACAATAGAATAAAGTAAGGAAATAATCTTTGTGGTGTAGGCAACTGGAGTGGATGACCCAACTCGTGTTTTTCCAAGCCTGGCTGTCTATATATAGTTCAAGGGAGGCAGTAAGTCAAGCTCATGCACTTGTCAGTGGTGGTTGGCTGTGATGGCACACCATGATAAGCTTCCTGTGCCTCTGCCTGGTTTCACGGAGATGCGGCTGTGAGGGAGGATCACCAGCCCAACACTTCCCACAGTTCGGGTTGCACAAAATACCATGAAATGGAAAAGAGATGAGCCACCAGCCTCAGCTGTGGCTCTCAAATCTTCCAGGCTTTGGGAGTTTCAAACTGCAACTGGAACAGTTGCCTTGGATGCTTAAGTTGCCTTGAATTGCCCAAGTCTGTTATTCACAGGTCCATCATCCTTGCACCAACTTCATTATTCATACGTCTGCTGCCTTTAAACAAATCCTTTCACCTCACTCCACATCCAGTGTGGTGACATGGACTGTGCACCCCAGCAGATGATATTAATGGGGTAGCTGCGGGCTCACTCGTATCAGTTTCAGACAAAAAAGTCACATCTGCACCTATTTCTGTTTTGTTTTACACTCCCTACAGTGGAATGAGAAAGAATAATATGAAGAAACGAAGGTTATGAGAAGCATGGATTTGCCATGCTGCTTTTTTAGTTTGCTCATGATGTCAGGGTTTGGGAATTTTTTTTTTTCTCCTGAAATATGTGTTAATGCAACCTCAATCTGCTTCAGAAGAAGGACACCAAAAGAAAACGTCCATTAGAAGACCTTTTGGCCCTTTCTGTTTGTTGTGCGTGGGAATTTTTTTGTTTAATTTTGTAGCGATAGGCCCATACTAGGCTAAAATGAACCTCTAAAGGAAGTAACCCTAAATGTGTCTGCAGGTCCATTCTGTCAGCCCAGATGGGAACGGAAGAGAGATCTTGAAATTCTCCTTCTCGCAAAGAGAAGGGGTCCGCATTTCTAACCTAGCGAGTCATTTTTCCCATACTTGGCATTCAGTAAGCTCTTCAGAGAGTTGCAGTTACGTGCCAGAGACATACCAAAAGGGAAGAAGCAAGATTTTGAAGTACTGCCAAATACTGCGCATTGTTACGCACCAAGGCGCTCCCTGCACACCCGTTGGGCGGCGGTTATTGGTGTGCAAATATTCAGGTAGCAATCATCTTACATTTACGTTGCTCTTTACGCGGGAAATACTGATCCTGTCCCCCAGTAAAGGCAGTGAGAGTTTTACTGCTGATTGCTGCTCAGAATAGACACTGCAGATTTGGAGGAATTTCTCAGGAGAGCAAAGAAAACTGAGGGCTGTCTGCAAACCCCGGAGGGAAGAGGTTGAAAAGGTGGCAAATACTTCCTTAAAATCAGAAAATAAAAGGACTGAATGTCATGACACTGGGTCAAAACTTACCGGTTTTGGGTGGCAAGGGAAGGAGGAAATGCTTTGGGGGAGAACATGTTTTCCAAATTTCCTGCAAAAGGGGAATTCCATAAAAATTTCAGAACTGAAACACGTTGTTCAAGAAAGTTTTAAACCTTCTTTGAGGAGTGAGATCTAAGCTCCAAGACATCCAGAGGAGCCAGGGTTCCTGGGGCCTCTGGTCTCCTAGCTCTGGCCAGCCCAGCGATGACCTGCCCTGGAGCAGGGGAATCCCTGCAGCTCTCCGCTCCCCAGCGTTATGTCAGGCAACCCAGCAGGAAACACCCCCGGGACCCAGTCCTGTTTGTGCTTTAGCAGAAGATTGTCAAACAGACCCATTTCCCAAAGGTGTTTTCACGCTGAATTGCCCTTTTCCAGTCTGTTTCACTGGAAAATTCCTAACATGCCCTAGCTGCTATCCAAGGACACTGGAAGAAACTAAAAGGAAGCAAGTTCAAAGCTGAGAAAAGCAACTGTTTTCCCCTCCGTGATATAATTCAACTATGAAACTCCTTGCCGCAGGCTGTCACTGAGGTCAGAAATTTATCAAGGTTCAGAAAGGGCTGGGAATGTATGCTGATGATGAGCATATTTGTAATGCTATTAAGTAATGCTACAAAAGTAGGTTTGGGGAGGGCTGTCTAGGATGAGACCTTTATTGATCTCTCTTGTTATAATGGGATGAAGTGTAATTGTATTACATATGGGTGTATACTGCAGAGGCAGTTACTTGTGGTTCTCCCATATACACATCCAGCAAGTTTTGGTGCTGGTCATTATAAGAGCAACTGTACTGACTTACTGGGTCTCATCCTGATTTGATGGGGGAGGCTTAAATGTTAAGCCTCCGTATTAAATGTTAAGCCCTTATCTTTGATGCATTGAAGATGTTTAATCTGAGGGTCTACTCTCTTGGTGTTCTGAGTTGTCTTAGCTCCCATTGGAAATGTATAGAAAATGAGAATTGTTCTCTTCATAGGCATTTGGGCCCACGTTGTTGAGACAAAGGAGACGGGGAACAGACAGCAAAGGTTTCTGGGGTGTCGAATCTGCGCAGGGCAATTGCGGGTACAACAGGTCCCGGAAAGGGAGGGGAGTCTGTAGGAGGAATTGGATGTTTGGCAGATGACACTTCAAATTTCTGAACTGCAAAGACATGGGCCAGGTTTACGCTGACAGATGTTGCTGCCTCGCTAATTTTGCTAGGTGGTTAATGTCAGCGCTTCTAGCATAGAAAAATCACCTTTGGGCATGATTCACCTCATCTAATTTTAGCTGCTTAAGACTAAGTCTAGTCATCCAGAGTCCCTATATCCTCAGCAGAGAGAGCGAAGCCTGTCTATAGGGTGATTCATCCCTCTTGTCTCTGATATCTGTCATAAAATGGGTTGAATCATCCTCAGAAGAGATCATCCCTTTCCGCTGACTGCAGTGGGAGCCCAGACACACCAGGTCATGCCAGATGCTTAACGCTGAGACGGCTCATGTGAGGTGAGATAAATCTCCCTCCCTGGGTAGCTGTGCTCATACCAGCCACAACAAAAAGCACAAATAAATCTTTTTTTTTTTTTTTTTGATCAACACAGTGTAAATTGTACACGTACCACGGGAGAGGAGGTTGCTTCAGAGGTACGCAGCTGAGGTCAGCAAGGTCCCACAGCTATGTTCCTCTCCCTTTAAGTTCTCGGACTTTAATCTGTCCCTGTGAAGTCCTCATTTACTTCTCTCTTTAGAGAAGCGAGTAGCATCAGATAGAGCTGAGAAAAATGGGAGAACATAGGGGTGTATCAACTCTGGTGTGCCTTCCACTGTATCTGTTGGTCTAATGAAAGATATTGAGTTTGCCTATAAACTTTGCCTGCAAAAGGCCGCTACAAAACCACCTTTACCTTGCCCTCAGCTGATCTTTGGTGAAGAACATGTGCTAAGCTAATGAGATAAACTTGTGCTTTTAACACAGGCACTTGTCTACTGGTACCTCAAGCCAGCAGGACTGCTCCCATCTTTTAAAATTAGACCATGCTTAGGCATCTCATCGTGAATCTCATTTTCATCTGAAAATGGCAACTTTTGTAGCTTTTTCACTTAAGAACTTGAGAGGGTACACATCTGTGAAAGAGGCACTTTGTGTGCAAATCCTTTTCCAGAATGCTGGAAGTTTCTTTGATAAGAAAATCATAGGAAGCAGAAATGAATGACAACAAAAATACATGGGACAATATTACTCATACAATGACTCTGTTGCTTAAAGCAAGAAAAAAAATTCCACACAAAACCTCAAAGGAGAAGCACGCAGGGAATTTCTGTATTTTGCAAATACCTTGTTTTGGGTGCATATGTAAGAGTGTTCGCCATCCCGGAGGCTTCTTACGCTTAGGTAGATGCTTGTTGTCCTTCTATGGAAATATACAGTAAGTTGTGCAAATAGAGGCTGCGAGGAGACATCCGTCTCCCACCAGCAAGGAATGTGGGTGTGGATTGTGCCGGGCTCCAGCCCGGCCCCTCTGGGGCACTGCCCTTGTGCGGCTCTAAGAACAATAACCACCGGAACATGCTCAGAGACCTTCAGGGAGGGGAAAAGAAAAGGGAAAAAAAATAATAATAAAAAAAATCCCAGTATGGACTTTAACGTGCCGGTGTGTCGCTCAGTGCTATTTCCGGAGATAAATGACACGCGGGGATGCTGACACGTGCGTGCGGCATTCGCTCACCTGCAGCGGATGGATGCTCACGGGCAGCTGACCCGGTCAGAAAGCGCAGTGGCTCGGTTGCATCCCAAGGGCAAATTGTCCTCGGAGGAGCTGCAAGGGCCCCCTCTGACCTGTCTCTCCATGGGGCATCCCTGAGTTTTGGGAAAGCAGAGGGCTGGAAACGCTGCTGTTTAGGGGGCGTGTAGTGGAGAGATTGAGAAATCAGCAACGGCTGAAGCACAATAATGTCTTAAAATAGCTAGTTTTGTATTTGCTGCCATCTGTCTCTGATTTGTTAGCCCACTCGCTTAGACTTCATGCGTACCAAAGTGATTAAGTGCTGTGGCTTGTTTTCTTGTTGTGTGTGGTGTGTGCGTGCACATCCCACACACGTAGAGGTGCGCATGTATTCCCCACGCTGTGTTTTGGAACAAACAGCTCCTGCGATATCTTCTTTCGTAACACCTTCTCCTCACTGGCAATTTCTAAATCCAGACTGGATGTTTTCTTAAAACACAGGCCTTCCCCATTTAAAAAATAAAAATAAAAAAACAGTGTCAGGCAGCCCTTGCAGAGGGACCACTGCACTACTCCATCCTTCGGCACCTGCAACGCGTGAACCCGTGCTATGTTCCCCCTGGCACGGCTGCTGGGCACAGACAGTCTGCTCGGACGGCCAGGACTGCCAATTGCAGCTATGGCAAGAGAAACACCACCTGGCTTCATCGGTGGGATCTTATCGCAGGCAATAACAAGGAGGGAAATGTAGGTAACCAGAAAGGATCTGTTGGTGTAGGGGTCAAGCAATGATGTTAATCGATATTTTAAGAATGGGTTGCCTGGCTGTTGGTCTTCACGTGACTGCTTGGTAATGGATGCAAATAGCGAGTGTGATGCTTTCAGGCGTTGGACACTGCTTGACTGCAGTGACCGTTGCTGATGCTGCAACCTGGGAAAAATCAGGGCAGTCATTTAGCTGTTGTTATCTGGGAGATAACATTTGCCTGTGGGCACACATGTCTGAAAATATTTGACTTCTGACAAACGTCTTTCAGCCACTACAACAGACATTGCTTTTCTATTTTGCTCCAGTTTCCCCAGAAGCAAATGCAGCGGAAGTAAGCAAACTGTGATTTTTTTTCTTTAGCTCTGGGTCTGTACTTCAGACCTCAGCAAATGCAGTGTAAGTAAAGCAAATTTCCAGTGTAGATCATCTTAACTCCCATTTCTCTGTGTGACCCAAAGCAAGCTGTATCACAGGTATGATATTTAGGCTTCTTGTTAGTGTACACTGTATTTAAAAAAAAAAAAAAAAAGCAGAGGCTTGTTGTAGATGGCAAGTCTGAAAAATAATGTTTAAAGAAAGAAAAAATCATTGAAAAAATAGACTGGAATACAAACAAAGTTGACAACTCATTACTAGGTGTTTACTTATAGCTGTTGTAGTGCTGTAAGTGCAGGGTTGGGAGCGATAGTTTACAGAACCAGGGGATCAGCGCATCCTCCTGCATGCTGAACCTCTGGCTGGTCAGTTAGTTTTGGATGGGGAGAATTATTAGCTATGCCCAAGTTTGGTGTGTTTCACTCATCATATCTAGTACGTGTTACTTAATGTAGAAATGAACAGAAAGCATTGCTCTCCGTGGATTGGGTCAAGTTACAACATTTGGGAATAGTACGTAGGAGGGATTTCTGGGGCATGCTTCAGGTGCCAGGGACTGCTTTTCATACCAGGGACTACCTGAGTCTCTGGCAGAAGAAGAGCTCAGCTGTGGTGGGGGTTATTTTGTTCCCCAGCTGGAGGCTGGATTGCATGTCCACAGCCATCTTTGCAGGGAAAAAGACGAGATGGGCTAGTCAGAAAGCACAAGGAAATAGAAATTCAAAATTTTACCCTTTTAGAAGGAAAGTGATAAGTTTCTGCAAGTTCCGGCTAGGAATTAGCTTTTTCATTTCTGGTCCCAGCTCGGTTGTGGAGGGAGCTGGGGCTGAGTGGGGTCTCTCAGCTCCCCCCAGGGAGGGTGGCTGTTTGGCATCAGCACGGCTCTACTGCTGGGGGCAGTTTGGCTCCGTGGTTCACTCCAGGGACTGCACCCTGCCTTCCTTCATTTCCCAGGCTCGTTGGGGTTTGGTGTTTCATCTCAGTCTGCTGGCTTTACCTGACGTCTTTGCCATTACCCTGGGCTCCCTCGATCCTGTTTTTCCAAACTGCCCAAACCAGCAACTCAATAACTGCAGTGAGAGTTTTGCGATAGAGAGTCGGACAACAAAACATTGCCCCCAGACCTGCATATTTATTTAACGCTTGCTTTTTGAGGCATGCAACCTGCTGACACCCTTCAAAGTGAGTGACTGCCTTTCTCCCGCTGGCAGCCTGGAATGAAGAAGCCACCTTGGCCCCGGGGGACACCCGTGGCTCTGAGTGACAGGCCTCTGCACTGCAATTAATCTGCCAGCCGGCTTCAGCTGCCGTGCTGGAATTTGGGACAAACACGGATTCCCACTCTCGGCAGGGACGGGGCGGCGGGGGTCTCGCGTGGCTGGGTTACGGGAGCTGCCGCAGAGAGCCAGCAGCAGGCTGTCTAACTTGAAAAGCATTCAAAGTCCACCGGATCCTCGCTGGTGGCTGGAGCTTAGCGTAGGCATGAAAAGGTAGCCTCCAGCCAAATGCAAGCACAGCCCAGATGTTGTTATACAGCTAGCGCTGCCTGACTTCGCCAATTAAATCAGGCCGCTCTCCTATATGTTTGCTTGTTTATTTGTTTTCAAAGGAGAGGGGAACTTCTTCGTTGTATTCTGTAGTTGTAATTTGATTTGTCCTAGCTTTTCATGTGCTGTTGAGACAAGCTGAGTGGAAATTCCAGTTACATGCTTTCATTTGTTCCCCCTTGGCATGCAGGTTACGGGAACAGGGCTACGGGCCCATTGGCCTACGTGTCATTAATCTTCTGGGAACAATGAAAAGGGAGCATTTGAATGTGTCTTGGCTTTTCCGGCAGAGTCTGTCTGAAGGACTTCTCATTTATGTGGTAAGAATAACAAAAAAAAAAAAGGGGGGGGGGGTGAAGACAATAAAAAGAATCCTTGAGAGGAGAGCGCATGTGTCCCTGGGTGTCCATCAGCCTCACTGGATGGGGGCTGCATCCCAATACCAGGAATGAAAGCCCATCATCACAGCAAAGGGCAGTGGAGAGGGCTCCCATTCAGGCATCCAGAACCCAAAAAGCTGAATAGATGCAGCATTTGTTGAAGAGTTGTGGATGTAGACAGCTGTGCCCCTCCCCGAAAAGTTTCCTGAAGGCAAGGCAGAAGGCTGCTTTCTGCAAACAGGCGGGTTGCAGCTCATTGTGGCTCTCGCTGGAGAGCAGCCATTAACCTTTAGTGAATGAGGGAAAGGCTGTGGATGTTGTCTACCTGGACTTTAGTAAAGCCTTCAACACTGTCTCCCACAGTATTCTCCTGGAGAAACTGGCTGCTCATGGCTTGGACGGTGTGTATTCTTCGGTGGATTAAAATCTGGCTGGATGGCTGAGCCCAAAGAGTGGTGGTGAATGGAGTTAAATCCAGTTGGCGGCTGGTCACAAGTGGTGTTCCCCTGGGCTCAGTATTCAGGACAGTTCTGTTTAATATCTTATCAATGATCTGTACAAGGGGATCAAGTGCTCCCTCAGTACACTTGCAGATGACACCAAGTTGGGTGGGAGTGTTGATCTGCTTGAGGGTAGGAAGGCTCTGCAGAGAGATCTGGACAGGCTGGATGGATGGGCCGAGGCCAATTGTATGAGGTTCAACAAGGCCAAGTGCCGGGTCCTGCACTTTGGCCACAACAACCCCATGCAACGCTACAGGCTTGGGGACCAGTGGCTGGAAAGCTGCCTGGCGGAAAAGGACCTGGGGCTGTTGATCAGCAGCCGGCTGAATATGAGCCAGCAGTGTGCCCAGGTGGCCAAGGAGGCCAACGCCATCCTGGCCTGTATCAGAAAGAGTGTGGCCAGCAGGAGCAGGGAGGTGATCATGCCCCTGTACTCGGCGCTGGTGAGGCCGCACCTCGAATGCTGTGTTCACTTTTGGGCCCCTCACTCCAAGAAAGACCTTGAGGTGCTGGAGTGTGTCCAGCAAAGGGCAACGAAGCTGGTGAAGGGTCTGGAGCACAAGTCTTACAAGGAGTGGTTGAGAAAGCTGGGGTTGTTTAGCCTGGAGCAGAGGAGGCTGAGGGGAGACCTCATCGCTCTCTACAACTGCCTGAAAGGAGGCTGTAGAGAGGTGGGTGTTGGTCTCTTCTCCCAAGTGACAAGTGGTAGGACAAGAGGAAATGTCTTTAAGTTGTGCCAGGAGAGGTTTAGACTGGATATTAGGAAAAGCTTTTTCACCGAAAGGGTTGTCAGACATTGGAACAGACTGCCCGGGGAGGTGGTTGAGTCACTATCCCCAGAGGTGTTTAAAAGACGTGTGGATGAGGTGCTTAGGGACATGGTTTAGTAGTGGACTTGGCAGTGTTAGGTTTATGGTTGGACTTGATGATCTTAAAGGTCTTTTCCAACGTAAATGATTCTATGATTCTATAACTCTGCACATGGGATTTCCCTGTCCTCACTGTCACTCACTTGTCACACTTACCCAGTTATCTCTCCCATACACTCTGTGGTGTGGGGTTGCTGTTTACTTAAACAGTTACTGGACTGAATTCACGGGGAGCAGACCAGGATGAGGCCTCTAGGACCAGGGATTTGCTGGGGATTCACAGCTTCCCTGCCTCAAGTGTTGCTTCCCCGCAAAACTAGGTTTTAAGGCAGTATGTGCCAACTTTCCTCTGCAGGCGCATGTATTTTAGTTCATCGTTTAGCCCAAGGATTTCCAGACCAGCTGTTAAGATAGGTGTTTGAGGAAACCTTGGGGTGTTGATTATAGGGCTGGGTGGGCAGCAAGAATTCCATTTTGCAAAATATTTCAAGGTGTTGATGCTTGTGTCAAAGTGCAATGAAACCAAGACTCTCCCAATTGTTTTTGCCAAAAATAAAATTAAAATATGGCTGAAGAATGGAAAAAAAAAAATATACACACCGCACAATAGCCAAGAGCTCAGACTTGCGGCTATTCACTTGAGAAGTGGTCCGTAATCTGGAAGAGGAAGAGCACTCCTACCACCAGCCCACTCACCATCCTGGGGTGTGCCTCCCTAGGCTAGAGGCCCTTTTTTGCACCCAAGAAAAAAATAAATGTTTTCTGAATTCCTCATCAAAAAGCGAGCAAAAAACAATGGGTCTCTAAAGAAAGCTTCAGTTTTAATCTACTGCCTTTTCCAAGGAAACACCCCCTCCCTTTTTTTAATCTTCCCTGCCATCTCTAATTATAGCATTCTTTTCGTGTGTTCTCCGCTGTGGAAAGAATCACAGTAGATCCGGTGCTCTTCGAATTGCTTATCTTTTTCCAATAGGGGGAAAAAGAAATAATCAGAATTTCAAAAGTATACTAAGAATATTTTGGTGTTCAGCTTCCCTATGAGCAGTGTTGTGCCTTTGAATGTTAAATTTCTGCTAATCCTGCAGTGGATTAGTAATGAGCTCCAAGCAAATGTCCTTACCTTTCTGGAAAACTGATGTTATCAATCAAAAAGAGGAAAGAGGGGGCAGAAAGATGTTTTACTGAGAAGAAGGGGTGCGTTTGTGAGAGAAACGGTATCACGCTCAGCCGGACTGGCCAGCTAGGAGGGCAGCAGTGGCTGGAAGTGGGAGAGTAGGCTCCCGCTGCCCTGCAGCTCCTGCCTTGCCTCCACGGGCAAGCGCAGAAGGGACCTCCTTTTGGGAGAAAGGCCCAGGTGTTGCCAGTGGCTCTCTTCAATGCCCTGCCCAAGCATTTTGGTTTATGGGACCAGTCTGGCTATCTCAACCTTACCACCTCCTGCCCTCCTGATCTTTAGACATGAAGAAGTGGACTCACGGTGTTGTCCCATACCCGTGTCCGGCTTTGGTCCACTTGTGTCTGTGCTCCAGGCTGCATGGGTTAGGGCAAACTGAGTCCTGAGACCCATCTGCAAAGCCATGGCATGCAACCCATGCCTCTCTATTGATGGGACTGGCAAATGCCGTTCACTGGCACAACTGAAATCAGCCAAGGGACTGCATTTGGCATCTTGGGGATTTTCTGGCCCCCTGTAGTATGGGCAAGGGGGGTTCATCAGGGTGATAATTTTAAGGTTTTTCCCAAGGTTTTGGTGGGGCTTTCTGAGAGAAGAAGTTAGCAAGTAGCCTACAAGATAACCTCCAACAAGCTCATGTATTGCAGTCTGGGTGCTCTGCCAGTGTATTTACTCTAGAATAAATAGTAAATATTACTGATAAGGAAATAATAACTAATATGTGCCAGAGATTTAATCACATGCTATTGGAATTTTCATCAGTGAAACAATTAAAGGATTATAGCTTACAAGCTGAAACTGCCTGACTGAACAGTGCATGAGAAATTGTGTTCAGAGGGGAACTGCTGGGAAAATACCAATTTACGTGTCAGTAGAAAAGCTGGAAAACGTAAGTGTCTTTGAAATAAAAATTTAATGGCTT
This sequence comes from Gavia stellata, assembly GCF_030936135.1. Lineage (NCBI taxonomy): Eukaryota > Metazoa > Chordata > Aves > Gaviiformes > Gaviidae > Gavia > Gavia stellata. The sequence goes on along the minus strand of NC_082596.1, from coordinate 98,543,019 downwards.
GACAGAAATGTGTATTTTAAGAAAATAGTAATTCATATGCTCTGCAGTTTTGAAGATTAATGATGGGACTTTTGCTTTATCAGAATTAAAGCACTGCAGCTTCACAAGGAGAAATCCCGTTAGTGAAGCGGCATATCTGAAAGTTCATAGTGAAAGGGTAACTGCTAAAAAAAATAATCTTGTATTTCAGCGTATCTGCAGGAAGCCAGGAAAACCCAAGTATTGTTTAAATTCAGTTTGAAGTTTTATTGAAACTGAAGTCAAAACCAGTATTTTAGTGTTGCTTTAAAACATTCTCAAGAAAACTGGTAATTTTTGGTTGTATCAAAGAAAGCAAAGAGTTTCCCACTCGTGGCCATCAAATCTTGCACAGGAGCCAGCTTGCAGTTGGAAAGGGAACCCTCTTTACCCTGAATCTTTCCCTCCCCCTTCACCGATTTCCCAGTGAAAGAGGGAAAACCCAGGAGAGGGCCTAGCCCAGCGAGGGGCTGGTGGCATCCACCATCATCTCCAGCCAAAAAAATGAAGGGCAGAAGCCTCTGATAGATCTGGGTCTGGAAGAAGCTTAGCAGCAATGAGTGTGGCTGAACTGAACACCTCCTTGGCCTCAGTCCACCATCTCCACCCTGTTAATTGGGTTTTTCTGGGATGTCCAAGCCCAGCCAGGCGCAGCAAAATCTCGTGTTCTGTTGTAGCTCCAGGTTCAAGTCCCTTCAGTGCCAGCTTTGCAGCGAGGGGTTGAAGTAAGTCTCCTTGCTGGTAACATAAGCACCCTATTGCTTGACTTCCTGGGCAAGGGAGCTTCTTTCAGCAATTTCCTACCTCCTCCCTCCCTAAATCTTAGACAAAGATGACCATTTCTCATCCCATTCCACAAGCAGCCTCTTAAGGGCTAAAATTCACCTCTGTAAGCAGAAGCATTTCTCAGATAATAGCGCAACCTGACTCACAGTTTCCTTTTGTTCCTCCCTGCCTTCCTTTCATCCACCTGTGGTATTTCATCTTGCATTCAGTTTGGAAAGCTTTAGGCAGGGCTCCTTCCTTTGTTGTATGTTTGCACACCTAGCACAGAGTGGGAAGACCTGAATCATAACCGATACTCCTGGACAACACTGTGTTACACACACATACGAAAAAACCCCAGCAACAGAGAGACAAGGATTTGTTGGTACTTGAGCTGTACTCAGCATCCCCAACCTCCCCAGGCAGTCACCAGCTGTGTGCTGATGGGGTTCGGTCCCACATGTGGGGGAAGAAGTTATCTAGCTCTAGGAAAGCTAGATTAAAAAAAAATAAAAAAATCTCAGTATGTTCCAGCTCCTCAAAGATGTTTCAGTCCTCCTTTGCGAACCGTTTTGCTGTTCGTGGTGAGAGAGGCCACCACACACTGGCTGCCTCAGAGACAAGGCACAGTGAGGTTAAACCCGGAGATATACTAGGAACTAAATGTAATCATCCTGCTGCTGTAAGACAAGAGGTTTTCCAGCCATTCAAGGCTTAGGGGAATATATTAGTGTGTGCAATGTCTGTGTGTATTATATACATTTTTGAATGAATTATAAATATGTTCATGTGTTTATTTTGCATCCCTAATACTTTATTGATATGATTCCTCTCATGTCTCTCTTGTATCTACAGTGCACAAGGAAATAATTTGGTTCAGTAAAGAAGGTTTCAAACAGAGAATCTTTTATTTCCTTAGTATTATCAGAGGAAGGCAGGATGGTTTGAAAGGAATGCAGCAGCTTGGAAACAGAAGAAGAATACTGCTTTTATTTTTTTGCAGGTGTCAATGAGCATAGGGGAATAGTTGCTAGCAAGAATTTTTGGAATAAATTAACACCTACCAGAAATACCTTGGGCCTCAGACCAGCAAAGCAATTAAGCATGTGCTCAACTCGGAACACTGCCTATTTTGCAAGTCACTTATGCACATAATGTTAAACAGAGCCTTAATTACTCTGCAAGATCGTACAAAAGCAGGGCTGGAAAGAACCTCAAGAGATGACCTAGAGCAACCCTGACAGCTGTTTTGCTAACAGTCCTCCAATGACAGGGTTTGCACAACCTCCTCTGGTAGCTTGTTCCAACTCCTGAACTATCCTTCGAATGAGAAAGTTTTTGTCTTTTTTTTCCTTTTTCCCAGGCAGCTATCTCTGTTCTTCTTTGTGCAAAATAAACAAAATTCTCATTAACACAGAGAACAGCTAAGCTCTGTTCTTTGTGTAACAGTCTTCTTGCATGCTGCAAGACTGAGAGCATCTCTCCTTCCATCTTGTTCTCCCCCTGTACTGAACAGTTTCTCCAACCTTTGCTTGAATAAGGTGTTTTTCACATCATCCTCATTGCTCTCTTCTGAATTCACTGGTGCATTCAAAAATGCCTCATCTTTGCTGGATTTCATGCTGCTGATTTGAAGCCCCTCCCCACTTCGGGTCATTCATGAGCTTTATAGCTAGCGCTGTAAGTGCTGAGCTCATTGTCAGTCCCTGACTCTAATGACTGAAGTGAATAGAGCAGAGATTAGGATAAATGCACGAAGGACTTTCTTAAACTTCATCCTGCTCTGACAGTGAATGACTGATCTCCAGGTGCACTTTTTCACTCCATGGCACATTCAAGTGAATGTGACTTCACCAAGACCGTATTTTCTTATTTTGCTTCCTAGAATACTGTGTAGGAAAATGGCATCCTGCCTCTTTCTTAATTACTGGGCTACTTATCCAGTAAAAGAAATGGTCTGACATGCCTTGTTCTAAAAAAACCAAAAAAACCCACCAAAAAACCCCAGCACTGGCTGATATTTGTCAACATATTGTTCTCTTGGGATTGTAACTTGGTTATTTAATTATTCATTCTGTTATCTTTCCATTTATCAAAGTTAGGCAGATTAGTTTTGAATTCCCTGGCTCCTCCTTTTTCCTCTCTATAAAGGTAGGTCCTCTCTCTGCCACTTTCCAGCCCTCTGGGACATCTTCTTTAAACGCTGAATTCTTGCAGATAACAGCTAATAACTCAGTCTGCTTTGATTAGTTCCTTAATTACACTGGTATGAGTTTCATCAGGCCTCATGAACTTGAAAGCATTTATCTTATCTAAAAACTGTTTGGGAAATTCTTTTTCTATCTTGGCCTTTATACTTATCACCTGCTAAATCAATTTCACAGTTAACTTTTTTACAAAGACTTGAACAGCCTTCTCTGTTTCAGCCATTACTTCTCCTCTTTATCCAAGAAGTAACAGGTTTTCCTGTGTTGTCCAGTTGCTTCTGGACATCTGGGAAGCCTTTTATACTCCTTGCTAATTGCTATTAATTTTGCATTTACATGCTTGTGCTATTCCTCTACGTTCATTCATCAGTACAAGTCTGCACTTCCACTTCTACATTAATTTCATTGACGTGGCAACCTTCCACAAGCCGCCAGTGCTGTCCTATTGCTCTTCAGCTATACTTCCTTTCCTCCTCTGCGACTCAGACTGCTTTGTGGCTGTCCAAATATAGGCTCACATAGTAACCCTTCTGCACTTCTTTCCTCCAGAATTTCTTCCTGCGAGACCCGACTTACCATTTCTACAATGCTGTTGACGTTTGCTTTCTAGAAGTTGGTGTTTGTTTTGTGGTTTTTACTCTTTTCATGAGTACCACCATTTTGTGACCGTCGTCATCCCCCTTGCCTTATGTTTTAAAGCTTGCATTCAATTCCTGCCTACTCAGCGGCAGCAGGACTAAAGTATGCACTCCTACCACAGCCAAACACCCTTCTTTCTTGGAAACACAATTTTTACTACAGTATTCTAAGAACGCGATGAACTATGTCCTGCCCTATTCAATTAATTACTCATGTAAAATTTCCCCATCATCAAGTCTCTACTTGCCTGGAGATTTGCAGTAACCTCGGCCTGGTTCACGCTCTGCGGGTGCTGCCTTGTACTCTGAGGTCTGGCTCAGCACTATTGGTTTCGTTATGGGGATGCAGGAGTCTGTAAATTAAACCTTTCATGGGACGATAACACCTCCAACGTCTTGTTGACCCAGGTACCTTCCACTGTTAAACAGGGTATTGCTGATGCTTTAGTTCCCAAATCCAGTAAAGACTGCAAAGCATTCAGGCGTCTGACGATGGCCAGACACCTGATGGTCAGCCCATTATAATTTTTGTTCTTGAAATGTGTAACGGTGTGCACTTACTTACATGGACTTCACTGTAAAAATTTAATGCTCAGAAGGTTTGGCAGTCCTGAATACACTGGGCAGGTACCATCTTTGTGTTGTCTTCAAACCTGATACCTCCAGGGCTTACTGTTAATATCATTAAATCATCAGAGAATCAATAGTAATCTCATCCAGAACCTGAACTGGTCATACTGCAAAGGATCTACCTTCAGCTATGTCGGCAGTCTGAGGCAGTGTCTCTGTCCAATGTTTTTTCTTTTCCTATCTGCAAGGAAATGGAGAGGCGACCAAGGCAGAAAGCAGCGGGGAGAGAGGTGTGATCCTCCCCGACACCTGCACCTCCCGCAGATCTGCTCTCGCATTGCGCAGATGCTGCAGTGAGCCCGGCGCCTCTGGGCTCTCGCGAACGTGTGGACCCTCGGGCAGCGGCAAAGGCTTTCCCAAAAGACAAACAGCGCTCCCACTGAGGGGTGGGGGGGCCGCTGTGCTCCCACCATCTTTACTGGCCTAAACTGGGGTCTGACAGCACTTTTACCCGATAGCTATTCTTGAAGCACTTCTTTTTTGCATGTCTTTCTTGTTTGATCTTTTCAAGCCATGGCTGGCACCTCCGCCTTGCCCAGCCGAGGTTGCTGGCCCCATGCAAATCCTTGGAGTCCTGGATGGCTTTATCAGAAGTCTCCCTGCTCCTGTTTAACGAGTGCCATGGTTACAAGCACCACTAGACTGATGATATTCTCATGCAGGAAACAATGCAGGGAAAACAGGATTTGCACGGCTCCGGCTGCACTGCCCCAAGAATTGCAGGAAGTGATTGTACTTTATGAAACCGTCTGTGCTCCGCTAGATTGTCTATAGCTTTTAAGGTCAAGCCGTAGCACACCGCGTTTGAAATGCCCTTTGTAATAATGAGGACTGTTTATGAACCGGAGTACAGGCTGTATTGTTTACCCTGGGCTTTGGTTAAAAGGTGCTATATTTCAGCCTGTTTTGCAGGATGGCACGGGGAATCTATCATGGGCCTTTCTGGCATGGGCTTGGGCTGGGTTCAAAGGGGGAATGTCCATCATGTCATCTGAAGTATCCCCCGGCATGTAGAAAGTCACGCAGCAAGCGCGACCGCCCGCCTCTGTGTGAAGCCAACAAAAGAGCTGGGGGGGGAAATTGGGAGGGCCTGTCAGGGTCCTGGGGCGTTGCTCCGGGTGTTTCCCACAGCAGCCGAGCTGCCCCCTCGGAGCGGGGAGAGGTGTGAGTCCCGCAATGGGCGCATTTGACCCAGAGAGAGGGACAGAGCAGCAATGCAGGGGAACCACGGCCCCTGCCAGCTAACTAGGAAAGTTCTGGGAAGCAGCCATAAATTCAAGGTCCCTTCTCTACTAATTCCCTGATTCCTTAAATCGCACGAGCGCTGGCTGGTGCCGATGCAGGTCCGTGCAACGGGGCTGCAAACAACATGTTTCTGCAAAGCGTGACTGGATTAGAAGTGCTCAGGCGCTATTTCTAAGTGCCTGGCTTGGGTTTAACCATACCGGGGTTAATAAGCCCAGTGCACAAGGCTCCGGCAATCAAATCTGCATGGCTCAGACTTGCCCAAAAAAAAAAAAGGGGGAGTTTTGCAGCAGATCTCTTGCTTTATATTGCATTGAAGGCCACAAACCAAAAACCTAGCTGCTAGCCCTCTTTGGGCTAAGAACTTTGCTTTTTGAAAGTATGTTGCTTGTTCAACTTGCCAATCATCCAGAAAAGTTGTGTTTAAAATGAATTAGTGCGGCTCACATCTTGGAAGCGAAGAGGACCTGCCTGTGTGATCGGTTGTAGTCCTGCTGTAAGGAGCGTAACGGGCTCAGGGCCTTTTGGTGTGGCCACCAGTGACGATGTGGACATGTGAGAAATATCGCGGGCGATTAGTGACTTGCAGAGGCCATGGTGGAGTCTGGAAGCTGAGAAGCGTCCTCCTTCAGAAGTGAGCTTTCAGTTAGCGATCACACCAGATGGTAGGCGGGTAAATGTAGGACTGCAACCCAAGGGACGTGTTGGGACCTGTGACAACCGGCAGCGTGCTGTGCCTTAAGTGCAGGTTTAACTTGATCAATACAGAGAGGTCCCTCGCGGAGGATTTTGCAGTCAAGATGCAACGTGCTCATGGGCGGGAGGGAGCATCCAGCAGGCGTTGGGAGAGGAAGATGGGGAACACGGCTGAAATCCCTCAAGGGGTCTCTCGGTGTCGGTGTTCTGCAGGCAGGAGCCTGGGCTGTGGACTCCAGCAGCAGACCCCGGGTGAGGGGGCATGAAACCAGCCCCTGCAGCAGATGTGGAAAAGCCTTGGCGTGCTCTTGATCTGGTTCACTCCCTCCTTCCCCATGATCATGGTCAGGGGAAAAAATTTACCCCCTTCCTGTGGTACAGTGGACCCCTGGGGTAGCTAAATTGCCTGAAACATGTCCTAAACTAAGCAGTCTGCTCTTGGTCCTGTTCGTTTCGCTGTTTCTTCTTCATGGATTAAGATCTCCTGGCCTCAGAACAAGGGAAATGCTTTGCTTGCATAGGCAAAATCTCCTCCCTGACTAGGACCAAACCGTGGAGAGCCAACCGGGCAGCCTCGAGTACAGCATTGTTTTCTAATAAATAAAACTCAAGAAGAGGAGTTAAGGGAACACATAATTAACATTTGTGGCAGATGCTGAGGAATGAAACGCTTGCTTTTGATAGACATCTTTCACATCCCAGCCCATCGCTCCTTTGAGCACTCTCATTTGTTCATTTTATCCACCTGTTGAATCTTGACATGAATTAAAACCTTGAGTCCAGAGCAGAAACTCGGTTTGGACGGAGTACTTGCAGAGGAGTGTGTTTGCTGAGCTGCGGCTGGGCCTCCCTGTTGTCATTGCAACATCACTAATAGCTCCTGCAGCTGAGGAAGACGTCGGCAGGGGGAAGGCACCCGTCCCAGGCACCGCCAGCTCAGATACCAGTTTGGAAAAATCCTTTGGTGTGGGCAGTATTTCCTCAGCAGAGAAAGCCGTTGGCCACAGATGCACCCTTTGCACATCTCTTCCCATCCACCCTCTCCAAGTCCTTCTGTATTAGTCTTGATGTCCAGAAAAATTGCTCTGATGCATTCCCCTCTGTCTTTATCCAAATTCTAGTACCTCATGGCACTGAAGCTTTTAAGGAGCCTCACCAGCAGTCCATATATATTGAGAAGAAGGGGCAACAGAGCTAGACACCAGTGGACTATGATAACCCCCAGGTGCTGGGAGGTGGGAGCTTCTAAGGGAGCTAGGGATGGACACCACTAGGTTTGGGGAGGGGACAGGTGAGAGGTGGCTCAGGTTAACAAAAATTAGAAACCGGAGGTTCTTCAAAGTATTAGTCAGGTTGAAAAAATCTTGGCACAGTTGTATCAAGTGTGAGCAAGCATAAGGATCTGAGCTTATTTTTATTGTTTAGCAGCTAATTGTGGTTAAAGTGTTAGCTGCTGTTCAGACACAGTGCACCATACCCTCCGGAGTATGTAAAGCAGAAAAGTGAAGATGTGGGCAAAGCAAATCTTAAAAATAACATTGACTTTTCTGGATCCACTCATGTCTAAGATTAGTCATGAGCAAGCTTTGCCAGATGAAGGACAAATGCTCAGCTCTTTGTTGGTAGAGCCCCATTTCTCCTAACCCATTGGTCACTTTTCGGCAGGCGTTGAAGAGTTTTGACGCCCCCGGCATTGTTCATTACAGCAGCTCTCGGGTGGTTATTCACAGTTTATCAGATATGATCACTTGCTCCGTTTCCTATTGGTTTTCTTCCTGGAAAACTGGAAGCGTGTACCCAGGAAGATGATGACTGCATTCTCAGAGCGAATACATGAAAATTCTGAGGTTGAGAAATGTTTCTGTGCATGCTGTACGTGTGAGTAATGAGGAGAATAACCTCCCGAAAGCAGCAGAGCAGCTATCTTTAAGACTCGGTTCCTGGACCTTCTCTCTTTTTAAATTTGATCGCTTTTGCATGTCTGGTAGGACACATAGGGGACACACGTGCTAAAACACGGCACACTCCCACCCTAAGGGCAGAGTTCCCCCCAGCTTTTTCTTTTTTTACCAAATGGGAAGCTGGTTGTGTGGCTCAGCCTTTGAACGTGCAATACTGAGGGGAGAGGCCCAAAGCCATGGTCAGCCAAAGAAATAATTTAAACTACTCATACAGGGGGAGCTTCTAAAATAATTAGAGCCTATCAAGGAAAAGACTGCAGTGCCAGACTAGGACAACTGACTTAAAAGCACATACCTGCAATCCAGTAAACTAGGAATTTGCAGCTTCAGGGGGAAATACAGCACAAGATGTTTAAAGACTGGGAATGAGTGAATGAGAAAAGAATGAAAAAGAACAAAGGACTAGAAAATGCTTGTTTGAGGAGTACCTGGAAAAATTGGGACTTCCTAACTTAGGGCTAAATTCAACCTCTTTGTAGGGAGAAATACTTTAATCAGGTAGGAGACGGAGGTGATAAAGCTGCCAATGAAGGGAGAAAAGGAGCAACAGGGCTATAGGGCAGAGTCTGTACGGAGCACGAAGGAGTAGAGTGCAGGTTGTTAGGGGAGATCCTACAAGCCTTTCCCAAGGAAAAGGAGCAGAAAAAGACTGGAGCCAGTAAATGTTATTCTCAAGATAAAAAGAAAAGCATTTGGTAGAGCACATGATAAACCTCACTCCCAGTATTCTGTAGCCAGAGTTTAAAAAATTATTTGGTCCTGTACAGGTGTTTGCAAACTCTGTGACTACACTAGATGCACCCAGTATTTTTATAATAAATCCAAAGTCCCAAATTCAGGGGCATAGTAATGGACACAGAGTAGGAGCAAACAAGTAGCATCATGATTGCCTGCCTGGTTGTCTGTTTGTACACAGCTCTGCTCTTTTGCTCTCTTTTCTCTCCTTGTCATGTCCACAAAGTGGGAAATTTGCAGGGTGCCCCTTTCACCACCCTTCCCCACGACCACCATCCAAGGTGCCCCAGCGTGGGGACATCTGAAGCTGTAGCTGATGAGTAGATCCTGCAAGACTATCTGTAGTTCCTACCAATGACCAGAGCACGGCTCTCTGGAGAACATAAAAATAAAGTAAAAAAACCCCAAAGCAACTCGACATAAATTACACAGGAAACTTTTGACCAGTTTGGCTCCCTGCTTGAAACAACAGCTTTTAAGAAGTCTGCTTTACTTGCCATCAAGAATAATTCCAAGGTCAGCAGATCATAACCCTTTATCAAATGATAAATATTTGCCTTCATAACCTCAGCACAGCTTGTGTGACTGGGGCAGGAAGTTAACTTCCACCAAAAGACGTTTGTTTGTTTGTTTGTTTATAACAAGTGGCTAACTTTGGTACCAGGGTCTGTACTGAGACACCTAACTACATGGCTCAGTTTTCCAGCGTAATGCACTTTGTTGCTGTCAGGGACAGAACCCAGTTACCTGTGAAAATCAGCCTGTGCTCATGAGTCACTTACCTAATTGAAGAGCTTCACTCTAGATTATAGTATTTTCAAAGCTTCGTGTTTCTTTTCTTACAGTATTCAGAGTAACTCACACAATTTTAATTTTAAAATGCAAAATTCGAAGAGCGTTAGTATGTTTACAATTTTGGTCCTTTGCCAAATATTTCTGTCCTATTGCTTTTAGTTTTTATTATTGTTTCTTATTGTTAATTGTTTGATTTCAGTCAACACATTAAACCTCTAGGGCATTGTGCAAACTCGTTCTTACCAACCCTGGCATTTCACAAATCTTCAGTGGCGTTGCTCTTATTTAAAATATTATAAAGAATTTGAGATTCTTTTTACTTACGCTCTGGCTTTCCAACCTCTTGGATGCATTCAGGTGGTGCTTTCAAGCTTTTCCCTATAGCTGTGCAGGCATCCTTTCTCTAAAGGGAAACTAAATAGCACACAGTCCCAAGAGCCCAGAAGCTGGGGGTTTAATTAGGCCATGAACTATTTCCCAACTCAGGGTTAAAGTTGGCAACATTACAGACAATTCAGCAGAGATCAGACCAAGGTATAATTGAAAGAACAGGCTGTAGAGCTGAGATATATATTTGCATTTAGACTGCTCTGCAAAGTGCTCGGGTCCTCAGCACAACGCTTAAAATAAATAAATAACCAAAAGAACAGTATGTTTAAAACCCAGCAGGAGTGAAAGTGCTTTTCTCTGTCTTTTATGTGAAAAGTTTGCACAGCAGCCAAAAAAAAAAAAAAGCCTCAAGGAAAAAAAATTCAGGCAAACAAATGGCTGCTAAAAGAGACATTTACCTAAGACTCCTGCAACATGAAAGAAGCCCATGGAGAGTTTTTTTGTATGCATTTTTAGTCAAAGTGTGTGGACAGCTTTAAATAAACGTGAAAGGTTTAAATCCTCTACCACCGCTATATATCCCCCTGGCTTAACAAGAAAATCCCTAAAGTATGTTTGCTGACGGACTAGCAACAATTGCAGAGTTAATACTGTTATTTACCACCACCACCACCCCCTTTTCTTCCTCCTTTTCCCCTTGATGGTCTCAGAAGCTTTGCCCATATGTATTTTATTTGCTCATCGATTCAGCTCAACTCTGGTTTAATCCAGAACAACAAGAGTAAATGAGGCCTGGGTTTCTTTTTTATTATGATGACTCTTTTTTGCAGGTACTGTTTGTTTGGAGATTAGGGTGGCCTGGGGAAAGGGGCGTTTGAAGCATGTCTCCTAGGATGCCTTATTAAAGGATGGCAGTTTCTTATCACTTCTCATCACACAGCTGTGGCCTCTTAATTCCTGTTGTTTCTCAATATGCATTCTTTAAGCATTTCCATGTTGACAGTCATATAATTTGTGGCATGCCCTCCCCCCTTTCCCTTTCTGTTTTCATCTTATCTGATTTGTTGTTGCATTATTTTTTTTTGTTTTGGGGTTTTTCTCTGAACTTGCAGGGAGCTATTTTTAAGTTTCACAAAGTTTTAAAACGGAAGAGAAAATAAAAATGAGGTCTGGGTGGAAGAATGAGCAGCAGATTTGGGGAATGCTGGCAGGCAGGAACAGTATGGACTCTGGCCCCTTTTCAAGGAGGATGGCCTGGTCTTAAACAGACGCTTTTAAGACCAAGATGTGGTGTACATGGTAGAGCAATCCCTGAATGGTTCTGAAAACTGGAGGTGATGAGGTCGCATTAACTAACCTATGAAACGTATAAACCAGAGGCTCAAAAGACAGGCAGCAGCAAGCAGCTCCAGTGCAGCAGGGCTCAGAGCTCCTTGGAGGGCAAAGTCCCCTGGATGAAGGGCTAGCAAACCATGGCAGAGAATAGAAGCACTGGGATGGCCAACGGGCTCCCACTGGACACGAAACACAAAATTTACTCCGTACGTGGCTGAACTAGAGTCTCACGCTGGAGCAGTGTGCTCGTGTAACTGGAAAGGATGAATCTGAAGAGGTGGAAGTCATGGCTAACACATGTTGCTCGTCCTGGATTAGAGTGTCCTTAAGATGCTCCTCAGTCTCCTGCACCTGCACTCAAAATTGCCATTTTGATTTGCACACGAGGCTGAGACGAGCATTGGAGGTCATTGCTTCGTGCTCAAGCGTGGGCTTAACATCCAGCATCAAGTGCCTAAGCTAGTCACAGCCACTTAGAGTTAGGGGAAGGAAGCCACAGAAACGACAGCAATACTACAAAACCTTTCAGAGCAAGGGAGGAGGGCAGGACCGGGAGCTTTGCTCTCTCTGGTACTGTGGTGGCTGTTCGCCCTTGGAGCTGGGTTCACACACAGCCCCTCAAGTTTCTCACCAGCACCACTGGGACTCTTTGGAGGGCTCTGCAACATCCCTGGAAAGTTATTGGACTTCGAATTTTCCTTTTTGCAGTAGCTGACCATGGATTTAGGAATGAGAAAAGTCTCATCTCACCTCTTGTATTCAGCCTGTGTTCTCCTTCCCCAGTTACATAGTGCTCACCATGACAGTATGAACACTGGGAGTAAGAAAATAAGAGAATGGGGATCACTAGGAATATAACAGTTCACCGACACATTAGTTACTGTTACCAAATTAGTGACTATAAAAAAAAAAAATCCTCTCCCCCTGAAATTACCTGATGTTCCTGCCAGACAGCTCATATGCTGGATATAAATTAAATAACAATCTGTAATAGAGCCAGTAAAGCTGCTAAAGAAAGCACCCACAGAACATTTCAGACAAAATAAGGAAGAGTTTTCAATGGCCAAGACATTACAGCACCATCTGAAATTCCCTAACGTGTCTGTCCTTAGAAGGTCAGTGTGGAGAATTATCGCGCAAAGCAAAAACAGATCTGCACAATAGAAACAAATAGGCATACAGAGAAAGGGAGTGACTTGGTGCTTTTGCATTGTGTACCCACAGCATGCCCATTTTCCTTGGCTTTGCTGCTGTTTTCCTTCCTTCTAGGCATTGCTACTCGAGTTTTCTCCTGACCGCTGTGCCCAAAGTGGAGCAGTTGTCCCCTTCATGGTCTGGGCTTTCTTGTCGCATTGGAGTATGGAGTCTTGACTTCTTCACTTTTAGTGAGATGTCTTCCCCCCTTCCTAAAGTTTACCTACTAAATTCTTTCTTTTTAACATCTTAGCGTGACTCAGCTATCACTGTGACAGGACTATTACAGAGAAGATCTTGATAACCTGTGGGCCAGCCTGTGTGTGTTGATGCTCAGGTTGGTTTTGCTAACACCTTTTAAGGGTGAAAAGGCAAGCTAAAGATCAGGCTGATGATTACTCTTACCCTGGCCCTTTGGTCTTGCCTTGGCATATTTGCTCAGGTCACTTGTTGAAGTGCCCGGCTGTTAGAGCCTGGGTTTGCGCCGTGGAAACGGATCAGGGGCTGTAGTTGGATGAAACAGGGATGGCATTGGAGGTGGGGAGAGGAAGTTGCATCCCGTACTCTTGAGAATCCTGAAAGGAGTGTGGCAACTCAAAAGTATTTACTGGTACTCAAGCTAAAACACAACATGCCTCTGTTACATCTTAGGGTTTTTTGTGAGAATTTTCCATCTGAAAACTGCAGTACCTCAGAGTCAGGGGATTAGGTCCTTGCTTCTGGTTTCCTTGGCTGTAAAAACCAGATAAAACTGTTAGACTTTTTTTGCTCACTGTCCCTGTTATTCCAGACAGATTTCTAAACCTGAGTTTTCACAGAATTATACAAAGTTACCCTGGAAAGGAGCCTCAGGAGACCTCCTACTGCATCCCCTCTGAAATGAAGTATTCTTCCATACATTTTATGGAGAGTTTTTGGGTCTGTTTTCAGTACTCCTCAGCATTCATTGTTCAAGGCTAAACGCACAGCACCTTGGTTGCTCCTCACAGGCTGTATTTCCCAGTCTTTTGTCATTCCTCTTGCTCAGCTCTGGGCCCAGCCCACCTCATCTATCTCCTCCCTGAAGCGCAGCCTCCAGTAGCAGACCCAGTGTCCAAGCTGAGGTCTCAGCACCACTTGGTGGGGAACAGATTTGAGGAGATTAATACGAGTGTCGTGAGAAGCTGGATCCGAGGGCTCCCCCGGGAGACTGCCACTGCCACTTCCCCCCTTGGTATTGATGCTGATTTTGGAGACAAGTCCCCTAGGCTTATTAAACATGCAGAGGCTTGGGCATCAGAATGCTCGTCTAGAGGCATATGGCCAACCTCTAGTACTCATAAAATGCCAACTAACCTCATAAGCGTCTAGTTGGGTTGTTGGTTTTTTGGGTTTTGTTATGCTTGGGTTTCCGTTGGGGAAGTCTGGTTTTTGCTCACATCCACCTGGCTCTGAGGACACAGGTCTCCTCCAAGCAGATCTCACACCTCAGCCTTGCCAAGGCTTGCAGAATGAGCACTGCCCTGCCTCGTTTTACGTGTTGAAAGGCTGTTTTCAGGTGTCCCCTCAGTTTTTTTTTTTTCTACAATTTTCATATTTTTCCTCCTATTTTCTAATCCTTTTATTGTCAAGACATGCGGGCATAGACAGATTCCCCTCTCCCAAAAGTACCTTTCAGATGAAAAAGAGGACACCGCAGTGTAAAGGGAACTCAAATATGCTGCCCCAGACACAGGTTCAAGTTCTGCCCCTGCATGATGTTGGTTTTCCCATGTGCCAGCCGGTGCTTTAATCACCAGGTTGTTTGGACCCTCACAGGCACCAGCCCCTTCAGTCAGATCATGCAAGGATTGACTTTTCTATGAATGTTTTAGCTGAAATCCAGGGGAAAGATTGTTTCTGCCAAGTCTGGTTAAAAAGAGATGTTTACGTCCTTGAGGAAGCAAAGCTGAGGCCACATAGCTCTGGATTATTAAATGGCCTTGTTATCTTGCTGGCTTCAGCAGAGCCTGTTCTTAGGCACTCCATTTTGAGCGGTGTTTTGGGGTAGAGCTGACTTTTTAGGGCTCAAAGTCAAGAAGAGTGCCAGGAGGCTGGACCATCAGCAAGTCCCCAATTGACTGGGTCAGGCTGGCTTGGGGCAGGGCAGAGCCTGCTGCGGCGTGCCGGGAAAAGGGCATCCCAGTGGTAGCCACAACCCGTATCCCACAGTGCTAAATATCAAACCTGCAGGTACCGGGGTACCTGCGTGTGCCAAATAGCAGCTGCCTGTCATATCGTGGTGTGCAACACCACAGCCATGGGGATGGGAGTGTGTGGTGGACTTGCCTGCCGTGGATGAAAAGTGTGAAAGTGGCTTTTTTCTAGACATTAAGGGATGAAAATTTCACAAGTTGGAGAAACACTCACCCGCAGTATCCTTCCAGGTTCAGGCTGGGGATCTGAGCTGCTTCCATTCACTTCTAAAGCACCTTGAAGACGAGCAGTATTTTGTTAACTAATCACTGAGTACTGGCTTCACTTCTTCTGATGCATCAAACTGTGTATACTCAACTATAATTAGATAACTTTACCTTTTTTTAAAATTTGAGTTTGTTTATTTTATACGCTTCAATTTATTTTGTCAGTGATGAGAGCTTGCAGTTTAAGTTAGGAAGGTTTCCAGTTCTCTTGTCGTGCACAAGCTTGGAAACCTAATCACAGAATCATTAAGGCTGGAAAAGACCTGTAAGATCATCAAGTCCAACCATCAACCCAACACCACCATGCCCACTAAACCATGTCCTGCAATGCCACATCTACATGTTTTTTGAACACCTCCAGTGATGGTGACTCCACCACCTCCCTGGGCAGCCTGTTCCAGGGCTTCACCACTCCCTCAGTAAAGAAATTTTTCCTAATATCCAGCCTAAACCTCCCTGGCGCAACTTGAGGCCATTTCCTCTTTGACCTGAACTTTTTTCTTTTTACCAAAGCAAATTGCTTACCGTTATTATTTACAATTTTTACTTTCTTATATACTAATTCCTAGCTGTGAAGAGGGGCATTTTTTTTCCACGAACTCTTACTTTTTCTGGTCCCAGCAGCTTGGCCCTAAGCTGAGCTGTTGGTGCCCTCTAGTGAGCCACGTCTCATGTCAAGAAGAAAGCACATCTTTCAGCAGTTATCTACTGCTGTGACCATCTTCTGGAGCTTGCACTCTGGTCTTACATTTTTATCAAGTTAGAAATAATAAGAAACAGAAACCTGTGCCTCTGCAACCCGAAGGACCACTGTTAGTGAAGCGGAGCTAACAATTCACAGTGTATCATTTAGGAAACATAGGAGCATTTTCTAAGCTCACATTACCTATAAGCAAGTGGCTCTTTTCTCACTCTTGCATTACTTTTATTTGTAGTGTTGACTTGTATTTGTAGTGTCACCTTGTGCTATACACTCACCTATTGCCCCCAGATACGCTTTCCCTGCCTCCCCTCACTGTGTGTGCAAACTCAGACATAGCGTCCACGCTTCCTCTTCCAAGAGCATCACACCTTCCCAGCCAGTCCTCTCTTCTTGTCCACCGAGACTTTTAAGTACATTGAAGTCTGGACATGTTTTTAAATATATGCCCATACAACTGGGCTTTGATTCTTGATGCTCCCCACCATGATGCAGAGAGCAGCAGGAACAAGCACAGTGATACTTGTTATTTATAACTGGATCTGCTGGTTGGCGGTGAATGGTCAACCAAGTCATGGTGCAATGTTTTTCCATTTACTTCTAAGAAGGATGTCACTGTTATGATCAGTACATCACAATTTTAAGCCTCTATGAGAAATCTAGTTGCTAAGAACTGGACGTCTGCTTCATTTTCCTGAAGGGCTGGGCTGACCTCTGCAAGTCCTTCCTGGAGAAATTAAGGTTCTTGTATTTACATTCATTCAAATTAATGGCATGCATAGTGTGCATTTAGCTAGCAAAATGTTGACTGATTTTTCTCTAGTCGAGGTTATTGTGGCCAGACTCTAAGGAATTTGGCCCTCATGCTGCATCATGTAGGGGAAAGCCTAAAACATGCCCAAGGGCTTTACTGCTCTGCCAAACACAAGCAGGGAAATGCTGATGGCAACAGGTTAGAGAAGCAGTTTGCTGCAGTCTTGGCTGAAGAGTGGTGCTGCGGAGACGGTGCACGGCACGGTGAGGTGCCCAGAGGACCGCTGCCCCGTGTGAATGGGACATGTGCACAGGGGATAGAAGCTGCTTAACCTGAAATTGTCAGAGATGCTACTGGATAAGGCTCACGTTAGACATCATCTGTGTCGTGGGGACAAGTCACATTTTCGGGTTGCTCTGAGACTGGCAGAGCCAGAGGCACAGCTCCCAGACCCTAGGAAATGTGGGTCATGAGAAAAAGTGATGCAGAAATGAGAAGGGCCATAGTCCGTGGCACAACTGCCTCCTAGCCACAGTCTGTATCATGTGTAGAAAGTGGCATAAGGAGGCAGAGAAGAGATTTGCTCCTGTGTTTCTTGTTTGGTTTTAATCAGCACTTTCTTGTCCCTAAACACTTTAGTCTCAATTTGATGCCAATACATAACTTATTCTTAGACACCCTGAAAAGATTCCTGGATGACAAGAGTAACAAATACTATGCAAATCTTTCTTCTGAATAAGTGCATAACTTATTTGTCAAGAAAACGGGGCTAATACACAATTCCAGCTATTTCAGACAATTATAGTCTCTCTGTACTGTAATTATTGCAATGTCGGGTGGATGTCTTTCTTTTCTATAGTATTCAACCCTGAGCTTGGCTGATGGTCACATTTCCTTACTCACAGGTACTGTTTAGGTTTGACAGGGATTTCAAACTACAGCAAACCTAAATCAACCAGAGAGGGCTTATGCAGTGACTGCTCAAGTGACATCCGTGAAAAACAGCTGACAAAGTAAATGTACATAATGCACTTAACTAGCACGTTTTCTAAGGACGCGTTCAGGTTAGCTGCGGGGGTAGGTTAAAAACTGCCTTCTCTCAATGTGGCTCTCCCCAGCAAATCCAGTCATGATCCTCCCTGTCAAAACATGGGAGACAGCAAGCAGAGTCTGCAAGTGGAGGAGGAGAAATTTGGCAGAGCCTGGGAAAATTTCAAACCCAACACTGGGATCAGCACAAAATCTCCAAGTTCAAGAACTACAAAATCACCTTTCATACAGGAGTTGCAATGTTTTTTCAAAAGACAGCACTTGGAGGTTACCTGCCTGCCTAGGTTCTTTCGCAGGGAAAAGGCAGGATTTCAGTTTCCTGTTAATTTGGGGAAAACTACAGTATATCCAGATGACTCAGTTACATGCACTTATAGGCATGCCTGTTTATGAGAAGTAAAGAAAGTATTTTAGATATTTGAGAAAAGCAAGTCTATAAATAGCAGTACAATTCAGCTACAGATGGGCAGAAACTCCAGCCCTTCATCTGAACATTTCATGCTTTGGGGCACTTGAAATCCGAGTCTGACGTTTGCATCATTAAAATGTTTAGAGTCCACCTACACAAGATTGTAAAACATGCAATTTTCAGCAGACAGTACTTAAGTCACATCTTCCCTCTCCCTGTTCCCCTGCCTCTCCCTCTTTCTTCCCTCTTCTGCTGTTAAATCCTAAAGATTTTCACAGAAGCTTCTTTTTATAGACTCTTTTTATTAGAGCACTATCCCTGCTAAACACTTCTATGAAATTCTCTATTAGACTGTAACCACCTACAGACCCTGTGGTATCCTGTTAGATTTTCAAAGCTGATTTTATACAAGTTTCTCACTGAGCACATTTTAAATGTCAAATTATAACTTTAAGCCTGTGACAGTATATATAGTAATTTCATCCCCTTCCTTCCAGCTTTTGGAGGAAACTTTTTCTTCCCTTTTGCACACACAACCTCCACAAGCTGTCTGATGTTTCCCGTCATAGTTCACAGAGAAATTTGTCTTTTGAGAGATGCAAACCATTAAAACAAATTCAGCAATAAAATAAGATTTTGTAAAGTTACTATTATGTAAGGGAAGCCAAACTATTATGTAAGGGGAAGAGTTCTATGCAAAGGAAGGAGCACAAAGTATTCTGCAAACTTAACTCCTCAAAGGCCTGACAGACGATTATATCCTTGAGAGCTTGTCTATTTTTCTGATAGTATCAGTTAGGTTGATTAAGAGTATTGTCTCCGCCTGGAAACCTTCCTGCACTTGTTTCTCCAGCCCATGGTGAGATGCTGCCACTGCAGCCATAAATCATTTTATGGCTCTGTGGTGGTGAGATCATCCTGAGCAGACAAGATTATGCACCCTTATATTTTTAAACATCAAGCTGGGCCGATACCTGCCTCTATTCCTCCCTGTCCATACAGTTCTGTCAAGTTTATGTGAACATAGTAACTTACAGAGACACTTCCAAAATCTGGAAGCAGCGCTTCCAAAATCTGGGAGTCCTCCAGCTGCTCCATCCACCCCTGCAGCTGGATGTTCCACTTTGTGAAAATCAGCAGAAGTGAGGTTCTCGGAGAACCAGGTTGTTCCTGTGATACAGCCTTCCTATGCCCATGGGACTAACTAAAAGCACTGTGCTGCAATTTCCTACCTTATTCGTTACTGAGCTCTGACCCTGCTTTTGCTTGTTTGGCGTTTATCATGTTTATACTTCACATGCAGAGTATATGTTGGATTTACAGATCGTATGGACAGAATAGGCAGAGTGAAAGGGCAGAGTGAAAGAAGACTCCCAGTTCTGTCTTTCTAAAAGACTCAGGATAGAAAATCCTCCAGAACATGAACTGCTGGAGATTTAACAGGCTGGTTCTGCTTTTGAATAAATTATTCCTTAGTATATGAACAGAAGCATTAATTTAAGGTTTGATGCTGTTGATGTGACCAGAGAAGCATTCTTTTATTACTACATGCAAAATGCTGAGTTTATACTGCCCTCTTCTGTAATACATTGAAAATAAAAACAGAATTAAGGCCGGGAGCTGTTCTAAGAAACTAAATCCTATTTTGTACTAAGGATCCCTCTATGTCAACTCTCCCTCCAGGTCAGCTTTTCTTCTGGCTGTTATTTGTGAAAATACTATCCCTAGCCAGAACATAACATTTCATGTTCGCTTTTTCCTTTTAAGTTGGCCTTTGCTAATAGCTCTTCTGCAGAGTAGGTGTCACGTCTCAAAATACCACTGTTACGTAAAGCCTGATTGATATGAGCTAAGGTGGGCAGAAAAAAGTTATCAAAATCTGACTGTTTGAAAGAGAAGAATGTATTTTTGTTTAAAGCAGTGGGAGGGCATAATTACCTGCACTGAGGATAGGAAAGATTTGAGTTCACATTGCCGACGTGAAAGTCTGCAGAGAGCAGACCTCCCTCTTCGTGTGCTCTCCTGCGCCCAGAGGTATCCACCATACAGCGCGAGGGGGTTCTGAAATACCATTACAGCCATAAGGCAAGGGCTGGACAACGCCATGCTGTTTATCCGAAGACCATTAGCAGTCAGCGTAATTACACCACACGTATAAAGGTCTCCAAGTGCGTTAGCGGTGAAGGAGGCTGCAGCACCTATCTAAGAGGGGAGCAGCGAGTCGCTGGCGGGGTGCCTGCTGCGTGCCCTGCTGCACTCCCCGCGATGCCATGGGGCCCTGAGCTGGCCTGGCCAAGGATTTGCCCCGCTGACCCTCATACGGAGAGGCAAATGGGGTCACAGATGGCTCCCGGTGCTGAAGCTGCTGAAGGGCAGGGTGAAAACAAAAAAAGCTGTAGTGAAACCTTAACACTTAGAATTTATTTCATGTTCAAGGCACGCTTCTTGTCAAGGGACCAGAGAGAAGCTGGAAAGCTGTGTTTTAAATAAAGACAGGTGCAAATTTCCAGCTTCTCTCTTTTAGGGGATTTTGTTCGGATCTACAGCTAAATTGGAAAGGTAGCTCTTAAAGCCCTCCCTTTAAATCCCTAAGCCAGCTATTTGCAGCATTTCATTCCTCTGAAACCCTGGGAATCCTATTTTCTGCAGTGTCTCCACCAAGCTGTCATCCCTTCAGCAGGTGTACAGAGGTTGTTCTGGCCACAGAGGGCTCTGGTTTAGTCCTACAGTTAGGTCTTTCTGTGCAAGTTCATTAAATTCAGTCTATCAAGAAGCTGTTTTGCTCACTCAGTAAATTGTAACAGAGAGCAGGAAGGACTTGCACATACGCAGCATATTGCAGCTCTGAGAAATATTGGAGCTGGTCTTCAGATGAAGAAATCCAATAAAAGGGACTCTTTGCTGAACGAGTTATTTTAAGACACGTTTTCACTTCTTAACGATCCTTCAATTACCAGCTTCCTGACCAATAATGAGAACTGTTGGAGCAAACCAATTTGCAGTGGCACTACTTTTTAGTAATTTTGCTTTACAACCAGTATTCTCACACAGAAATAACAGAGCAGTGATACTACAGCACAGCTGTCATCACTGTTAATCTGTACATGTATATAAGTCTTTTAAAATAATTTGTCAAAGTGTTTCACTGAAGTAAGGGTACCTTCAAACATTTCTTTAATCTCTGGTACTCCAGTGGCTTTACTGCTAATAATATTTGTTCCAGTACTTTATTACTGAGATGAAAATATGTATAGCAATTGGCCAGCAAACTTTTTTTTCTTGACCATTAGCACAACTTTTGCTTCCCTCTTTTCTCCTGCAGTGAAGATCTTTCAGAAGTGTTATGGAAAATTGGCAAATTCCCTTCATGCTCTGCAAGACACATTCTTTGGGCCCACTTAACTCTGCTTTTTAAGAATTCTTTTTTTTTCTTTTAAATTTGTATTAACAACCTGTTTTTTACAGGGAATCCCTTGCTAATTGCTCATACTCTGTCATCATCTTTTTCAAGTTAAATTCAGGTTTCTCTACTGTCATTCTGATCGCATTTCCTCGAGAATGTAAATTCCCTTTTGTTCTACTTGGAAGCCAACAAAAAATCATTTAAAAACTGTAAGTGAGTTCAAGCAGCAAAACTCAGATCCAGGTACAAAGTTTGTCAAAGTCCAGGTGGTGGAGGCTCGTTCCAGCAGCTTTGATGGCAGAGATGCTGTATTGACCGGATGCTGCCTGGGAACTACAAGGTAGCTGCAATCAGCTGGTTGGGATTTCACTGGCATTGAGGTGACGAGGAAGAGTGTATGGCCCTCAAGGTCTATGGCCACTTTTTATCATCCAGTTTCTCCACCCTGAGAGGTGGACCCCTGCAGGCAATAGGGCTGAAGGGCTGGTAAGGACCTGCTGGTTAAGTTCGGAGGAAGGATGGGGTCTCTCTTATGGCAAGGAGCCAACTTGCGAATTAGGAAGCCACCCCCAGCTTGCTCTCTCTGCAGAGCCAAGCCCCACTAAGCCAAGCCAAGCCCCAGACTTGCGCAGCACTCCAGCAAAGCAAAGGCATAAACAAGTTTTCACTGCTGTTGACCAAAGCACAGCATTTTCCTCCACTGGGAGCCAAGGCTTACCGAGGGCTCCCACTCTATTCGCAGTGAAAGAAGGGCTTTCACAATAGAAAGGCTCAATAGAAGCAGTTGCTATGTGGGAGGATATTGAAAACAGGGATTGGCATCACTCTTTCTTTCTTCTGTCTCCTCTATTGTTTGAATCCCAAGAATTGCAGAAACGTGGCTGTTCCTGTGGCTAAGTCTATTACCCTCTTTCTCTTTTTTTCCTACTCCAGTCATTAGTGTTTGAAGAATAACTTGAAGTAATCGCACCCATGGCAGAAGGGTTGTACTCCCCAGCCCTTTACACTATCACAAGCGTACGCCCATGTCTTGTGGGTATAAAACCTACATCTGCATCTATTGCAACCAGCGCTGAGGGTTGTGCGCCCGCTCCACCTCTGGGACAGGACGGAGGAAGGTGAGCTGTTCCTGGCCAAGCCCTTGCAACGTTGTCTGCGAGGCCACTGCCAGCCCCTCCGGGACAGGGGTGCCCCTTTTCCAGCTGATCATGCGGATATACTCAAACACCACCCTCTCCATAAAAGCCAGTTGATGGGGTTAAGCTGGCACAGAGGGGAAGCAAACAATGCTTGTTATTTGACTGGTACAGGATAGGCCCCCCATTTATTTTCTAGAGGAGCCAGGGTCCATGACCCCTCTGTCATGCCACAGTCAAATTTTGGCTGACCCAAAAAACTCAGAAGTCCTTACCTGGAGTTTAGGGCAAAGCCACAGGTATCGCTCTTAGAGGCTTCCCAGGCTGAGACGTGCTCCTGTTTTATTTCACCAATGTGAAAACAGAATTAGAGCCCTCATTACAACCAACCATTTTGCTGGCACTTGCTGAAAGATTTGTCTAAAACTTGGCAGTGGTTAAATCTAGTTAGAGTGATAGCAAGAGAAAGTATGGCTGCAAAGCTGAGAGTCATACAGTGTCTCTCCCCTCTGCCGAAGGGACACCTGGGAATTTATTTGTGATCCACACCGTGTAGAAAATCATGTTTTCTTGCCCCCTTGCACGGGAAATGATTGCTAATGGATCTTGTGCTTCAGCGGCATCTCTCTCCCTGCTATGTTTCCCAAGTGTGTAGGTAGAGCACAAGCCTATGTAAACCTTTTGTTCTTTTGTAAATTGAATGAGAACAACTCCTGCCTGCTCACAAAGATGAGAGCCAGGAAGTTATCAGAAAAGTACTCTTAACCACTGACTTGTGAAACCTTGAAGAAAGAAATTTGATAATGAAAGCCACAGTAATCAAGGAGACAAGAATACAAAGCGGCTGAAGGTAGGATTTTTCTAAGCTAGGAAACTGCACTGGGTAGGGGTGAACCTCTCAATGTATTTCTGCATGTATTTGCTGAGGTGAGAAGGACTTTGAAACATGTTCTCGATTGTGCATTGTTCTGTTATAATTACCAGTGCTACAGCAGTGCCTAGCAACTCTAATGAAGTATCAGGGTCTTATTGCAGAAGTCATTGTGTGAAGGAGGAATGAAAAAGAAAAAGTTACTGTCTTAGGCATTTCAGGCAGAAAAGACTATGAAACAAGCACCCAGACTGGTGCTGTGTCAGCAGGTTTTAAAATATGAGTCCTGTGAGAAAGAAAATACTGGAAAACCAAAGGTCACCTTCCATATATTTAACCAATAAAGGGAGTCATGGGGAGATCCTAAGCAAAGGGAAAAAAATGAGAGCAAACATTAGACCAGCAGGAAGGGAAATGTCTGAGGCTATTTTAGAAAGCCTTGAAGACACCTTTCAGAAGAAATAAGGACAGTTTTAGCGGGGGGGGGGGAGAAAATTCCAGTATCAAGCTCTCAAAATATTACTTCCACCTCCATTCCTCATGTTCACATATTTCTAGCAATCTGGTCGTGGTGTTTCCATACCGTTCTCCTTCTACTTAATATCTAATTGTCACTGTACTATTGATCTCCTGCCCAGCTGTGAGTGGTTTCTAAGCGCAGCATACAAATCATCTAGGGGACTTTGCACTCTGCTTAGCAGTTTGGCTTCAGGTGTGCGTGATATTTCCTAATTTCGGTTTTTTTCCCAGTGCTTTCACTGGTTCACCATCATTCCTGTCTCTGACTTATTTTTCCCATCTTATCAAAGAGAAACTTCTGCTATGAGCTGAATCCGTGTCATTATTTTCTGTGGCTCTGCTATTCCTCAGCCAGGGCCAATAATTCTGGAGATCAATACTTTTTATTTTCTGTGGCCATATTTTCAGCCTTGTTGCTTTTCAGTGTAGTTCCTTCCCTGTTCAGAGCTTTGCTGAAACCTTTGTCACAAGACTAATGCCCTGATTAATCAATAAGTAATAAGACTGAGCTAATTCCAGAGCTAAAGGGGAAATCCCAAGGGAAATACTCTGTGTGTGCTTCCTTTTAAAAGTCTGTAAGGCTCCCAGCCTCATAAAAGTTCACAGGGCTAATTAAAGGGCTTTACAGAGAGCAAATACCAGAGGACTGCATTTTTGCTCTTCATCTTGACTGAGAGTAGCAGATGTTACTCAGTTCACAGCTGAACATGAAAATCCATTCCTTGCAGACAAGGCTATGAGGTAGAAGAGGTTGGTTCCAGTGACCAAATAACTGCATGGGTGAAGCACAACCTTTGCAGAAATCAAGCTGAGTGGTGCTACGCTCCTTTGGACAATACATGGTAGAGAGGGAGGAGACCTAGCTGGGACCTGGAAACCAGAATTATGCATGGACCCTACTTCTCGTACCAGAGGAGACTGAACAGTTATTCAACGCCTATACGTCTGCTCTGCAAGGCTCATGATTTTGTAGCCCTGTATTTTTATCCTACCAAAGCCATCTGCCTCCCAGGCAGCAGAGCTTCTGCCTGTCCGCAGGCCGGCTCTAGCCCATTTCCCTTGTGCCCTTGGCAGCCTTATTGAATCTTAATGCACAGGTCCCACCATTTAGTAGAGATATTGTTGTCTCGATCTACTGTCAGCCTAGTTGGTCTAGGTTGCAGCTCCTAGGAGGGACAATCCAAGGCCATAGGTGGCCATAAGTGGTGCTTTCAGTTCACGTGGTTCATTGGCTTGTCTGCTTCTAGTCCTTGGCAGGGAAGAACACATGACGGTGAAAAGCTACGCAGTCATGAAGTAATCCAACACCTCATAACTGTTAAAAAGTTCAGCCATTGCTGAACTCAAAAGATGGGCAAAAGTTTTGCTGAGTGTTGTGAAAGTGCCTCTCCTCAACCACCCCCACACCTGAGACAGAAGAGCTCAGACAGAGCTAACAGTGCTGCTGTTCTCTAGCACTATGGAGAGATACCTTGAGCTATTTCACCGTGCCCCGTGGTGGAAAAGTACACATATACAGCTGACATCCAAATGCTTACTGCCTCTGTATGCAGTGCATTCCCCATAGTTCAGTTCTGTACAAAACCTTCACTTTTTAAAAAGTTCATTATGTGGGAGAGGATAAAGCAGGGACAGCACAACCTTATTCAACAGCATAAATGGGTTTCTCTGGCAACCATCATCAAGCTGCGTTACATACTAAGTGCAGAAGCAGCTATATTTAGGTTCTGGTTCTGCTATTGCCCTATCTTTTTCACAGCAGAAAATTAACATGTGTCTGCGCATCTAGTTTAAGGAAGGGGGGGGAAATCCACCCATCCACTGCCGGTGAGGTAGGGATGTGTCTGAAATTTGAAAGGGTCTGCCTGACTAACTTTGTGCTCCTTCCCTTTTTATCTTTAGTTTTTAGTGCATTTCCAATTCTTCATATATTTTTTAGCTGGTCCAGACTTCCCAATTAGTTTTGTTCAGCTGTGCCTGCACTGGGCAACAGATGCTGTCTGTGGTGCTCCCTTGAATCCTAAATCCCAGGTGAGTCCCCCGGTCATGTCCCAGCCGCATGCTGAGTCAAGAGGTAGTTAGACAACACTCCCGCATGCACCCTGCACTGGATTGAAGGAAGGTGCAGGTGGGCAAGCGGAGATGCAGTGTGCCGCACCGGTCTTTCCAAGCTGGGCAGTTTGGGGACCTCCACCATGGGGCCCTTTGCAGGGCACAGTAAGCCTTAGAGGACCTGGAACTGTTCATCCTACTCATGTTGCATAGAGCCCAAGCACCTGAAGACAGGCTCCTGATTCCCATTTAAATCATCCTAAATGTCTCTGAAGTTCAGA
Organism: Gavia stellata; assembly: GCF_030936135.1. Lineage (NCBI taxonomy): Eukaryota > Metazoa > Chordata > Aves > Gaviiformes > Gaviidae > Gavia > Gavia stellata. Next base: position 98,516,854 of record NC_082596.1, on the reverse strand, counting down.
GCCTGGCTTCTTCAGTGTCTGGCAACACTTCAGCTAAAGAGAAAAGTCAGATATCTGTTTTCTGAACATCTCCAGCACCACCGTAGGTGCTCAATGCATGGAGACAGTGTAACAGTCCCACTTATGATCTCAGTAGCTGGGACTCCATGAACCGAAAGGGATATGTAACCACTATTTTCACAATGTCCATGGAATCTGGGAGTGCAAATAGTTGCTAGAGTGATAAGTAACACCTTTTGATGACCAGTCTCCAGTAAAATGTCGCCGTTTGAGCACCCGAAATAGTGGCGTCTAAAATCATGAGTCCCTTTTCTGAAAGTGTGGATTCTATATATAATACAGAGGCATCAGCAAGAGTAACATCCAAGGGAGTTAAAAATAATTCTGAAATATTCCGGAAGAAATGAGTTATGAGGAACTTTTCTTGATGATTTTGTAATTTTTAATTTTCATATCTTTCCTTAGTATTACTTGAATTCTGTGGTCATCCTTTCTCCCAGCCTACCACAGAGAGATAATAACAGCAGTTACTCTTAGAAAAGGAGCAATTAAACTAATTACAACTAATCAAATCAAAGGAAAAAGATCTTATGTTTCCAAGAATTAAGAAATAATGCACATACGCTGTAGGGAATTATCTACAAATGGTTACTAAAGACAATAACAATACTGTTTATATATATTTGGCAGGTATATCTAAATAATAGTGATAGCTTGACATCCAGGGATTAGCTCATGGACTCATTATCTTTTGAATGAGCTTAATGTTTTTAAAATTACTCGATCAAGCCTTAGTCTGACATAGGTATTATGTAAGCTTCTTTCCAACAGCCAGCCTATACAAGGTGCTCTCCATCTCCCAATATTCTTGATTTTCTGCTGATTATTTGGCAGACCTCTGGGCAAACTGGCAGCAATTTCACAATCCACAAAACAAGTTTTTGCGTAAGTTGCCACCACATTTTATGTATTTACTTGTTGCTCACACCAATAAAAACATTATGTTTAGAACCCAGGTGGTTATTTTAAGTCCTAACCTATTCCATACCTTCTTCTGGAAATGGAGAGGTGGACGGAATGAGGGGACAAGAAGCTGGGTGGAAAATCATCTGAACCGTCAGGCTCCAAGGGTGGTGATCATGGGTATGAAGTCCAAATGGCAGCCACTTATCTGTATAGTCCCTCAGAGATCCATACTGGGGCCAATATTGTTTAGTATCTTTACTAAGGGACTGGATGAGGGGAATGAATGTACTCTCTGCAAGTTTTCAGATGACGTCAAAACAGGAAAGCAGTCAATACGCTGGAGAGCAGACTGGAGAAATGGGCCGAGATGAACCTCATGAAGTTCAACAAAGCGAAACACCAAGCCCTGCCCTGGTGAGAAAGAACCCCATGCACAGGACAGGCTGAGGTCTGACTAGCTGGAAAGCAGCTTTGCAGATAAGGCCTGGAGATCCCTGTGGATACCAACTTGACCAGGAACCAGCAATGCACCCTTGCAGCAAGGAAGGCTAAGAGCATCCTGGGCTGCATTAGCAAGAATGAAAAAGTGATTATTTCCCTCTGATCTGCAGTTGTGAGACCACAACTGGGGTGCTATATCCACTTCTGGCCTCTGTAGTACAAGGAAGATACTGACACTCTGGACCCAGTCTAGCAGAGGGCCACCAAAAGGCTGGAGCACATCATGTATGAGGAGAAGCTGAGAGCGCTGGATATGTTCAGCCAAAAGGAGAGAAGGTGAAGGGGAGACCTGCTGTCTGCAAACACTGAACAAGACTCTTCTTGGAATTGCGTGCTGAAAGGGTGAGAGGCAACAGACACGAGTTGAAACATGGGAAATTTTGACTCAATGTAGGAAAAACATTTTGTGACTGTGCAACTCTCCCCCTTTAAAAGCCAGTCTGCTGGGAAACCCGTCCCTTCTGCTAGGCACCAGCCAGCTTGATTAACATGAATTATAAATTTTACTTACTAGATATCTGGATTCAGAAAAAAACAATGAAACCTCAGCACTGACCAGACAGTCATGACAAGGGCAAAATTATTTCCCTGAGCCCCAAAGGGCTACCAGTATATTGGCCAAAAGAAAGGCATCAAACCTAATCTCTCTCTTAATTGCAAAGAAGAAGGGCAAGAGCTCTTCATCCTATTGCAAAATGGCATCCAAAGACAGGTTAAAATGCCAGGATGCTTTCAGAGGAAGACAGTGGCCCCTTCCAAGCCATGTTCCTTCTCCCCTGATGGGCTGGTCCAAAAGACTTATGATACAGCTGTGTTTCTGACACCGCTGCAGCCACCAAAGGCTGAGCTCTGAAAGGAGGCAAGAGAATTGCTTGACAAAACACAAGCTATTCTTTTCTACTCTTCATCCTGACAAAAATGAATCCTGGTCTTTAGAGTTCTGTAGCCCAAAAGACAAAGTCAAGAGTAAAAAGTAAATTTTTGGTTCCTTTAAGATGGCATTAACCAAGTTGGAACTTTCTACCCAAAAAAATGCATGCAGGAAACCAAGGTTTTTGTTGGCTGAAAGTTTAAAATCAAACTGAAAAAATCAGCCAGTTATGTGTTTTCTGGTTTAGAACTATGCTGCATTACAAGTATTTAGGGATCTGATGCTAGTGGGCTAGGGATTGCTGTTACTACTGCTTACAGGAGTGGGGGTTTGTAGCTCATGAGAGACCAACAACATAACAAGCAGATGAAATGTGTGGACTGTTGCTTACACGGATCCAACATCTTTAGAAAAGAAACATATCTTTTTTAGGCTTTACATCAATTCTGTCACAGACTTCTAAGAATAAATAGTCCCTCCCCTGCCTTGCTAACATATCAGCCCAAGCATCAAGCTGTAGTTTTATCTCACTTAAAAATGCTGATTCCAAAAGTCCTACCAGTTTACCAAAACAAATATTTACAAAGAGATTAAATTAAAGGATATGTTTGCATTCTTTTCGAGAACATATGCATCTAATACTTGCCTCCATTTGGAGAGGGGAAAAAAAAAACCAACACCACCTCCCCCAATTACTCTCCAAAATCAGCCAGGTGAGAGCTAGCTAACATATATTCTTAGCTGAATCAAATCAGCTATCACACCTTTAAAAATAACGTGCACAATAAATTAAAGTGAAAAGAAAAGACTTATACATACCATTTTCCACATCATCCCACAAATATCATGTGAGAGACTTATAGAAGGTGGGTGTTTTTAAATTCTGTGTAACATTGTAGCTTTTTTTTTTCCTCTTTTTTTCTTTTTTCTTTGTCTGGGATGGATGGGTGAACCTGGCAGTGGTGCGGAGAAATTAACTACATGTTTCAAATTATCACTATCTCTTAATCGAAGTATGGAATTTTAACAGGTTTTTAATTAAGACCTAGTCAAGAAAAGTAAGGACATAGGAAATGCTAGTGCTAGACTTAGGTATTTCAGCAGAGAAATCGCTGGAACCACTTTGCTGCTGGATCTTGCAGACTGCTGGAGCAAGATCATTCAGCAATTAATACCACAAACGTCGTCATGAGGGGCTTAAGGTGTTAAGTGCTTTGACGCTGAGCTTATGGGGTGGTTTCTTTGAGGAAACAGGGAGTAAAAGGAAAGGTTCTCCATGTGGAGAAATTGTGGATTGATAGCAGATAGGTAGGAATTACCCAGAGCTTTGAGGAGAAAGCAGAGGGAAAGATGCAGGGCGCTTTTCCAGACCGAGCTGAACCCACATGACCTGGACATTACGTATTCCTGAGGAGGGTTGCAGAAAGGTTTTATGCTGTCTTGTTAAGACAGTTGTACAAAAGATCCTGGAGGGTTTTTTTCAAAGCCTGGATAACTTCTCTAATACAGTAAACTGCTGCTTTTGATAAGTTCCAAGTCCTTGAAAATGAAGCAAGAGGAGTAAAACGCAACGAGCGCGCGGTCACGGCACCTGCCACGGAGAGCCTGTGTGCCGGGTCTCCCCCGGAACAGAGAGGAGTCACAGACCAGTCAGCTTCACCGCTCCGGCAGCCCTTGGAAAACCAGCCCGGTAAAAATCACCGCGTACCCACAGTATCCACCGCTTGCCCAGGATAGAAAGGGCAGGAGTCTATGTTTTAAATTAACCCATTAACGGTAAGAAGTTAATCACCTTTTATGTTTGAACCTGTTCTGCAGCCTCCTTGTCATCCTGCACCGCTCCCCAGCAGTTTTCCATTGCTCTCCCCTCTCTCCTTGCTGCCTTGGGGGAAACGCCGAGAGGGAGGCAATGCCCTGGTCATTCCCGTTAGGCAGGGGAGGTTATGCGTGCTGCACGGAATGACTCTTACCAGGGCGGAGATTAACTGCGATTAGATTCACCTCGCGCACAGTTTGTGACGGGACTATTGGGTAGCTGAGAGAAGCTGGTTTCCTCAATTCTTGCCACATCTTTAAAGAAATGCCAGGGTAGGATGAGGACTGCTCAGTGGTCTATACATAATGTACTAGAAGACATTTTTTAAGTGGCTTGATAAAGGAAAAACTGCTGTCTCTGTGCCCAGCTGCACCTCCTTTCCCCCAGGACACCTCCAGCCTACTGGCTAAAGCGGGAGTAGCTACCAGGGACCAGGGCTGGGTGCCAGGGGATGGGGATGCAGGGAAGGGCTGTGGGAGAGGGAGCGGGGGCTCGGAGAGGGTGCGAAGGCCTGGGGCACCATCATGGCAGGGACTGCTTTGGTTGCAGCTACCTCTAGAGGGCTCATTGCCTTGTTGGAGAGGCAGCAGCCTTTGTTCTCGCCTTACACAGCACTGCTGAGTGAAAAATACTTCATGCGTCGATTTGCTTTTCAATCTTCTCTTTATTTCCACTCAAATCTCCAGTGGCTTGACCTCAAAAGCAAAGACGCGGGGTGCGAGGGGTCTGTATGCCCTCCCTCCGGTGTCGCTGGGGTACAGCACACACTCCCCATCAGGGAGGCAACGGGGATTTGCTGCCTGCCCACCTCCCATGCCACCGCATCCCCTTTGCATCCTTCAACCCTCCGAAAGTTTAAGGCCTTAAATGCTGCACTCCATCGCGCTTAAACCCTTCCACGCATCTGCTTGTACCAGCACTTCTGCTGCAGTCCTGACACACACGTGTGCCGTAGTTATTTGTCCTGCTCCTCAAGATGGGCTGCCAGAAGCGTAGAAATCCAAGACCAGTGCCACAACCAGGCTTTGCATCTGAACAGAATTTCTGATCAGAAAAAGGGGAAACCCAGATAGAAGTTGTACTTATTAATCCCATGCTTTCTGATGGCTTAATCAGTTAGATGGACATAGATCTCCAAACACTTCCAAAGCCTTGGAAAATATTCAAGACTGACTTGCTTCTCTAGGGCCAGTTGCTAAGTATGTACAGCATACTTTTAAAGCTTTTTTTTGTGGGCAGTAGTTACACCTGCAATGATAATTGTGAATATGCAGCTTTAACATTGTTAGCACTGTTTAGTCATTCTTGTGACTTTCCCTGTGAACTACACCATATTTGTCAGCATTAGATTTCATCCGCAGTGGTGTTGCCCATTTGTTTAGCTTTATCCTAATGCAGGATAACCAGCCAGGATTGCTTTGCAAAGCAAGAAACTTAAAAGCTGAAGCCATTTATTCTGACTAGTGATTCTCCCTTAATTTTATAAGCTTCAAAAACCTCTGGAGTTCATCTGCATTTGGTTTGGACTAGTCAAACAGGATGAGATCATCTCACCTGCTGTACAGCACCTCCTTACGTAGAGAGTTCAGCTGTTACTCTTGCAGATTTTGCCATGTCCCGCCAAAGTCGATCGAAAGGCTCTTGTTGGCAAGGTTGAAATGGGAACAGACCATCAGTCCCCCAAAAGGCACACATGATTTAGCAGTGGTGCAAGACTTCCCAGCAAGTCCAGGCCATGAGTGCCAAAAGCTAAGTCTGATAGCACAAGGTTGCTAGCAAGTTCTCAGGGCAAACTGACCTTCCCATGCCCTGATGAGGGATCTCCACCTGCCTTCCATTGCAGTAGTGTGTATATCCCTCTCCTTCAGGGATATTGCTGGTTGGGTTCATTTCTCTCCCCAGGGAATGGAAAGAGCTTCTGGCAGGGAACAGCCCCTGGGGTAAGGAACAAAGCTGAGACTCCGGCTACTGGAGTTCAATCCTCTGGCATAAATCAGTGAATGCTGTACACAACAACAGTATAAAAAGTCTTTATTGAAGCAAGAGTGTGAGTCAAAGCAACAGGCAAAACACAAACACCAAGCATCAGAAAGGGAACAAACATCCGACTCGGCAGTGCTGTGTGCCAAATGCCCCAGCACACGACAGGAGACTGTCATGTTGTTGATGGTATTTTGTCATAATTATGTGCAATTTGCTTACACATGTTGTTCAGCACAGATAAAATAATGATCAGCCTCTACTTAGCTTCTCACTGCTGAATGACTATTTCAGTCCTGAAACAGCCCCTTCAGTCTGCATTCCTTAGTGCCTCCACGGTGAGAGGATGAGTATTTGTACGGATGTAAGCAACTGTGCTACAGATTTCACAGGCTGCCAGATTGATTTAATGCACTCTTGGAGGACTCAGTCTCTGGGGACTGCTCACAATTGCTTCAGTGCCCTTGATTGATAAACTTTGTCTTGTGGCTCCATGCTTTGGAAAGCCAATTTGCATGTATATTGCCAATGATTATTCACTCATTATTTTTATTAGGGAATCACACAGAGGCCTCTTCTGACAAGCTGTCCTTTTGGATGCTATAGGAACATAAAGCTTCATGACAGTTCTGCCACGAAGGTTTTCTGGTGTCTGAGGTGAACAAGAGCTTGATCACTCTCAGCGTTTACAGCTGCTGCAGAGCTAAAAGGAGAAGGATCCTCTCTGCAAACTCTTTATTTGCACAGAGCTCATATGCAGCCACATCTCTTGAGGGAGCAGAGGGCAACACAATAAAGTCCTCATAAGCTAGACCACGTTACTCCTTTGGGACCATTTGGGATCGGTCTAGATATTTATCAGATAACCTATGCTCCTCTTTGTCTTTTCTTCTCAGCATCTGGAGACACCATCAATTTGTCAGGTATTTGATATTCACTGTGATTTCAGAACAGTGTATTGACCTTCACTACTTAAAAAGTAAGCTCTGTTCAGTCATGCTGAGTTTACTTGTATAGTCTTTACTGATTTAAAAAAAAAAAAAAATTGAAAGAACAGAGTTACTTGGAGAAAAAGGGCCTGTTTTGGCTTCCATAGACTCATCACTATGTCCTAGGACCACTCACAGTATCCGCCTGGTGCAAAGAAGATACAAGGCCAGCTGAAGTCCTCCTGCTAAAACTTCTCTGCATGTTTTGTTCTCCATCACATTCTGCCCAGAGGCTACAAGCAGAGATCAAGCCAGAGCATGTCTTTGGCTCTGTGATTTGGGGTCAGCTGGAACCCTGCAGAGTTTTTGCACCCTTCCAGTGGGTGCATGGAGGACCAGGAGGTGGGCTAGCATCCTTCAGCCACCCCAAGAGTCGCCTTACTCTGCGCTGGCAGCCAAATTCAACAGAAAAGAGGAGAGAGAGCCCTGAACTGAGAAAGTGTGTGCATCCCAGGCTGCCAAACCTGCCCAGCCAGCAGCCCATCAGCATACCTTCACCGAGGTTAAGGTTCACTGGAGCTAGGTGCTGCAGAATCCATCCCAGTATATGAACCCCCCTACCAGTCTGGCTAGGGTTCCCCAAACACCCCATGCTTATGCACTGTGACTGCCACTTTGAATCGCTTTAAGATTCAAACACTGACCACACCGCACATGTTTTAATGGATTTGACTGGCCTCAGTCTTCTCACCTGGCTCAGGATGAAATTTTTAACAAAGTCTTAGCAGAACTGACCCATCTTTGAGAACTGGTTTATTACACAACTGGCTATTTGATGTTAAAATTAATTATGCAGCCATGAAGATCATTCACATGAGCACATTAAAATGGTCAGATGTTTCCTTTCTGTGTTTTTGATTTTACAATTAATTGAGCATTCATCATTCTTTCGCCCTTAAATGACGTAAGATAACTACTGTATAGCTTAAAAGAATTCCAGGTGGCAATGAGACTTGTCCTACGTAATGTTCCCAGTTAGTGGTATGCTTTGAGACTATAACCATCAACTTCATAACCTGATAACCTTTTAAATTTTTATTGCTCTTTTCACGAGGAAAGACTTATGTATAGCAATTTATTTTGTTTCATACCCTTTATCATAAGAAGAATACATGAATCCATTGAAGGACCGAAGTTTCCTATGAAGAAATGTGTACAGTCTCCTGAAATATAAGGTCTAAAAGCTTATAATCAACTACAATATGTCCCTTCATTTTATTAGCCTATCAAACCAGGTGGCAGAAGAGTGGCTTTCGCAGAAACAGGTCAGTGGACTGCTTTATTAAAGTATTACAGCAGTGATTGTGTTTCCTCAGCCTCCATAATTGATTGCATCAGATATTTGAAACAATATTAAAGTCATCACTAAAACAGTGTCCTAGCTATTAAAACAGCTAAAAAACTTGTTCAATACCCATCTTTGCTAGTGTCCGATTAATACGTTCAATTTTATAGCCCAACTAGATAAACCTCATTACTGTGAATATAAACTCAGAAACTAATTTAGTTGCCGAGTGGAATATAAGCCCCACTATCGGTACAGTTCATAAAATGAATAGCTTCCAGTGATATTGAAACCCCTTCCCTCCTCCTGGTGACTGAAACGTTAGAGCAGTAACAGCGAGCATTTGAGAGGTTCCCTTCTAGCCCCACGTTCATTCAGGGTGATGGAGCTGAGCTTTCTTTAGCGAGCCCAGTTTCCTTTCCCTGGTGCTTGTGTGCAGAGAGCCCACTTCACTTGCAAAAGAGCTTTGGGTAATTTCATCTCAGCAACTCAATGAGACTGAGGTGGGATAAACATAATGCTGTCATAAATGTACTGATATTTCATAGAAATATCTCAGGGTTAAATATATTCTATTGGTACCTAGGGTGGCTGTGGTCAGAACTGGTTACATGAAGTTTTAGTGTTTGTGTGTGTATATGTACGTACTATATACATAAAACTAAAATACATCTACACACATTTATTTCCTAGATGCTCCTCTATCAGATGCTCAGCTGCCACTTCTGTAGGATAAAAATGCTAGTTAATACTATACAGTAAAGAAACCAATATTCACTTGAAATTCTAGACGTCATCCTAAAGCTTATGGGTATGCTATATGCAAAATGCAAAGTAGTGTTCTGCTTACATCTCAGGGAGCAAAGCTGTAATTTTTAATGTTGTAGGGATGCTCTTTATCACTGTCTTCCGTATCTCCGTTTCACAAGTGTTGCTAAAACAGTTGCCCAAGGTGCAGCTGAACATCTGGATCACTCTCTTTTTCCATTAGGCTGAGTGTCCAGCACGGCAGGATTACATGTGCTCATCCCCCAAAATAACTGTTCCGCTTGATGCCAAAGGGGGAGTGAAAGCTTCCTAAATGCTTCAAACTTCTGCTTTGAATTTGTGTAACAGGGCAGAATTTCAAACTGCTTCAGCCAGGGAGGCTGCTGCTCCCTCCTAAAAGCTGCTAGCTGGACTGTCTTCAGAGGCCACCACATTTCTTGCTGCCAAAACAAAGTGTGAGCGCCTAGCATGCAATAAATTTAACTGCTGTAAGTGGGACATTTTTAGAAAAAAGTTAATTATTTTCACTTCAGGGAAGAAATATTTCATGCAAGCTTTCTGCTTAGGACAAGATTTTGTCACTAATATTGTGTAAATGAGTCAAAAAAGCTGTGAGTCAAAGACCCAAGAATGGGTCAGAGGATCCAGATGACTTAAAGAAATGCATGAAATCACTTACATAAGCAAAAAAAAGCAGTAAGTGGATTGGGCTGTGTGTGTTTATTCACACAAGTATACTTACATTAACACCATCATATATGAAACTGTATGATCAAATGTATTCAACAGCTTCACTCACAGTTTGGCCTTTGCTCTGGATTTGAGAAGGTCCTGGCACCTGATATTTCTTTTCCAAAAATGTAGCTTGCCAAAAATATCCTCCTGCTTCCCTGAATTTTCCCATCCCTGAAAAAACAACCATGTGTCCAGTGCGTACATAAGTTATATCTAGCTCTGCATCAAAAACATGAAGCTCCTTGAAAAGAGTATGAACAGGATACAAAGCGCTCTCTTCCAAGAGCCAGACCTAAGACATCTCTATTTATGTATACAAAAGCTATCACAGATCATCTGCAAGGTATTTTTTTAGTCTCTGTAAGATTTTAAATATTATTCAGGACTGACTCGCTAAATTTTCTCTTTCCCACTAATTCTTCTTGCAAACAGAAGCCAGCCATGTCAGAGGCAAAGTCTTCTGCACACTGGGAAGCTACAGCCACATGTCCTGCGTGGCCTGGCCCGCTGGTGGTGGGTGGAGTGGCTCACCCAAAGGAAGAGGACAAAACTGCAGCAATTAAATCCATCAGGCTGAGGTGGCAGCCAAATTTGCAGACTTGTATTTTTTCTCCAGCCTTTTCAGTACATTGCCTAACAGTAATAACTCTGCGTGTAGAATACCCGTGGCGCAGGAGAACAGGCTTCCTTGCTCAGGGGACCTTTTTATAGCACTTTAATACTTCCATCAGAAATTATTTGACTCAATACATCAAGATGATTAACTCAGTCTTTGTAAATGATTTGACCGACAAATACTGGCTAATGAAAAATGCCTGTTTTTTCTCTGCATACTCTCACCCTGACCCCTGACACCTATCAACAGGTAACAAACTATTTTATTCCTGTTTTCACTTCAGCAAATGTCCTTTAGAGCATCAGTTTAGCTCATTCATAAGAACCACTTGGAATAGGTATCTGAAAGTAACTTTCTCTATGGCTATAAAAGCTTCATTAACTAAGACTGGATTTATATCAAAAGGGAGTTTCACTTTCAAATGTTCCTCCAGTCTATCAACTTTTACATCACTGCTAAGGGCTGGCTCTAAGGCAACAGCTTCATTTCCCAAGTCAAGCAGCAGTACACTTACTTATCCTGCCGTACGTGGGCAGTTTGCCCTGGAAAGCTCTGTAATTAAAAGAATTTACAGAAGAACTTGGCAATAAGTTGTCCCTGAATACTGAACGTACCTACACCGAGACAGAGGAAGAAAGCACTTTACAAATAATAGGATTGAAAGCAATAAACACTCACAGCATTCATGCCCATTTAAATGGACAGATGGAGCTGTTTGGGCCTATCAGGTCAATAATCCACAAACTAAGAAGGTTTTATGTGATAGACTGTAATGGCTTAAATCCACTTTAAAAAGGAGGGTTACAATAATTTGGAACAATGCTCAGTATATTCAGGGGGCTGATGTGGTAAATAATGATGAACCTTTTTGAATTAACACAGTTATTTAAAAATCAAAGGTACAGGTGAAATAACAGGGTTTTTAAATGCCTCTATTCCACGGATCTTCAAACTAGCTAAGCTTTAATAGCGAGTGTCACAACAGTGAGTCAGAGGCAGGCTGGCAGAGCAGCCTTTCCCCAGGGAGTGGTGCGGGGCCAAACCTCCCTTCTCTTCCTGGCTTGAGGAAACCAAATGCGCAACCTTGGGATGTAGTGGGAAGACGCTTACTGAGGGTGCAGCGTATGTCGGTTTTCCTTTTTTCCCCTAGTTGGCCTCTGAGCAACCTCTAACCTTTCAAAGGCTCTCAGCTGCCGTGAAGCACGGTAAGCCCAGCCTGAATGAGGCTACCCAGGTGCGGTCAGAGCCCTGCTGATTCCCCATGGGAAGGGGAAACGGTCTCCACCCGGTCAGAGTGGGTTGCCCTTAGCTAGTCTGTTATAGGAGCAGGGCAGGTAGGGTTTCTGAAGATTTTGCCTCTTCTGTTAGCTAGACAATTTAGCAACTTGATCTTGGGTAAGGCAAACATGGGGGAGAGATTTCATGTGTCCTTTTCTGACCAAGCAGGAGCAGCATTTCTTGGGTGCATCATGAAGCTGATTTAATGAGGTAGGTAAGTGTTTATTTTATTGCTACACCTGGGAGTGAGTCTATGAATAGTAGCAAATATGAGTTCAAGCTCTTACCTACCTTGCTGGGTAGTAGTCTGTTTCTGTATTGTCTTCTCTAAAGAGCCTTTCCTATTTCCAGATTCTTGGCTCTGGCCTCCTTAGAGTTTCCTACCCCTTCCCTCAAATTTCCTTCCTTCTCCAAATTTTTCAACTTTTCCTTTTAACTATCTAAAATATTGGAAAGCTTCTATACTGCAGTCTTAGAAAAAGTAGTTTCTTCTCTTCTTCTGGCCATGCAATAGTTTGGAAATATTTCATTATAACTGCGTCTGTCCATATTGTTACAAGGCATTAGACCAGCTTTTCACTCTCTGTGGAAGGTATGGCCTCACAACAAGTTAACAAGAGAGTTGTGTTTCATGGTGTTTAGAAGCTATGAAGGTTATGAGGAATACAACCGGCACTTCTTACAGAGAGGCAATTCCCCTCATGCAGAGCGGTGGGCAAACTCTCCAGCATCCCTCTGGTCCCACCAACTCATCTCTACTTTCAACCCAGAGAGCAAAGTTCAAGGTACTTCTCTTCATCCTGCTGATGAGGAAAGAAAACTGAGTGCTGTCTAAAGCACTCAGATACTCTGGATACAAGTGTCCCATTGAAACCAATAAACAAATACAGAATAAATAGAGAAGCCCCAGGGAATGCTGTGAGCTGCTCACCAGCACATCCTTGGATGCATGCATATCGCTCCTCTTTAAGTCACGAGCAGTTCTGCCTGCAGCCCAGGAAAGTATGCAGTTAAACACATCGATCTACATTCTTCTCTTTCTTGCTTTCAAGAAGTTCAAAAGACTTACACCCACCAGCAGCAGAAATTTGTGGGAGCTGAACAAAGGAAGGGTGCTAGGAGTTTGTTAACTTAACCGCTTGTGGTTGGTTCTGCGTCCTTGTTCCCCTGATGTGTGAAATGTGTGTATAAAATATAAGCAGTTTGAAATGTGTCTTTTTTCTCATTGAAATGTGCTCTTTTTTAATATATGTATATACAAATGGAGCTTAATCTGTTCCAAAATATGGCTGAACTACAGAAAAATGAAGGACTGGACTTCAGTGTGAATATGATTGCTTATTCTATTTGTATTGAGTAAGACAGGAGAGGAAAGGGGGAATAACGGTAACTTCATTGGTCAGGTGCTTTCTGTAAGAATGATGTCCCTTTGCTTAATTTTCTTTTTGTTGTTTTTTACTCAGTCTTGTTTATGTGTCTTTAGATCAATAAATAATATTTGTTTGGGAAGATGGGAGTGGAAGAACCCTTCAGGGGCCCAAAAGAACTCGTGTTATCTCCAAATACAGAAGTTTTGCATGGTGCTTTATTTTTTCTCTCTAATGATCAAAAGGTCAGGAACAGCATCTTTGAAATGTATGAATCTTCTCATAACTTCTGAAACTGTCATTCTTTTTTCCACTGAGAAATGAAGAAAAATCCTATTTAGAAAATCTGAAGAGAAGAAAGGAGGGTCAGGGAGGCCTTGGCAGTTCAGCATACCTGGCATTCAGTAATTCAGTGCAGAACCTGAACAGGTACTTAACAAGCCCTTAATTCTGAGACTAAGTTTAAACATACTTTTAAATTGGGTCCAGGATTACAGCTGAATGTGAAGAAGGGTTTCATGATTTGCTGACAGTCATAGGAAAATAAAGAAGTAATTTTGATTTGAGCCAATGAATATTTAAGCAAAAATTCACAGAATTAAGAACTAAAAAGAACCACTTGTGATGAAGTGTCTTGATTGGTCTGAAACAGAGTGGTGTTTTCAATTTGAGCTTTCTGAATAACTTTTAAATACATTTTGAAAGTAATTTCAAATGGAAAAGTTGTTTTGTGCTTGAAAAGCAAAATACATCACTATCAAAAATGTTAGTGTACAATGTTTTTACTTTTTCAGGTTTGTTTGTTGTGGCCCCTCCCAACCCAGCGATGGCTATTTCTAAGAACAAACACTCTGGTAAAATTGATCCAAATTGAAAAAAAAAATTTCTGTAACTCTGTGTAGAATCTTTCTCACAAAAATTTTGTCCAGCTATGATCTGGATGTTGCAGGAAATGTTAATAAAACTTTACCTCTATAACCTGCAAAATCCTTCAAATATCAGGGTATGTACTGTCTTAGAGACATTATCCACAGCAAATGGATAACTCGCGAGTGAGTAGAGCAGCAAGACAGGCAGTGTGTCAGTGTCAGCAGTAAGATATCAGTCTGTGATGGCAGAGCAAGAAAATGTTTAAGTGGAGCTATTTGTCATGTACTAATGCAGTGATGAACACAGAAGTCTGGATAAAACTGAAGGCTGAATTTCTGATATGTACAAGGGGTACATGTTCACTGACTGTGGGAGACTGAACACCACTATGCAGGCCAAAGTATCTTGTGATGAGGTCAGCTGGAAGAAGCAATAGCAGAACTATCAAGAGTTCCCAGGGGAAATCCTGACCACATTGAACTGGCTGGGAGCTTTGCCATATGATGTGCTATGCTGCCTTCCTCTTTGTTATGGAACCCAGGGCACTACTGGGTTTGTGAGTCTGAGCATGCGTCCCAGTTGCATACAAGATAGGAACTTACCTGGGCATGTATTTCATTTTCTTCTTTGCCTGTGTCCACCCCCTTGCCCCATGCACAGAAGCCCAGCTATGAAGGATGTCAAACCTCATCACATCCTAACAGGTCCCTGTCCGGATGACCAGAAGATCAAAATGCTATGATATGCCATAGTAGAATGTTGTCTCCCCAGTGGGAAGAAGTGGATGCAACCGTAGGAACCACAAGTCCCTCCTTCCTGCCCCGGTGCAGGTTTCCCCAGGTGGTCTGTAGGCAAATCTTCTACAACAACAGATCAACAGCAAGGAAATCAACTCGCGTTGATTGTTTCACGTTGTATGAATGCATTCAAAGTTTCCATATGTGAGGGGCAGATTATTTTAATCATGAAACTTTAAGCTGCTATTTTTAACAGCTAGAGCTAGCTACATCTGGTGCCTCTGATCTCAGCCCCTTCATGCAAAGGTTACTGTCTTTACTTGCTGCAGAATAGTATGATTTCCATACCCTCAGAGCCAAGGGCTGTGATACCTCATGAGTCCCTCAAGCTCAGATTGTGGACGACTACAATTTATCCTGACCATGCAAAGGTCTTAAACCAATATGAGCAATAGAGAGGAAAACAAGTTGGAAAATTGACTTTAGGTGTTTTATCTTACCAGAAGATTTTTTTTTTTCCCCCCCAACATGTCATGGGGACAGGGTGATACAAGTTCCCTTCAGCAGTTGAACCTCTCTGACCATTTACTTGGCTTTTTAGCATATTGCTTGTAGACCCTTTGCATAGTCGCTGGAGTTGTTTTAATCTTAGTCTCCAAACTGACCAAAGAAATTCTAGCAGCTTGGCTGGAGCCCAGAAACAGGCTCTCCACAGTTAAGAACTCAGGTTTCATCACAAACTGACCTGAGGATGTTTATCAGTGGGTAGCTTTATATTTACCAAGTATTTCAGGCTTTGCCTGTTGTCTTCTAATTAAATCAAACCAATGTAATGATACGATCAACATCCTAAAAACCAGGTCAGCATATACTACTCATAAATTATCACAAAGCATCTGTCGCATGCTTAATCTGCTTTTAAAGGTGGGGGGCGGCCTTTGCTTAAGCCTTTGTCTTAAGCTACTGCTTTAGCCCCCTGTTGTTTGACGGTGCATGATTGGAGGGCAAGATTACTTGTGCTTATGGTACAACATGCAGTGTAGAAGCAGCTGACTCATTATCAAACAGTATTTCTAAAGAGGTTGTTTAAAGCTTTTAACATCGGTCCTGAAAAGCTAGGATCCATGCTAGCAGCCCTTCACATTGAATAATATTTATTCCTAAAATTGAGAGAGGGTAGAATTGTTTACTTGTTTTGAGATGGGGAAAAAGGTTACTTTAAGGTATGCAGTGAGTGTTAAATGAAAAAAGTAACGTTTTAAAGATAAAGCAGAGGTAGGTGGGGATTAAGGAATTGCTCTCTCTTTGGTCTGCAATTGTCGTGTAGCATTTTAGGGCACGGAATTCCGTGTGTTACTGGATTCAGCACATCTCCCTCCATCTCTCAAAGTAAATTGTAGAATTTCCCTCTGTGCTTTGGCTGCTTCAATCATGGTAAAGATGAGAGGCAGGGAAAGAAATCATGCTTCATGTTGCATGCACTGTGAAGGGGAGGAAAATGTAGTAAAAATCATCTGTCTGTTGACCTCTTGCCTCTGTACCTGTATGAGCTACCAAAACCTTGGAGGGAGACAGCTGCAAATTATAGTACACCAGTTCTTTCTCCTCCTATGTCAAGTGAGGGAATGGAATAACAAATAAAGCTTTTACTCCAGCCTCAAACCCACCTGCTACCATGCGTGGCTCCTGGAACAGCTGCAGGAAGGGGCTGATACCTGAGACGGTCACTGTTGCAAAGAATACCTTCGGTAATGCCTCTTGTTCTAAACAGTCTAGCCCAGACTGATCAGACAGACAGTAGAGAGTGTTGCATTTCATTTAAGGAGCAGCATGATATCTGCTTCAGTCAGGACTATCCTGGTTGGCCCTTCATCACGAGCATCTGACCAGCACCACTAATAAGTAGCCAAGAGAATGTCAGTTTGACCATGCAGATTTGTCTTTCGCACGTCTCCACAAGTATAGATGGAGAATTGATTTTAATAAAGGTGTCTTTATAGGATTCTCCTATGGTGTTCCAAACAGTGTCTATCAATAGAGGATCTGTCCTTTCTGGTAAACAGCGATATCATTTTCAGTCCATATCACCTTCGCTGTCCAGGCCTGATTCCCTTGAGGACATACCTCACCGTTCTGCAATGAAACAGGATCAAGCAAAATGTTACTGGAATTGGGAATTGCTGTGTTCACTGTAATGCTTCTTGTATTCAAATAATATTCTGCTTTATCAGTGGAAAAAGCAGGCAACCAGCTTCCATAAGGGCTGTGACAATGGACCTGTCAGTCACCTCAGAATTTTAACTCTGCAAAAGTAAATGGGTTTGCTCAAATCTTCTAGGGACTTCTTTCACTGCAGTTGCATATATTTGCATAGTGATTCACAGATAAGTGCATGCCAATAGCCACTCCTGTGAACAGATGTTGACAGAAGTATTGACAGAAGTATTAAAGTTACATGAACAAGTATGTCTTTTTGCATGCACAGAGAAATGCATAATGCAGTAGTATGCTGGAAATTTCAGTTAGCTCTGCCTTCCAACATGTGTATCAAGTCACTGCATGCTAATCAGCCTTTGCAGAAGTATTGATGCTTCTTGGTAATATCAAGCAAGAATTTAGAATAAGAAGGGGAGAACCGGAAGAGTTGTGCTGCAGTAATATTGGTAATAAAGACACTGTATGCATCTTTTGTGACATCTTATTAAAAAAAAGCAACATTCAATATAAAATGGTGTGTTTGTCAAAGAGTGCAGTGATAGAATATGTTCTTAGTCATTATCATAACAAAAATGTAGCAAATATTGAAATAATTACCTAAAACTTCAAACATTTGGTATGGGCAGTTTTAATAACAGGTTTGAAGGAATCCACTCTGCTATGTATCTCCCTTCCATGTTGGTGTTATCAAGATGAATCCTATGAAACAGGGACATTTAGTAGAGAGCTGTCACAGACCAGCACGATACAGTTGAAAAGAGAACAGGTTTTGAATCAAGTCTCAGCATCCTTTATGCAGTGGAAATACTTGTTAGCTAAAAAGTAGGGATAACCTTCTTTGCTGATGACAGAAGCAAAGGAGGCTTTTATAAATGGCAATACATTTCCAGACACTAACATATTTTTCAGACCAAAATGACATTAAGCAGTATGTAGCCCAAACTCAGATTCAAGGACGTGAAATGCATATAATTCTCTCTGGTTCTGTTCCTCCTCTGTTATTCTGAAGCAAATCAACAGTGCTATTCCAGTAATAGATCAGTTTCTATAAATAAATACAAAATCTGAGATGCACCTAGACCACAGGGGTTTTTTCAGGTTTCTATTGTGATTAACATGGACTCTATCCACTTTTATTTTTATGTTCTCATCGCTGTTTTCTTTCAGATTATACATAACCAGCATTCTCTGAATTTTGTTTCATCAGAGTATGAGATACTGGAAATCTTGTTTCTCCTTTTTACTCTTCATCATGCTTTTGATTTGTGCCCAAGAAATCAAATTTTCCATTACTAGAAATAGTCTAGTAACACTTTCTTCTTCTTTTTAACATGGCAAATCATCTGAAGCAGACCCTTACCCACCTTGAGCTCTTCTTTTATTGCAGACAGGAAGCGAGTGGCTTGATGAGACCATGATAAAAAGGAAGCAGAAGGGCAAAAAGAAAACGAGGGAGAAAATAGGATACTCAATTCTTGAAGACTTGTGCTTAAAAAAATCAGGTCTGGAAGTCCTGTCCTGAAGGTTAATTAAACTACTCCAAACGTATACTGAGAGTTACCAGCAGAGGCAAACTTTTGCTAATGGCTGTTAGGTACACTCTTCTTTTAATGCCAAAATGGGTTTCCACATGACTCTCTGAATACTTTTCTGAAGTTTTGTCCCAATTTGCCAACCTTGGTATTTTGGGGCTAGGAAGGAATGAGGCATACACAGTCACACAAAATTCTCATGCTTAAAATCCTAGTATGGTGTGGGTTTTTTTCCCTATGACTAAAAATGGCAGGTACCATTTACAAATATGCTTGCTGCAGATGAACAACAAACTTCCCTATATGTCGTAGCTAAAGCCAAAAAGTAGAGTGAATTGCTGTTTCATGAGAGTCCTCCTATGGGTCTGTCTAAAGAGGGAGATCAGCTCACATGAAGGAAAATGCTGCCCACATTCATGTAGATAATTATGTATCTGCAAGAGCCTATATCTGAAAGGGCATGTGAATTCCCGTGCAGTTCTACCAGCTTGGGTGATCTCTTGTGTTTCCGACTTACAGACACAAGAATAGGGCTAAAGGTCTTCTCTCTGGTCCTTTATTACGGGCTTTTTTTTATGATACAGGTACATTTTGTTTTCTCCAAATCTTACTAGAATCCACACTTCACATAAAGTTAATCAGCCTAATTGTTTCACAGTGTCCCTTTCCATTTCAGAAAATTTCAGCAGGAGTAATTTCTGTCACTTTTTATGGAAGAACTTCTCACAGGTTGAAATTTTTATCTTAGTGACTTTGACCTCTTTCAGAGACGCAAGCTTCCCTTGACACTGCTGTTGAAACAGAAGTACTAACATTAGATTCCAGCCCGTGATGTTCTTAGTTACTTGGTGTTTCAATCTCCTTCCTGTATCTGAAAATAATAAAATTGAAATTAGACACAGAGATTTTGCAAAATCCTCCTTTCAAAATGATAGTTCATATTGGTGAGGCTATCTTATCACCAGTTAGTGCAACACCTGAATAAACCTTGAGTACCTTGATTTTCTTTAGTTCTTTCTGTGGATTGCCCCCTCAGTAAGATGCTGACAGGCTTTGATACCATTTACGTGCTTGCAGTTGGCACAGTCACAAAAAAAAATATATTTGAGCTTTCGTAATTATATAGGTGCTACCTCATTATTTCCTCGGAATGTTACACTGTGAACTGTCTTGTTTGTGAGATGCTCAGGGGCTACTGTGGCATAGGCTGAAAGCAGAATCCCAAAAATTAAATTAGTGACCACCTCTGCTGCTGCCATTAGATTACTCAACCGCAGTGATTCTGTTCTATAATACAATGTTTGTTCTACCAGGCTTTATAGGACTATCATACACTTCACCAAGTGCAGTGATAGATAGATATGTTAGGTCAATTAGTAAAATCATAGACCAGCGCTCAGCAAAACATATTTGGACTGATGATGGAAGCTTTTATACTTTGAAGTTTACAGAATTGCAATACCTTCCTTTGCCAGGGCTCTCATAAGTATTCTGTATTTTAGTATACTCAAAATGCAGCAGCCTGCATCCTTACAGGTATTCAACTAGCTTTACTTCATTTCATTTACATGTACTGAGTGCCAATTCAGTTTGTTTAGTCACTTTTCCTCCAGTCTTTATAGTAGAGATTTGGGCAGTAGAATTGTATCTAGAGATAGAGGGCTATTTCTCTGACACATCCACATATTAGATGAAGCGAGTTGCATTAAGAGACAGCAAAATAAGTGCCTGCATCTCCACAATATAAGAAATAGCTAAAAGTAAGACAAGACAGACTATAGAGGAAAACCTGCTTGAAAGAGAGCTTGGGCATTCTGCCGTAAACATAGTCCTGACTTTATCAAGGATTTCTGGGAAACACAAGGACAATAACTTACCTGTAGATTTATCATCTCTGTTGTTTCTGGTTACCTTCTTTAGCAATTACGTTCTACTAAGTAGAGCACTAAACGGTGAAGTATAGAGCAAAAGTCATCTTAAGACTTGTTGAAGATGCTAAACTATGAAATGGATACTTTGGAGTACAGTGAGTCTGAGCTAGCTGATGTCAAGAAGGGATATTTAATAGAGTCTACTAAAAATAAGTATGTGTGTGTAGCTATTCAGTATTTTTAACTGATAAAAATGCAAGTTTTTCAAAAGTTTGGTCTCTGGAACTATTTCACTGATGAACCTTTTTTCCTTTACAATGAAATCACTTTTTGGCAGGGTTCTCTATAACCAATTCACAAGTCTATTTAAGTCTGCTTCCCAAAGTTTTATTTTTGTATCCTATTTGTCAGCAGCTAATGAGCAGTGCAAAGTATCAGTTGCTGAAGCATGTGGTTTGAGCAGCACTGGACTCACTGGGCACTGATTACTAAACCAAAAGTTAGTTGGTAAAGCTCTGAGAAGCAGCTGAAACTTGTTTCTGAGCATTGCTAGAATTCACCTCCATGTGTTAGCCTATGAATCAAATGAGGTATCATTACTATCTCTTCAGCTGTGTTTTAAAAAAAAAATATCCTCGGACCTTTACCAGGTGTGCTTAAAGACAGTGAGAAATTAACAAGCTGATTAAAACTCTGCTCTTTTATGCTCTATTTTTTTTTTTTTAACAGAGCATGTAAAAGTTCCAGGTATGTTTATAGGACTGTATGCACACAGGAAAAAAGTGGTCCTGCCCCAAAGAGTTGAGTAGAACAGAATCACTGCAGCTGAGTAATCTAATGGCAGCAGCAGAGATAGTCACTAATTTAATTTTGGGGATTCTGCTTTAAGTCTATGCCACAGTAACCCCTGAGCATCTCACAAACAAGACAGTTCACAGTATAACATTCCGAGGAAATAATGAGGTAGCACCTATAGAATTACAAAAGCTCAAATATATATTTAGCAAGCAATTAAATACAAGAGGCAAAAGGTGAAAATGGGAAAGCAGGAAGCACTGACAGCATCACATAGGATTTTTGCTATTGCTAAGGTAGCCAAGTTGGTTTTTCTTTTTTTTTTTAAGAAAGCTTTGTAAGGATGGATGAAAAACAGGACAATGAGGTAACTGAAGGGGCAGATTGGTGAAAGTGGAAAACTTCTTGCCTGACAATCTTACAGTGCAATAATGGAAGAAGCAATATGTTTGAAGGAAATAAACTAGTCAAGCAGCTGCTATTCTAAGTACCTAAGTACAATCTTAAATTCATCCTTGTTCTGCAGAACACTGGACGTAGCTATGACTGAAGCATAGCCTTATACTTAAGTGAGTGCTGTACTGAGTAAGAGTTCTGCCGAAGTTTGTAAAAGTCTATAATCGAATTGCCACTCCATCCCATGCAGTCGTCCTGCTCAAGCCTGGGACTATTAAAGAATCCCCTTTAACTAAAGGGAATAGCATTTTGCCTATTACAATGCAAGTAGTGCTCTAGACTAGGTAAATACTTCCTAGTTCTTAACGTGATATTTAAGACTGTAATTCCCATTTCACACTCTATAATTTAGGTATTAATCTTTGACTCATCCTTGACATTCTACTTTACACCTACAAGTATACTTTGGTGCACAGTGTGTTTTGGAATTTAACAAAATTAGATATACTGCACTTTGCCAGAGAATGACTAGAGAAAAAGAGTACTTTTTTCTTAAGCTAGCTGGGTAAAAAGCATGCTTCTGCAGCTTTAGCAAGTCCGTGTGTGTCAGGGCAGCTATTTCACTGTTGCATAGGGGATCTACATCCACTGGAGATGAACAAACTGTGCAGAAAGGAGAAACAGTTTTAACTTATTGCCTAAATTTGTTTTACATACCTTTGTACATGTGTGTGCATCTCTGGGTATGTATGTACTCCCTATAGAAGCTTTATATTACAAATATTTCAGATGGGAACAGTTCTGCTTTCTCTATTTCATGGATGGTCTCTCCATCTTACCCAGTTCCTAGGGGCCGCACCTCTCCAATTATTTACTTGAATCTGTATTTCAGGATATCTCCCAATATTTCCTAGCTTTATTTAGTGACCATAGATCAGACAGAGAATGGTTTGGCTTCTATTTTTCCTTTCCCAGTTAGATTGCATATGCGCTAGTGGAAACCCACGAAACTTAAATGCTGTGTAGCACATCAATGGCATCTGGTTTGGGAGCCAGAAGCTGACAATGGTGCCTCCTAATGATGCCTCTCTCAGTGCCGTTGCTTCCTTCATAGCATCTTTTTAGATACCCTGTCTGGCACCCATGTCATAACTGCCAACCCCTGCTCTAAAGCAGAGGTTGATGTGCGGCGGAGATGAAGACTTGAAAGACATTGTCCTGCCTGTAATGAGGTTGCACACTTTGTGTGCTGGAGCCAGAAGAGTTATGTCCTGCAGGAAATAGCTCACTCTGCTGTTTATGCTGCTTGCCTTTAGCTTGATGTATTTTTTTGCCTTTTCTTATCATCAAAAGTTAGTGTCCTGAATCTCATGTGGTTCGGTCTTTGTGCGTGGAGGAGCAATACAAACTGAAAATTTGCAGAAAGGATGAAGTGTAAAAAAATTAACCCCAGAAGAGCAGCGGCAATGAAAGCAGTCTTGGGAAGGGGGGAAATGGCACATGGTCACCTAAGGAAGAAATACGGTGTGGTTATACCTTACTGAAATGCAGGGAGCACTTGTGTATTGTGCCCATGAGCTAAAATAATGGCAAGACACAGCAGGCCTGCCCTGGTGTCCCACTAATGGTAATGGTCTGACCTTTCCTTGTGCTCTCTTTGTTCTTCCCCTATTTTCTTTCACAGAGTAAGGAGGCCCTTCTCCCAGCACCTTTTGCTACTTATTTCAATGAGAAAGTATTTAGATGGTAAATTCTTTCAGGCAGGGCTTATTTCTTCATTGCCTGCCATAGTGGGACTTTTGAGCTATGACTACAGGCATTAGGGACTCAGGCAAATTATGAAGAAGAATAATAGTAGTAGAATAGCACAAATTGTAAACGATTTATTTCCTGAAGATTGTTTAAAGCAGGCATGCACAGTGCTTATCTAAATCTGCCAGCAAAATCCAGATCTGCAATGAATTGAGGAACAAAATGCAGCTGGGATGGAGCTGTCCCTTCTAATCACAGTAGAAGGAATCCATTCAGTTAATTCCTTCTAGGATATATGATCTTCTCAACCCCAGGTCATGACTGGGCTCCTTCTCGCAGCCAGCTCTAGGTTTAGGCAAGGCAGAGTTTCATAGCGAAGCAGACTGCTGGGGAGGAAGGGAGCCCGTATAACAACGGTGGCTACAGAGCTCTTTGCCAGAGCTCTGTTTCGGTTGTTTGCTTTGCCAAGCAGCTATTGCCAGGGAGTTGCAGTCCCTCCCAGAAGCAGCAGTTGCTGCCCCAGCCCCTCCAGTTCCTCCAGTGGCAGCGGAGAGGCAAGCCCAGCTTCTGTGGCAGAAGACACCCAGCACCCACGGGGCTCGTGGCCGTCGCTCTCGGGAGCAGCAGCATTTGCTGTTGCCTTGCAAGGGGGGAGCTCAAGCCGCTCTGTGTTTCACTTGCCAAGTTTTAGGTTTTATCCTGCTCAGAGTATTTATTAGCCAAACCAATCTGAATAGAGATTGCTGTGATTACTCTTGGATAAATGTTTGGGGTTTTTTTTTGGGGGGGAGGGTGAGTCTTTCCACTGCGACTGCCTGTCATCCCCGAGCAGTTCTATCTTACCCCTTTGGAGTCGGCTGCTGAATCTCAGACTCACCATTGCCCTAGCCCAGCTTCAGTTGGTGAATATGACTTAAAGGAACAAATCAAAGTGATGGTGATAGACGTCTTCAGAGAGAGAAGATGGCAAGAAGTCTGTGACTAGATGACAGGAATTTATTAATTACAAAAATACATGAGTTGTAAGAGTAAAGAATTCATGGATGTGAAAATGGAAGGACATCTTATTGGAATAGTAATGACAAATAGTCTTTTTTTACCAATAACGACAATATCTGGCTTTGTCACAATTCTCCACACAATTGGGAAGTCCAATGGATTATTAAATAAATTAACTAACCAGCATCCTTTTCTGAGGTGAAAAAACTTAGTAAAAAACCTTTGCAGAAGACAGGCAGGGCTTGAGGAGCGGAGTGCTTGAGGGGCTAAACAAACATTTATTTTAAGCATCTCAAATGCATTCTTCATTAAGAAGAAAATGGCCAACTGTGTTCTTCAAAGCTTCTCACATTTCAGAATATCATGGTGGCTTTCTAGTCACCTACAGAGGACTATATAATTCTCCCTTCAGCAAAGTAACTGAATACGTTATTTCTACATGAGACATTCTAGTTACACCAGCTTGCTCAATTATTCATGATATGCACCAGAGGCAAAGGGGAAAAAAAAGTTCAATTTGCAGCAGAGAAATTGGGAGATTTTCAGAAAAGAAATTATAACCCTAAGGGTATTGTAACACTAGAAAGGCCTACCAGGGAGGTTGTGCTGTCTTTCAAGAGAGGTTTTAAAGTGTAGGTTAGAGAAACGTCAGTGAAGAAGGAGCTTGGTGAGGTTAACTTTGCCTGGGTGCACAGGGATTAGATAATTTTTTGAGGTCCCCTTCTGTCCTGTATTTCTGTGAATCTGTGCTTTTGTTGTTGTTTGCTGTCCTTTTATTGATCTATCCCACTATGCTGTTTGTCATTTAGACTGCAACTCTGCATTAAGTACTGCCTTCTCCAGTAATCCTTTTCCTGGAGAGCATGCTACGTCTCTCTCTTATTAAACACACACTATGTGTGTGTTCCAGTCCTCACCTCCTCAGGCTTTTACAATTGTTTCCAGCAAATTGCATTTTCTCATAGGCTCCAGGCATTGAGAGGAAAATTACAGCCTAGTAGTGAAAGTTCACATAACTAAAAAATGTCTCCCAATGTGCACTATTCACGTGGGATCAAACAGTGGGCTTGCAGAAGATGGCTGTAAAACACAGATTGATTTTAGTAGGGCCGGCATTTGGCTAAAGGAGCCTGTCATATAGAATAGAGAGCTGCTATAGATACTGTCCAACAGGTCCCTTTGGTTAGGGACACTTTAGTCATACAATATATCCCATTTTCAAGCTAAACCACGTGCAGCACATTCTCCCTTATTTCTACAGCCAGACAACTCATTCTCATTTGTTACAAGACACACTGAAGCCTCCCTGTGAGCCGTGGATGTTGAGCCACCATGGGAACAAATGAAGAGCCCCTTTGGGCTTGATGGGGGAAAAGGAGGATTCCCATGGAGAGCTCATTTCTGCAGGCTCTTCATAAAAGCAGTGAGGAAAGCAAGGCAGGATTGCTCTGAAGTAATCTCTGGGGTAATTGTCTTTTGTTGGCTGTTGACTACATACAGAACCCAGGGAGAATAGCTTCCCAGCTGACGTACCTCCTCAGGTGTGAGAATCTGGAGCAGGAGGAGGGGTGGTGGCCCAGTTCATGTTCCAGTTGTCCCCCTGGTCCAGCCCTGAGAAATTTCTTTTTGGATGATTTTGTGGGAAGTTGTTCATGCAACTCTGTGACAAAGTGTGTTTCTTACATGGCTCGCTGGCAGAAGCCCTTTTTATTCTAATACTAAAACATCTTGAATACGAAATCCTTGCCACAGTCAGTTAATTTCAGTTTAGGACCTGATTTAAATAGAGACTGGTTTTATTTGCGTGAATTACACAGCTTGGATTGAGCTGCTTATATTCCTGTACCTACACAAGCCAAAAATATAAGCCAGATAAGAAATATGTGAAATACCCCATATCAGGGTAACAGCCAGCTGTTTTATAGCATGCTGCAATATTCACTCCATACAGCAATTGTCTCCTCCTTCCTCTAGACTCTGTCCTACTCCTTTTCAGCACATTGCTATTTCCATCTACCTGCTACTTGTAGTTCCAGATAGACAATATTTCAGGGACGGACCTTGCAAAGGTATTGTCAATTCCTCTTAACTTTAGTTTTCTGCGTGGTTCCTTTGCTGGAAAGGTACCTGGTTAGACCTTCATCTCGTTGAACCATGTTAGGAGGCTATAGGTATTTGCCAATGGTCTATGCCTGCTAGAGGACTAGCACAAGGAAGATGCAAGAAAGATGATTTAGAGGAAGCCACTGGCACTGTCTGGCTTCAGTCACCATTGTAATGGTGCTGTGCCCACTTACCTCCGCTGCAGAAGCTGTTTCCTTTGTATACTCCCAGAAAAATACTGTAAAAAACATTCTCCTAAGTTAGTTGGTACTTCTCTCTTTTTTGTCCATGCTGGGCATCTCTAAGAGGCACAAAATTCTGCCCAACTTTTCATGTTTTCTCTAAGCCTACTATAAAGCTACTCAGCCTAGTTTGTAGGTGACACCTGTCCTTGCTGACTGGTGATTGTTACAAGACCTCTGGCTTGCAGAACACCATAGTCTCATAAAGAATATAAGAATTCAGGCAACGGCAGAGCTACTCTGTCTCTTGAGTTTAATGAAGTGGACCCCTTTCACACTTGGAATCCCTACTTGAGATACCTGGGAGACATTCTGATAACCTGGGCGTTTCTGTTATTGCTGTAACAATGACAAAGGTGTATTATCATACAATAGCTCTCTTCTTGCTCGTCTCGTTTGTTTATATATATGTAAAAACATGTATGTGGATTTATATGTTTACATTCTATAAAAATAACTCTATATATTTCTTTACATCTGGCCTACTTGAAACTGAGATGCTTTTTGTGCATGTTTGACCACTTCAAAAAGGGGGTTACAGAAAGAAGATGTTATTTCCTAGTAATTCTGTATTTAATAATGTTTTTTACTGTATGGTACTCAGCTCTGTTTGAAATGGGTATAGATAAAAGACGTAAGGAGTAGAGAACAGCAAGGCAGATGATCTGGACAGCCAAATAATAACTGTGTGTTCTCTGTTACAGAAGCTTCATGACACAGAGCTGTAAGCAATGAATACTCTACATCTCTCCCTTCTGAAAAGGAGATTAAAAAAATACATATTACTTGTATCTTTTCATTATTTTTATTTTAATATTTTAAGCCCTGAGTTCAAGCTGACTTTAACTTCTAAAGCTATAAGGGGCTAGGCAGAGGAAGGATTTCCAGAGAATGCTTCATAGCTTTTAAAATTCTTCCTATGACAGGGACCGCTGATTGCAACCTGCAGAGATATTAAATACTGTCACTTCTGCTGGTTTGATCATCAGTGCCCAGTTTTTCCTTTCCCCCCTTCTTTTCCGAAGACATTGTTAGTTTTAATATTGGGCATTCCAAGACCACAAATATGACCGTTCAGACAAGGTATTTTCGGCCTTTGCTAATTCCCTCAACTGCTTTTTCAAAATCAGTATTTTTTAATTGGTCACTTGAGCTTTTTTCAGTGACGTTGAACCTCTGATGCATGTCACTTCAGAAGCATTTTCCAAACATTGTAGGCGTCATGGAGCAATTTTAGCATAAAAAGAAGAGTATAACTAGAGATGGCGGGGGAGCAAATTACATTTTGTATATATAGTATTAAATGCTTCCATTAGTTGCCATAGGGATGGGCAGAAGTTGGTCTGAAATGACAGCTTTTCTGATGCTTGATGTGTTTAAAAAGAAAACATTGGGGGGAGGGTTTTTTATTGTTGTTATTATTTCCCTGGGAGTCTTTTATAGGGGAGGGGGAAATATTAAAGCCATATTTCTCAAAAAAATGCAGTGGGGCTACATTAACAGACCAGGCATCCCCTTCACCTCTCTGCAGAGATAGTGACCTCTACAAAACACGCATCTTTGTAGCTTCAGGGCTGTAATTCCACAGCTGCTCGGAGCTTCACATTTCCTTCTGTTGTGCAACATGGGAGCTATCACCACAAACCCTCCTCCTGAGCAGTATCTGTAAATCTGCTGCAGTAGTAACCCAAGGAAAACCATGTCCTGCAATTACTGCTGTGCACACCCCAATTACAGAACTGGTGAGACTTGGTTGTCAGACCAGGTTTTCCTATTTGCTCGCTTTACCATTCACTTGGCTTGAATATTGGAAATCAACAGAAAGCAAGCCCTGGATTTATAGTTACGCTATGAGCTCCCACGTGATCACATCAAAAAGCTAAGAGGTTCAAGTTGTATATCTCAGCATGCGATCTGAGCCTGCAGCCATCCAATGTTAAAACTATCATTCATGCCAAGCATGGCCAGGAGTAGGATGCCAGCTGTGCGGTTTGCTGGCATTCAGGTCCCTGGAAATTTTGTGAGGATGGTATGTGTGCCACACAAGGGACACTTGCTGGTTTTGCTAACTAAAAAATGTAAATGGTTCAGAAAGGACTACTACACAATATGCTGATGAGAGTTATTCAGGAGGCTTAATGTTATAACTTTCAGTGTTTCTGAAGGTAGCCCATTAGAGAAGGATGTGCCCTGTAAAGAATGAAATGGAGGCACTGTACTTACTGAGCCTAATTTAAATTCACTGGACTTCCCACTGGTTTTTAGTAAGTTTTTAAACAAGCACGTGTGAAATGAAATTTTTTTTTTAAAAAAATCTATCTTCTAGGTTGTGCCACAAGTGCCTTTTTTCTTCATTCTCCTGAAGACAATGTTTTATTAAAATTACTTACCAGCCTGGGGAGCTCTGAGCAAACATTGAATGTTATTTTGAGAAGACCACCCATAGACTGTGAAATGTCATTTGTCAGGGCAATTATTTGCAGTCTGCCTATACGTGCTGTTCTGTCAGTTCATGGGGATACACCTCACTAATGTGACTGCGGTGTCTCTAATAATTAGTGAAACTTGGGCAACAGAATAAATGCATTATTTTTCTCTCAATGGGGTTGACTGAAAATAAGTGCAATCCACGTAAACCACTGGACATGTCCTCGGCTGATGTTTTTTAGAAACTGTCTCCAGTCTGGTGTTCTGTTAAAAGACCTGATCTTCTGTCAAGCTGAAGAAACTGGACGAGAGGATCTCCACTTGCTGTTCCACGGTGGAATGCAAATTTGGTGTTAGTCCTACAGATCCCTACTGAAGGTGCGAAGAGGTTTTGCTCAAAGGCAAACAGAAATTCTTTGAAATCATGAACAACATGAAGAGTTTGAAGTACTCTCCTGAGCCTGCAGTGTATGGTGAAAAAGGAGGAGGATGTGGGCAGAAAGCAGGAATGTCTGAGGAGACAGGAGAACTAGCGTAGCCCCCGTCATGCTAATGGAACACATAGCTTCAATACATATCCCTCTTTTAGGCCATACTTTTGCTACCAGGCAGAAGTAACTTGTCAGCTCTATAGCCTCACTATCATTAAGAAAGAATTAGGTGGTTCTGGCTTGTCATCTTGCTCGTTGTTTTTGACATTGCATAGACCTGCATTATGCAGGATCAAATCCTTCAACAAAGTACAGAAAGCACAGCAATATGTAGTTGCATATACTTACAGATTTGAAATGCACAAAAATATCAAACTTGTGCACATAAAAAAACCTGTGTCCAAACTAAGTTAAAGGTACATGCAAACTTTGGAATAACTCTAGTAGTGAGGTACAGTAATATGTGTTCAGGAATACTCAAGGTATCTGGATGATTTTGCCAGTTACATTCACCTGTTTCATTACAAGTTGTATAAATATTCCCACTCCAATAGATGTGGCTCCTCAGTAGCTCCAGAGCAACAAAGGGTAGGAAACATAAGACAGATGGATGTTTTTTCTGAAGCTCTCGTTGTTGATCTGTCTTTCTAGGGAAGTTAATCATAAAACCATAGGCCAAACACTTTCAAAAACTGTATCAGAGGTTGATGCAGTTTTTGAAGGAGAGCACAGTGTAGAAAAAGGAAAGGAGATGGATTTTTGTGTAAATTATTCAGAGACTGGCATTCATATGCATTATTTAGCTATGTATGCACAGTGACCTATGAATATTAAATCTCATCAAGTTACTTGAGGACTACACCTTGTAACTTCGTTAATTCTCCATAGTTATGTCTTTGCCTTACATAAATTCAGTTGGCAAGAAGTCATTTGATTTTGTTCCAACCAGATTGCAATTCCTAGATTTTTATCAAATATAATCACATTACTGTATTTATGTCCAGCTGCTCAGTTACTTCAGAATTGTTTATCCCATTTAAACGAGCAACCAACTGAAACTAGATTTAGGAGTGATCCACTATCAGTGCAATTTCTCAAAGGCCATCAGGAGACTATAGGCATACATTTGTTTCCAGTTTACCTGTGCTGGTTTTCCCTTTCTTTCAATGAAGGTGAAGACTGAGATCATTGGTACCTATGTTAGTGCAGATTAAAGACATTCCCTATTACATCTTTAGCCAGTTGCACTGTCCTTTGCTTGGGGGATAGCTCAAGCTCTGGTGACTGCTCAGTCCCAGGAAGGTACAGAGGATGGATGATTATGGTCTGTCTGTCATTGTTTCCAGCTGCCCCTTTGAATCCTTTCAAAGTTCCTTTGCCAGAACTCCTTGAAAAGTGAGAAGGAAGGCAAAACGGATGCCTCCACCTCCACGACTGCTGTGGGCTGATGGGGCAATGGAGGAATGCTTACCCAAAAGGTCTATTTTACTAGTTTCATCCACTTCCTCTGCCACAGATAGCTCTGTGTTTCTCTGTTTCCACCAAGTCACCCATGGGAATGAATTAGGGAAAGTTCCTCCTCTTCCATTCCTGCGTAGTTTGTTACAGGAAAGAAAAATAATCTGGTCATGTAATTGAGGAGGATGACGAAGGTCTATTAATGCAGAAGAATTTCTGCCTGTATAAGGACTGAAAGATTAGGCTTTAATATACATGCTCTCCCAAAAATCTCTCTTCTCTAATATGTTTATCGTATAATTATGACTTCAACCTCTCCTCCCTCAAATGAAGGCGTATCAAGCTGCCATATATCATCTTAGAATAGACTTTTCTATGCAGGATAGCTAACCTTTTTTCTCCATGACAGCACTTTTAAGATTTTCTCAACTAGCAACTTCTTGAACTTCTTGTTCATGACACAGGATACTGGAGCTGCCTCTTTTCAAGCTCATCTCTTCTGCATTGGAATCCATACAGTTCGTGCTTTGGAACCAAATAACAAGAATGTGACCCTGATGCTATGAAAGCCCAAACCAAACCTTCCACTGATTTCAAGAGCCAGGAATACCTTTATGCTCTCTTCAGTGTTTCTGGATATTGATAATTTTTATGGCAGAAGCATTAAAAATAAATACCTCTGCACTGGGAGTGTCTCTTCTTCTGGACAACTCTCTTAAAATTCCTAAGTGGTTTCAGCCTGAGGACCGCAAGATGGAGTTGTACAAAATTTATAGAAACTTCTGAAAGCATCAATGTTAGTCTCTACCCCTGTAAAGCATCTGTAACGCTCATTTGAATATTTTTGTGTTTTATTGTATGTTGTGTGGATCATAATATTTGTCTTGCATTACAAATAAGAAATAGAGAATGTATTTGTGTCCTAATTTTGCTAGCAATCCTCTCTTTTTAATATATCTAAGCACAAGACTGATAATTATAATTTTTAAAAACCCCATTCTTCATAGCTCACGGGCTTAAACTTTTATATTCTTCCTTTATTCTGAATGTATCCCTCAGGAAACAACTCTCTGTAATAATCACCTTGCCTACATTTCTTCAGTCACACATTACATTCTCTCTCTCCCACTTTCTTTCAGGTTAATATTAGTGTTTGTCAGCAGCAGACTTTTTTTTTTCCAAGGCTCTGAGTCATTACAGTAAGTTATGTTCTCAATAGAGAGTTCAGGGTAGGAAAAAAACCCAGCCCTATGCCTACATGTATCTGACTGTTAGAAAACCAGAAGGCTACTCACTCCTTTTAAATGCCAAGTGTTCAATTATTTTCCTCTTGAGGGTTTTTTTTTTTTTGGTTGGTTTTCTTTTTTTAATTTGAGAAAAAGTCAAATGTGATGCAGTAGGTTACTTGAGCTCATGATGAGGAATGCTGGCTTCAGATTTTTCCAAAGCGTGACAGTTTTTTTCCAAGTATTTCTTTAGCAGAGGTTGGTTGATTGGTTTTATGGTCTAGCTCACAAAGAGTTCAGCCTCAGTCTATTCCTCCGTGGGTATCTGTATGTTACAAAACCATTACACCCGTTATCCTGAACAGGGATCTGTGCTGATAAGAGGTCCAGTCAATAGCAGAGGTTTTGCAAGTTTGGCTTTGGGGCTTGATAGAGCACAGGGAAGGGTTCAGAGAGCTGGAGAGTACAGTTTCTGGTTCTGGCTACTTCTGTCCTGCCCCCTGAGGCACTCTGCTGTTCTTTGGAAACCAAGTCAGAGTACACATCTCAATGCACTGTTCATTAGCCCAAGCGCTGTGCAAAACTTTGAGAGTGAGCCTCAAGGATATGTGATGCCCGATCTGGGGATCATACAGAACTCAAAACAGATCTGTTTCACCTGAACATTTTCCAAACATGTAGGCTTTTCAACTGAACTGGAGGTAATGGATTTCCCTTTCTGAGGGTAGGGCTCTCTCTGGATGGTGGATCAAATCTGAGCCCACACTACCACCCTAAAGACTTTGTAACCAGGCGGGAAAGGATTTCCCTCATGGTGATGAATGCCACAGAAGCATATAAATATAAAGGCACTGTTATCTTTCTTGTTGCTAAGTTTCCCCTAGTCAGAGAGAGCTCTTAGCAGCTGTCAGAACTGCTGCACTATAATTTAAAGTGAACTGTAAATCCCTGAGATGGATGAAGGTATCAGGATGGATGATCTTGCAATGGTCAGTAGAGAGGCTGATGGTGATTTCAGTAGCTATGCTTGTCAGTCATGGTGGAAGATGACAATGCAGATTGAAGAGTGATGGTAAAGAGGATCAGAAGGACGCACCAAAGGCTAAAGGACAGGTGCTATAAAACATTCTCCAGCATGCAAGGTTGTATTTTTTTAGCCTCCTCCTGACTGGGAGATCCAGTGCCCCCAGAAAAAAAAAAAAAGTATTCCATACTGCTTGCAAATAAGCAGGTATGATCCTTAGAGTGAGTGAGGTATAGTGTTCTCGTGTCTTCCATTTTTCCTTCTGCATCTCTGTGTTGCCAGCCTTTCTTCTTCTTTCTGGTTTTCTGTTGAAGACAGTCAGCTGGGCTAAACAGGCAACTGGCCCCTGGTCCCTAAGATAATGGATCCAGTAATTATCAGAGGACAGCTTGGAGGGACCTGTTGCTCAGTAGTCATCATGGCAAATACAAACTCTCCAAAATGCAAAGAGGAAGGTGCTAGCAACTCTCAAAAATGCAAAGGTGGCAGCTTGCAGTGTTCTTGCTGTTTGTTTTAGCTTTAATTTGTGTTTAGGAATGAAAATGTTTGTCACACCTCTGAAAACAGGAACACAGTTTGCATAAGCCAGATCCACCACTAAGGTGGCACTGTGAGACGCCTACTCAATCCAACCATATTTAGTGGGGTGCCAATGTAGGAACAGCCATACCAGATTCTACCTGGAGTTCATATAGCTCACCCTTATCTTTGATACTGTCTGGTTGTTTTGAAGAAGCATGTAAGAAATCTTAAGAGTGGAACCCCATGGAGTAATCTGCTCACAGGGATTTTTACTTTCTAACCTGCACCAAAAAAACTGTACTCTGAGGGTTTATTTCTTTTCTTGGGTTTCTTAAAAGCCAAAAAAATCCTATGCTACTTGATATAGTTTTCTGATACTGAAATGAAAATCTAAATTTTCAGAACTCACAGTGTTGAGCACCAGTAACGTTTGGTGGCAATGAATTTCAGAGGGCATTTATACCTGATCTTTTGAGCAGAAAATCTGCAAATACAGGAAGACTAAGCCTGATTGCTTCCTGACACTTCTCTTGGCCAGAACTTCTGAGTCTAAATTTATCAAAGGATCACTTTATCACTGCCTTCTTCAATTTCTGATCCACTTCCAAAATCAGACTTTAGGGAACTATGCTAAGACCTGCTGGAAGAAGCAGGGTCCTGGCTCTCTTGTGAGGGATGCCCATAAAACTTAATAGCATGGCCCTTGTCAGCCCCTAGTGCCTGGCTTCATCAGGATTCCAAACAATGTGCAGCTCCAATAATGCTAAACTAGATGAACTGGGAGCCACCAAGAGACAACTGTGCTATATTTCAGTTTATTAACCATCCAAGCTCACTTTCAAACTCAGGAAAGGCAAATTATAATTGAAAAGATCTCAGTGGAAACATATTCTGCTTTCACGGTCCATGGATATGCATGTTTAAGCTATCATGCCATGACATTCTGCTATTTGATTTATGTTTTTGCTGATGCTTTGACTGAGTAGTTCGTTGCAACGTACTGCTAAATGGAGGAAAAATCAGAAACTGCATCAGACAAACACTCTGTATTTCATTCTAGAAAATAGCTGGCAATTATAATTACTCACCATGTTTCTGGCTCAGAATAAAAGTGGCATTGCACAAAAACCACACTGAACATTCATCGTGATTAGAAAATGCTCCATACCTTGGAGTGCAGTGGAGACATAAGAATAATTTTAAATGCAAATTAAATTGTGGGGGTAGCAAAGAGAACAGATAAAAGACAGTAAAACAAAGCCTTTCACTTTCCTCAAATTAACAGGCTAATGTAGTATAAAAAAAAGCAGTTCTCAGATCTGTGCTAAGAGCTTTCATTTCATCATAATATAAAACAGCAGATCCGTCACCTTTCTCTATTCAGTACTCTTGATTTCGAGGTTGAAGTGAAAATTAGAAGCTGTTCATTCTGGCTCACAGACTGGGTTGCATTTGCTTAGTCTTATTCCATGGCAGTAGGATGGAAAGAGGTCAGTAACACTGGTAAGTACTTATCTCCTGCATCTGATTTTATTTATTTATTTTTAAAATCTTTCACAGTGCTTTAGCTTTTTATCAGTATGTATTTCTTGGAAAAAAGCTACACCATGTATTTTGTAAAAGGCTGTATCTTAAGCAGAAATGCAATGATTCCTCGAGAATGCTTGTATCAGATGTTACAGCTCCTTCAAGAATGAATGAATTACTTAAAGTAGGAATTCTGTAATAGGAAAGGTTTCTGGATAATCTGTATATTTCATAGCATCACTGGAATATTTTGTGTGTTGCTTTTTCTGTGTGCCTTGTCCAACAAGCAGTACCAGGTAAGAAATTAATCTCTTCAAGATGTTATTTGCATTATATTCATAGCAAAACATTTAACAATCTCATTACCCTTGTGGTAAATGATGGAGAAAGTAAGTATTTTACTTACTGAAAGCAAATTATTAGACAAAACACAATGTTACGGTTAATCATTATGAAACACTTAAAAATATCTCAGAATATGAGATGCAACAAGGAAGATCAGAGTGAAAAACAATTTCTTAAGGAAACTTGATGTAGATTTTTTTTTGCCTTGGCAAAGTTTTTATCAAATCAAAACCAGGGGCTTAATTTTTCAGTATGAAGGGTGAGGGGGAGTGGGGGAGATGATCGTAGTGTCACCTCTTGTTGCTAAGTAACAACATCTCCTGGCCATTTTTATCTGATAAAGGAAGTCCAGTTGACGTTATGCATTATTCATCAGAGTTCCAATCAAACAATCAAAATTGTTTGCTTACACTGGGGACATTTAGTAAGATCAAAGAGACCCTCCTTGAAACTACTGGAGCTTATACCACTGCCAGGCAGCTCTTGATACTCGGCAGTAAGTATCGTTTCTGGTTTGGGAGTGCTACAGTAAAGTGAATTGCTGAGGAATTTAAAAAGTTTTCTCATCAGGATAGGCTTCTGAATTTTAGAAAGGACTGCATGTTGATCGATGAAACCTGAACTGAAGGAAAAAGGGAAAGCCTTGGAATCCTGGTTTCCTGATTTTTGCCAACGTAATTAAAGGAATTGATTGAAGCAAGGGTCAGCCTCCCTGCCCCAAACCTTTCTGTTAGGTTTGCATGGAAAAGGACTAGAGGTATTTTTGTCTGTCTGTCTTAAAATAAATGTTGTGCAGAGCTGTTTGTATGCTTATGATTATATGCCATAGCTAACTGAGGCGTGGAGGAGAGAACTGGATTATGTGTTTTCTGCAAATCCTGGTTTTTTATGTGACTTGTTCAGAGTGGAAGAAAATGCAGAAGGTAGCAAGAAGGCTGGAGAAAGGTCACGATAATGTGCATAATCCCAGGAACTCTGCCCGGCAGAGGCAAACCTGATTCAGTGTACATCTTGGACAGTTGTAATCTAGTATCTAGACAGATCTGAGGTTGGGAAGAATGCCAAAATTATAAACCTTAGCTAAGAAGCAATGCTAGGACTAGCCTACCATTTCTTAATGATTGCTCTTATCGCATCCTTTAAAACTGGTGGTGGGATGTTTTGTTGCAACTTCTGGTCAGTAAGAGGGGAGAGGGGAAGGCAAGGTTGGCTTCTGCTCATTTAGGTGGAATGAAATATCCAGAATATCATGTCTTCCTTTCTAGCAGTGTTTTGGCGTAAGCGGCACGAATGCTGTCTTTAATGTAGTCTTGTTACAGTAGTGTCTACTCTGAGGTGCTGGCTGTGGATCTGGCTAAAGGAGGTCCCTGCCCCAAGCTTGTCTGATCTTCTTTTTAAGAGCAAGTGTAACAGGCAGGTGAATCTGAGTATGTATTGTAAGAAATTGAGACTGTGGCTAGAATAAAGGTGCTTGTACTAGGAAGGTACTAGGAATCTTGCTAATACTGCAGTAGGACTTTTCTTTTATGTCTTTAAACAAGGATTTAAACCAAACATCCTAAAATAGAAAAGGACACTTATGAAGTTCTATGAATAGCGATTTGAAAATGTTTTGACCCTAATATGCCAAACGAAGTACTTTAGTGACTGCCTACACAATCCTTTCCTCAAAGAAACTCACCGGCATTTTTTTGTCTGACATCTCTGTAATCTTTCCCAGGAATCTGACTGATCATCCATAGCGGAGTATTGTACACAAACATAAAGTTCCTTCAAAATGGACTACTTTTTGGATGTCGAGTCTGCTCACAGACTGTTTTACAGTCAAGGAGCTCAAGGTAAGAAACTCTGGTACCGACTCAGAAAACGACTATTTTAACTGTACAGTTAAGACGTGTAGGGCCAGACAAGGGCCAGCCCTTATGGTTGACCTACTGAAGTGTACAGAGGCCACAGGGAAAGGCCTTCAAAATGCATGGGGTGTAAAAGGGATTACAAGAAGAGTAATGATAGGGTTGATCTGCCCTCTCAGAGGTTAAGGAAAAACTATGAGAGCAGTTGGGTGCGCAGCAGGAGCAAAAGGAACTGCCAAGATCCAGGCTCTGGTGTTGCAGAACCCAAATGGACAAGTCAGAGGGGACAGCAATGGCCCGCTGCTTGCTGTGTAAGCCTGTGGTGTCCTTCCCCTTCCTCTTTGCTTATAGATGCTGTCAGGATCATAACGTGGTGTTATTCAGTGCTGCAAGAATAACTGGTTTGGGAAAGCCCTGAGGCAGTCCAGCACACTATGCAACCAGCAGGCTCTCACTGGTCCGCATCCTTCCCTGTGAAATGCTGGCCCCCACCAAGCAGCAGCAGTGCGAGAGAGGGAAAGAGTAATCAAGCTTCTTTGCTTTAATGTAGTTGAGACTTGTTCACGACATAGATGATATTTTTGGTAAAATCAGTTCACATTTTTCTCACCAGCTCTATTTTTGGAGAAAACTCGCAATTTCAGAGAGAAGGGTTTTTTTTGTTCCTTCAACTTTAAACACCATATTAAATTGAAGAAAAATGTAAGAACCAAGTAGCTCTATCAGCCTTTGGTTTTGCATACTGTCTGTTTTCTGAAAGCGTGATCTAGCTTTTTCCCACCATTAATTTCATCAGTTGCTAATCAAATTCAAAGTCCAGCCAACAGAGTTCTGCCTTCCCTCTGGAGGCCATTCTCCCAGAGCGACCTAATCCACCCGGGGGATGCCACCGTCCCAGGATACACGGGGGTCAGCACTGCCTTTAACCTTTGGCTCAGCTGAGATGCTGCTGCCTAACACGCTGCTTTACCCAGCTGCTGCCCCAGTTGGTGTGATACATTTTCATCTGTACGAGTCACAGAGAACCTTTCTTGTCACAACACAGCCTTCTGCCTTGAACAACAGAAGCAAACGCTAAGCACCTCAAAATCAGGGAAAAAAATCAGCTGAGGTCAATGACTGATTTTGCTGGCTTTTTCTCCATCTCTAAAATGCAATGGACACCTGAGCATTGCTAGAGAAGTAACATTAAAATAAGTTCTTCAATATCCCTATAAGAACAAACCCCTTTCTATTCCATAGGAACTAAAATTTAGGAATCTACAACTTACTGTTTTACAAGCTATAGCAATTTATCAACAGCATCCCTATGCATTGCAAGGTACAGAGGGGACTAGGAAGAAGAAATATGTATTCATGCAATGAATGTCTATTACAGTAATGTGCACAAGGTGACTAATAAGGGTTGCACAGGCAACCTTCACTGTAAGTATTTCCAAGAAGGCAAGGGAAGAAAACATTATCTTGCCCATACTTGGAGAAATTATATTGTTAGTACATATAGAAATGCTTGTACTGATCAGTTAGATGCATGACTGAAATTTTAACCTTGGCACCTGGTTGATTCTTTGTTTTAATGCAATTATTTTGCTTTTTTAAAATGCAAAATGAGGAAAAAACTCCGTCATGCAGAACTGTATTCCTTGATACAAAAGTCATCAGCGGGGGATTGACTGTTAGATCTGTCATGCGGGATTCTATTCCTTGGCCAAAAAAAGTAGGACCACTGAGACTTGGGGGTTTTTCATTCCCCTGCTTGTGAACATTTTATGAAAGATGCCAATGACATGCTTCCACTGTGCACCACAGCACAGTACAGATGCTCCCAAACCCTAACTACCTCCACAACTGGAAACAGTGCATCGATATAAGAGCCATGCTGCACTTATGCTCTGTCCCCTTCAACTTTTCACCTTTCTCTTTGCTCCTCTTAATGCATATTCCCCAGCTCCCATCCTTCACACCTCTTACCGCACATGCTTGCAAGACCTGTTCCCCAAACTCTAGTATTCTCCCCTCTCTTCTCTCTGTGTTTGAGGTTAGCTGCTTTCAAACAAGCTGAGTGCCAGCAGGGAACTCGCTCTGAGCACAGAAATGACGATGCTTCTGCTCCACGTTCTCAAATGCTGCAACACAGCAGCCCCCTGGCAACAGGAGAGGTGCTTGAGGGGAGGGATGGATGGACAACCCCACTAGCAATAGGTGTGAGAGACAAAATGTGGCCTGTGCAGAGAGAAGTTTCAGGAGGCTTTCACTGTCTGAGGTAGCACTGAGCATCTCTGAGGTGATAGAGGTGGCTTCAGCAGGCCAAACAGTAAACCTCTGGAAGATTTTCATCATCAAGTTTTCCTGTAGCAAATGCCTTTATCACTGTCCTTAGCCCCAGACTTCTTGATGGTAGAAGCTTCTTCCTCTGAGCTATCTTACACTCTGTACACAACAAGGAACTCAACCCTATCGAGTGTGCATTGATGCTGCCTGTACAGCTCTGGTAACTCCTCTTGTCCTTGTACCTTGTGCCAAGTTTTAAGGCTGTCTTCCACAGAACAGGCATTTCTATATGAGAAAATGGCATGATTTCTCCAAACATGGGCAAAATTAACATATTTCTTTCCTTACCCGCCTTCTGAGAAACAGTTAAACTGTGTTAGCTATAACTTTCTGAAAAAACAAAAAAATACACCAAATGTGAGGCACCTATCCGCCATAAATAGCATAGCTCAAGTAGCTAGTTTGGAACTGAACAAAAGGTCTGCAAGGAAGCATTGTCACCAGATCTACCTAATGGGATCGCAAGTAACTGTTTGATGCTAATATAATAATATGATGCTGTTAGCAAATCACACTATCAAACAGCATGTGTATATGCATTAAAACTGCATTATGACAGAATTGAGTGAAAGAAGACTACAGTATTCTGCCATTTAATCAGAACACGTTATAGGTATTATTATTACTTTAGTTATATTATTAGTTAGCATTACAAAATGCTCTGTTTATAGACTGTAGAATGGTGGTTTATGACCCACTTACTCTGTGAGATTTGAAGATTTCTGCCTTTTAATCCTTTGATCCTCCAGATCAAGAAAAAAACTCTTTCCAACGTTTTCACATTAATGATGTGACAGTGTTACAAATGGCAGCTGTAAAGCCCTCATTCTCATCTGTACCCACTCCTTGTGGGTGGAAGAGAGGGGAAAGAATAGGACTGCAATATGTTTGGAAGGAACTCAAAGAGCTATGATGACATTGCTAGCAGATGATACTAAATTCCAGCTGACCTCAGGTCTTGCGTAGTTGAATGCAGGGTGCTCTGACCTCAGCAGACAGACTGAAACAGGGTTTTGGCCCCCAGCAACTAACTGGTTCTCTATCCCTTGCTGCCTGCACTAACACCCACACCTCATCCCTACTCCTGCAGAAAGCTGAAGAACTGCCTTTGCTGCTGTAGGGTAGGAGGAGAGAGGTGTTACCTTATCAGCTGCCTCCTCTCCCATCCTCTCCTTCTGCAGAAGCAGCCATCACCTCACTCCCGTGGGCTGAGCGCAGAACAGAGGATGCTTGGCCATTCGGGCTGCATTTGCTGTTCAAACAGCTGTTCCCTCTTTCCTCCAAGGAAAGTGAAGCAGGAGGGATAGAAAAGTCACAAAAGCTGGATCTGGCAGTAGGATTATCTAGATTTAGAAAACTTGGTAAATGAAGCCAGCTGGCTGTAGTCTTCAGATACAAGCCAGAAATATCCTAAGCCCTGCAGCCCTCCATGACTGTCTCTTCTGTGGCTGTATGTTGGGATCTAGGAGATGGGGGCTGTCCTTGCCAAGTGTGTAATGCCTGGTGACGCATCTGCAAATGAGAAGCAGGAAAGAAGGGACTGTGATCCTCTGGATCCAGCCCCTTGTCCTAGGAAAGTCTGAATCTGAAATCTATGCATGGAGATGGACTTTAATTTTCAAAAAAGTCTTCTCTCTTTGAAGTGTGTGGAAGATACTAGTCATTCTTGGATGTAAATGTATTCTAAATAGAAATCTACCATGGCTTTCAGCCATGAGGGCTGAAAGTATATAATGGGGCCTGGAATAGGATTCAGCTCACTTATCCTTTAGGTGTCCTCAGTGAAGATGTTTCCACCTGAGACTTCTAACTAGCCTGGCATGTATCAGTGGAGAGAAACAGTCATTTTAAGAGCAGGTTCACCTAATCTTAGACATCTTCCTTGGGATAATATAAAACTTGCCGTATTCTCTCTACTGATTTTGAAAGCCTACACAGCTAACTTGAGTGAAAGGTACCTGTGGTAATGCCATTTGTTTGCATAGAGGAATCACATGTTGACAGGACCTAACTCAGGAAAGGGAGTAACTTCCCCAAAAC
This sequence comes from Gavia stellata, assembly GCF_030936135.1. Taxonomy (NCBI): domain Eukaryota; kingdom Metazoa; phylum Chordata; class Aves; order Gaviiformes; family Gaviidae; genus Gavia; species Gavia stellata. The sequence goes on along the minus strand of NC_082596.1, from coordinate 98,474,984 downwards.
AGGTCAAGTTGTAATCCAAAGCTGTAAATGTGCAGATCCCGTCTTGACTGTAGCCTACTTTGAAGAGACATCAACTTTGATCTTGAAGTTCTACTTGAAAGAAGCTATGCTTTGGGGCATGCAAAGAAAGACCTCATATTTGACAGAGCTGAGCAGGCTGGCGCTGAGGAGCAGCAGAAGCAGGCTGCCCCATAGGGGGAAGTGAGCCAAGAGTCAGCAAGATGGGCAGAGGCAGTGACCTCCCCTATGAGAGGTAAAAGCGCTGCAGCACACGAGTAGGGCAGGTCTGGTGATGGTCACCAGGTTCAGCCAAGAGTCCAGATCATCAAACAAAACCATGGTGATGAGGCAGGTACGAGGCCAAGACATCAAGTCAGCAGTCTGGATGTGGATCAGTGAGGAACGTAGTCAGCCACAGCCACAGCCTCGCTCAGCAAGTGGGCAACGGCCTCAGTGTAAACATAGCTCCCAGAAGAAGGGAGGAAGCAGCTGTTGAGGCTTCTTGCCACTTTCTCAAAGAGCTCAAAAGCTGGTCAGGGCTTCTCAAGCCGCTCTCCCCAACAGCTGTGCCATGTCAGAGAGCCTGCCTTGAGCATAGCCAACTACGCTGTGTGCAGGGAGTGCATACAGGGCCCTAGCCATTGTACCTATCTCTCACCTAAGCTTGTTCAGGGTTAAGAAACAAGGAACCCCTCCCTTCTGTTGTATACAAGGGGGTGGAGCCCCTTGGATGAACTCTAAGAGAGAAGAATGACTTCTGCCCAGTACATTATAAATGAATGCTTTAGGAACCGTCATAAAAGGAGAGTTGCCCATCACAGACTGTGCGTAGCACTTTTCTGCAGCTGTGATGGAAGGGGTCCTAAGACTCACACCCTCTCTTCGTGCATCTAGCAACCCCACACCATAACCTGATGGGACAGGCTGGACGTCATGCGATCAGGATGCCATTCTGGGCTGTGTGAGTCCACCTTTGCACTACAGTTGGATCCTCCTGTCCCTACTGGGAGTCCAGGTTCTGCCCTCAGGCGACTTCAGATTCAAGGATAAAATTGTTTCTAATTTCCTGGAGACCTGTGCATCCACTTTTCCAGTCTTATCTCCTTTCACATCAGCAGGGGCACGAAACTTAAAATTAACTGCATTAATTGAGTATTTCCAAGATGCTCCTACATACCTTGAAGTTGCTTGCCAGTCCATTTGGCAGGATATACTGTGCATATTTAAATAACTGAACAAAACTCTCTTGAAGGCTTATCTTAAAACTATCTTTTGTGTCTATAAATAATTTACAGATCCACTTACATTTAGTATGTTTTTACTGGCTGCAACATTCCTGCAATCTACTTGATGAATGTAAGGAGTGAATAAAAAATGTAAAGTAGAAAAAAAAATGGAAATAAAAATACAGTACATACGGCCAAGCGATAACAGATGCACAAGATTGTATAAACACATAGGGGAAGATTGCTTAAAAGGTTTCAGGAAATCCTTCTTGATCAGTTTTCCAGGTTTAATAAAATACTCCCCCAGGTATAGTTTTAATTACACATTTTCCTCTTGTACTCTGTCTCCACAACATATTTATTTCACTGTGCTTCACTTTTGCTCATTTATTTTAATTCACACAGTGCTGACTCATTCTAGATGTTTGACTTTAGTCACTGCTGACTATTCAGTGCTAATTCCCTTCTGCTTTTGCATATTAAATTATGTCCAGTATTTCACAAAAGCGTATTGCTGCAATATCCCCAGATCCTAACTCAGAATGATTCTACTGCAGATGTTCCTTATGTGAAGTAACGTTAGGATACTCCATCCACCAAAATGTTATGATTAATCCATCCTATGGATTAACATCTTCTCAAAGTTATGTTATTTTACAGGTCTTTTTCTTTTTTTATTCATGTGATGTCACTAGTTCTTAGACTAATAACATTAATAACAGAAGAATTAGTAACAGCAAATGTGCATTCCTGATGTAATTTCCCTCCCTTTAAATCCCTGGAAGTAACTGATCAACATCAACCTTTTCCTCACCCTTTTTAAATCTTTTTTTTCCCTTTTCCCACCTCCTATTCTGGCATATCCCCATTACTGAAAATTCAGGAACAGGCAACTGAGTGCCATGATCAGCGTCTCTGGCTTGCAGAGCCAGGTAGCCTAGCTTCACCAGTTGTATAAAAATAGCTCACGATAAGTTGCAGTAATTGTACTACGGCTGCTTTTTGTTCATTTATTTCAATATCCAGTCAGCCAAATTAAAGTCAGAAGAAATAAGGATCTTCTAATTCTCAGCAGCATATCTGAATAAAACTAGGATGTTTGAGATCCAGTTCTCTATATCCCTAAATACAGAAAACTTTAGAAAACCTATACATGGATCACACTTGAAAAAATTTGATTCTGAAAACTCAATCTAATTTTTTTCTATTAAAAATTAATTTTAAATAACCAAGCCTCTAATTGCCTCTATTTCATAATAATTCAGCTGTTTTATTTATTTTTAATACTCTGGTTTCTGAAGCCTATGCCTTTGGACACAACGGCAGAGGAACAAGCATGTTACCTCTAAAATGTACGAAAAATGCTAGTTAGGCATATTGTGCATACGTTTACCCAAATGTCACAAACCAGTATAACAAGTGTAAAAGTGGAGATCCTGTTGCATGTGTGCTATTGTTTGCAACCCTCAGGCCTGTGTTTGAATACTATGTATCTAAGTACTTTCTTTCAGATTACTGATGTCCATCAAACACGTGTCAAAGATCTCAACAGCTTTGCTTTGCAGACACAGAGCAATCCATATGCATGTGCTTCTGTGTTTATCCAGGAGACATAAGCCTATAAATCATTCTTCATAAATGAAAAATTATGTCCTCTCCAGTGCTTGCACACATCTTCTACTCTCTTCCTCTCCTGCCACTCAAACCCCATTTCCCATCTCTAATCCTTCGAATATTGTTCTTTATCAGTTGCATTTAAAACAAGACAAAAGTGAAGTGGCATTAAATCAGACTAGAAGATATTTTTTTCCTGGTAAACATCCATTTGGACCCATTGCTTGGTCTGTCTTGAAAGAATATTCATCATTTAATGATTTTTTTTTTTTTGGCACAGATGGAATATGTACATGCTATGCAAATTAGGGTTTCTAGATGAAGACCCCACTGAGCCAAAAATGACCAGGGTATTAGTGTCACCAATGAGGTATTTTAAAAAAATTTTAATAGAAGTCGATTGATAAAAGTGGATGGAAAAATCTAGCTTAATATTTCACATTTTCGCTGACTAATTTTTAGGAGGATGGCTTTTCACCTCTGAAAGTTTTCTGATTAAAAATATCCAAAATTTTTCTAAATAAACACAAGTCTTTAAAAAATCAATATTATAACTCTTCAAAACATGAAACTAGTTCTTGAAAACAAAAATTGGTACTAATATTTTTACTAAAATATATGGAAATGTATTTTAATGAAAAAAAATGGAAGCCATTGAAAATTCTTTGCAAACTGTCCCCTGTGTTTTCAATAATTTCAAACAGCACTCAAAAATTGGACCACCTGTAGATGTAACCAAATATATTGAAATTATATGTTCAAAATGCCTATGAACATGCAATATAATAATTTACGTATTTCACATTCTCTTCTCCCAAACACATACTTGTGTCGTACTTCAGTAACATACAATATTTTGAAACAAATATGAGATGATATATAATTCATTCTAAGGTGTCATTACATCCATTACGGCATTTCTATTTTTAAGGTATTTTTCATCCATAAGCAACCTTTTCCCTTTCTAACAAATACCAGACAAGATGTTTCCACAATGTGCCAATCATGGTGTAACCCTATGAGGAACAACGCAAACAGAATGAAAGAATTTAACCAAAATGACTGATTTGCCTTCCATTTGCTATTAGAGTGGCTGCTTAACATGAGTTTTCGGACACTGGTCTCAAATCCATTTGCAGCGTAAGCGGGCCCCTTAACGTGTATCGTAATGTCATTCCTTTACTCCAAGACCTTCAAGAGGACACTTTCTAATGTTCCTGAAAAACCATCTAAAAACATGTCGCGGAGACTGAGCTGGTTTGTGGAGAGCAGCTGAAGCTAGAGACGCTGGTGGGTTACCAGTGATGGACCCAATGGTCACCCTGGGCAAACGTTGACAGCTTTACTAAAAAATATACAGCAAGTCATTCTCGTAAGAAGGAGTGCTATGGATTACGGTTAGAAAAAGAGTGTGTACAGGTATATTCATGGCATGCATAAATATTCAGCATCACTGTGTGGATATCAGAATGTGATCAGTTATACTTTCCAGTTCCGAGGCTGCGTAAGAATTGATCTTAGGGCTTTATTGCAAAAAATTTTAATACTTACTAGCTGCCTCTGAAATTTTTCCAATGTTTACTTAAAATTTCCAGTCATTCTTGAAAACTGCTTTTGGTAATATACATAAAGGGGAAATAATCATGATTGTCAAAGTAATACATAATGATTACTCCAGGAAATGTTTTCCAGCATCCACCTACCTCTAGTCAAAATGAATACAAGCCAGATCCCAATATTTTGACCCAAAAGGTAAAAAAGATTTATAAACAATTATACCGAAAAGCCCGCTCTTATCCTCTGTTTACCATAAATGTATATGCAATTCGGTGTTGGGTTTTTTTCCACATAGATTCCTGTGCTGTGATCCAGCCAGCCCTAAAATGCATGGGTACCCCTTCACTGACTTTAACTGCAGCTAGATCATGCCAGTTTTAAAAGACAAATCTTCTACATGGTTGTTTTATGAGATGTTTTTTACAATGCTGAATTCATATACAGATAAATCTTCCTTAAGTGTAAATTTGATGATGCAGTACACAAAATTCTCCGTAGCAGAAATTTTCCATTCTCTTTTATCTTCATTACTGTATATGCCTATTACAAGGGAGTAATAGTTTACAGTCTAGTTGCAGTGTTTACTTTAGCTTAATCTAAATAGTTGACCCCATTAAATCAATTTCAACACTTGCCCTTTGCTTTTATTTCAAATTCAAATGCTAGGTTGGAAATGAGCAAAAACTTGAAAGAAATCTATTTAAAACCAGAAAACGAGTAAGTTAAACCAGAAATAACAGATACCTCCAGCAGCACAGATTTGCTTGTTTAGTAAAATACATAATGCTGCAAATTGAAAAATAGAGCGTGACAGCTTTTGTTAACTCATGTTAATTATATGCTATCATACCTAACACCTAAGTCAGGTTTCAGGCATCTGAAGGCTTCTGATTGACAGGTATTATTTGGAACTCTAAAAAACTTTTAAAAGAAAGGATCACAGTTAGCAGGCTACACAATACGCTCTTAGTCACTATCAGTCATGCTCCCCAGTCCCAGCAGGAAAATATAGTTCATTATTCGTTATTCGAAGTGTGGTGTCTTGCAAAAGCCCTAAGATAAAGACTGTTATGCCAGATAATGCCCAAGCAGCAAGAAACATCCAGGGTTTAGGCTCCTAGGCTTGTACAGGGTCCCACATGAAAGTTAATGTTAATAGTACCACACTAAGGGCAACGACGGGCTTTCAAGCTGAAATTCTCTTTCCAGCTGTATATGAGGTTGGGGGGAAAGAAACACACTGAGAAGGTACTTGTGCATGGTGCTCACGCTTTCAGTGATCAGCCAGATCCCATCTAGCATTTGCAATAATCTTTATCTACTCCAAGAGAGAACTGAGGTGGATATATTTATAGAGACTCTTCTGTTTGTGATTTGTAATTTCCAGGCTCAGTGCCCAAAGCATTCAACAGCCACTCACAATTACGTTTCATGTAAAAAACACCTACATTACAGGGACATTATCAAGGCTGTAAGGTCAAGTGCTAAATATTTAGGCAATGCCAGAATGAAGGTTGCCTCTGCAACATTAATTGAGTCTCCTTATACATATGTATTACAGTACAGTTTCTAATTGTATGATGACACAGTAATTTTTTTACTATGCTACCATTTGCTTCGTTGGTGCATGGAGTGGGCAGTGCTCACTTAGTGAGCCAGTATTAAATATTTTGCTTTCTCCTCCTTGAAGGCATGGCCCCAAGCCATTTAAAACCTGTTCAGAAGATAGAAATCTTAATTTCCTCATGGGCTTTTCATTGGTGCTTCACTAAAGTATATGAATACTTTACAAATATTAATGAATTTATATCTTCACAAAATCCCTACTGGAAAAAATGATGATTGTCCCTGTTTCACAGCTAAGAAACTGAGACATAAAGTGATCAAGAGCAAAAAGCAGCTGTTAATTTTGAGTGTCCAAATTAAGACAAGAAACTGAGTTTTGGAAGAGTTGCTGTAGGCATCACGTCATGTCTCCCAAGCACATCTTCCACTGATTACTGCAAACTAAGCAAACACTTAAATACTTCCATTACTCAGGCATCACAGCTTCAAAAACAGTATTCAGAAAAAGAGAGACTGCAGCTATTGAAAAGTTGCGAAAAGAGTGGTTTAAGTGGCAAAACTAGGAACTTTGAACAAGCAATCTGTGGCAGGAACAGAGCTATAACCTGTGTCTTTGGGGCACAACGCAGCAATCTTTTCTTGGCATCATTCAGTGCAGCTCTTAAATTCTGTGGCATGTGAGGCAGGGACCTTACAGCAAACAGCCTCTTCTACTGCTTGCTACAGATCCTGTTTTCCATTGAGTGATTTTCTTTCTCTTTTCTTCTCTTTTTTTCTTTTTGTCCCTCTTCCTCCCTCTTCCCATTTCTCCTTTTTCCCGCTATTCTCCTCTTCATTCATTCTCTCTTACTAGCTCGTCGGGCAACTCTCCTCACCGTGCCCACGCTGATGACAGCATCTTCTGAGGATGACATAGACCGGAGACCCATCAGAAGACTCCGGTCTAAGAGTGACACCCCTTACTTGGAAGAAGCTAGGATCTGCTTCAACCTTGATAATGGTAAGACCACCCCTTCCCCAAACAGCATATGGTATTAATTAAAGACATTTTTTGAGATGCAGATGGATCAGATGATACCTCCTTGTTCACCAGTAGTATGGTGGTTCACCAGACATCCAAGGATGTGACGGCTTTTTAACTACAAGCACCTGCATATGTATGAGCAGGGATCCTTTTATTCAAAATTTTGCTGCAAGTACTAACTAAAGATTTTCCCCTGTTTTAGCTAAGGCGAGCCAGTGAGTTCAGAGCGAAAGAGAACAGCTTTGCAAAAAAGATACATTTATGTCTTCTCCACTCCAGTCATCCAGGAACGTGAAAGTTCTTGCGAACACTTTTGAAGGGATTGGAGCTAACAGCAGACTTCAGCTAAACCCAATATTACAACCATGGAAAAACATCCAGCATGCCCCAAAACCTCTATAGGTTTAATTGGCAAAAGTGTAATAGAAAACTTAATTCTGCAGGATTGAGCAAGAGAGCTGTCCCCCAAAATTCAGACTGCCTACCGTTACTATCAATGCCTACAGAGTTACTGAGCCCTGGTCCTTTTTCTTATTGAGGTTGACCAAAACAAAAGATTTTGGAAGTACTGACAACTTTGTGACTTTAAGCAGGCTGGGTTTTCTTTAAAAATTTTGAAATAAATAGGATGAACTAGTACACTCACTGGCACACATTTTAACTGTTTAGCTCTTACTCTATGCAGTACTTTTGTGCTATCCAGATTAAATAAAAAAAAAATTTATTTGTAATACACTAAGATATACGTCCCAAATGAAATTGGTGCCCTAACGTGGCAGGCAACCTGCAGCCGCATGGTTAGAAATAACATCTACATAATCAGATGATTTTTAAATAGAGAAGACTCAACAGGGGAGAAGCAGCACAATATCGTCCCCAGTTCCCAGCTGGAGGATGGAGTCGCTGACTTCTGTCCATGGTCACGTTTTTTTTAGGACCTGCCAAAGCGACTTACGAATACAAGTTCCAAGCTTTAAGTAACGGTCAGTGTTAAACATTGAGCGTAAGCTCCTCGATCCCCTCAGTCCCCTTGGCATTTTAAAGCCCTTGGCCTGGTGCACCATTCTGGTTTACTTAATGGGTTTGCCCAAAGAAAGAGGAGAAGGAGTTGAAGGGATGAGCCCTTAGACTTCCCACCAAGTCTTCATCCAGCCGTGCTTTGAGTTTCGGCTGGCAGAGAGCAGTTCAGAGGGCCCGAGACTGGGCAGGAGGTCCCAGGCCTGCTGCGGGGTGGCACCCCGGCCAGGCCCAGGTGCTTGGCGGGGGGGCGGGAGTCACCTCAGCCGGGACTCCCCCCCTGAGGGCGGGAAATCCCCTCAGCCGGGCCCCTGCCCTGGGGGCGGGAAACCCCTCAGCCGGGACCCCCCCCCCGAGGGCGGGAAATCCCCTCAGCCGGGACCCTGCCCTGGGGGCGGGAAAGCCCTCAGCCGGGACCCCCCCCGGGGGCGGGAAAGCCCCTCAGCCGGGACCCTGCCCTGGGCGGTACCTCAGCCAGGCCCCTGGCCCGGGGGCAGGCAGGGCCGGGGGTGGGGAATACTGCTGCGTCCCCGCCGGAGCGAAGGTGGCCGCCCTGAGGCGAGCCGCCGCGGGCGCGACTCGGCCGGCGGAGGCGCTGCCGGCGGGCAGGGGCAGCGGGCAGCGGGCAGGGCGGCCGCGGCCGCTCCCGTCCGCGGATCCTTGACGGGTTTTCCCTGTCTCTCTCCCTCCCTCCCTCCGCTCCTTTCTCCCTTTCCCTCTCTCCTTCCCCGTCCTCCCCTCCCCCTCCCCGCGCCTCTCTCTCTCTCCCTCCCCGCCCGCCCCCTCCGCCCCCTCCTCGCCCGGCCGCCCCGCGCCGCGCCGCCGCTCGCCCTCGCCAGCTCGCCGGGCCACGCTGCTCACCGTGCCCACATTAATGGCGGCATCTTCCGAGGAGGACATCGACCGCAGACCCATCCGCCGCGTCCGCTCCAAGAGCGACACCCCCTACCTCGCCGAGGCCCGCATCTCCTTCAACCTCGAGACAGGTGAGAGCCGGCCCGGCCCGGCGCCGGCCCGCCTCGCCCACGGCCGCCCGTGGACCGGCAGCGGCCGCCCCGGCGGCGGGGGCGGCAGGGAGGGAAGGGGCCGCCCCCGGTGCCGCGGCCTCCTCCCCCGCCAGCGCTGCCGGGCTGCCCGGGGGCCGCCGCCCGGCCCTGCCCTGGCGCTGGCCGCTTCGCACCTCCCCGGCCTCCTCCGGCCCGCGCCCACTGACCGGCTCCCCACAGCCTCGCACCTCTCACCCGCCCCGCCGGGTGCCGGCTTCCCTTCTCTGTTCGGCCCCTCAGAGCCTCCCCTCTCCCAGCGCGCCGTCCTCTCACCCCGCAGAGTGTGGTACCGCTTCCCCGCAGGACTTCTGGTCTGTCCCTCCTTGCCAGGCTCTTCTGGCACCCCTCCTGGAGACGCTGCCCTTGGCATTTTACAAGTCTCTCCCCCTCTCACTCTTCGCCTTCTTCCCCTGATGGGTTTATGCCTCAGAAGTGCAAGGAAACTTGCGCCTGCGTTGTCCACTTTTTCTCAGTCTCATGAGGTGCCCCGTTGTCTCAGCGTTGCTTTTTGTGGCTCTCGATGTGTGTACAGCCTGATGCTTTCTACCAACACATCTCCAGCTCCCCACATTCGCTTCCTCCTACCCGTTATCGGGACGAGCCTCCTGCAAGTCTCTACTGACCTTTCCGGCCCTCTTCTCCACTGCTGCTCTTTCCTCTCTGCCACCTCTTCCTCATGGCTCCTTTGAGATTTCAGCTGTCCCCTTCAGTTCATCCTGCACATGGTGACTATCCTGTCTCTTTCCTACTAGGCCTGTGGTTTTCCCTCCTTCCCTGACCTTTTCTTTCCTTATGGGCTCTGTCAACAGTAAACTTACACCAGAGGTTACTTGCTCTCAAAAACAAAGGAAAAGAAAGTTCTTTCTGTTGGTTCTCTGCACCAAACCAGATTTCCTCTGTCCGTGCGGGGGGTCGTGAGGGAGGATCTGTAGCCAGGAAGCTCTACTGCAGCCTCCCTCATGTCCCAGCAGCAGCGCACAACATGACCCAACTGTGTAACAGTCTTTGATGCTGAGCCTGTCAGCTCACTGCCAGCTGTAAAGGGAAAAGAGCTGCCTCGGAGTTGCTGCTTGCCATGCTGCAGTGTCCCCCATCCCTCCTCTCCCCTTTCAGCTGGCAGAAAGTTGGAGATGGCAGAGATGCGTTTTCTCCTCCGTTTGGGGATGGAACGGATTCCCCTCCCCCTCCCATTATCCCTGCTGTAATTACACCCTTGGTAATGGCTAATACGCAGTTTGGTTTTACCATTGACAAAACGCTTGATTACATCGTACGTTGGGTCATTATTTCTTTCTGATCATGACGTCTTAAAAATTACCATGCCGTAGGTAAGTTGGGTGGCATTTCAGGGCACAGGCTGGAAGTCAGTGCCAGATGCCGGGTTTCAGCTCTAAAGAAGTGGGAGTGAAAATGGAAAGAGCGTCACTGTGCGTAAGGTGTAAATAAAAGGAGGCAGTGTATGGTTCTTTGACTGCTGAAATAACCCTGCCTTGACTTGTGCTGTCACAGGTAATGTTATGTAGTTATAAATAGGTAAACCAGTTAAGAGCAAGGCACCTTCAGGTCACCTGGTGCCTCACATCTCTATGCTGAGCTAGACATGCTGTCTTTACTACAGGTCCCAGAGGATGTGCAAGTCTCTAGGCACCTCTTTCCTGCAATCCACTGAAAAAATTGATAATTACACTTAGCTTCTCTCTGTTCCTCCCCTCTCCCCTGCTCTCTTTAATTTATGTCTTTACTTTCAAACCTGGGAATGGAATTCCTTTAAAAGAAATAATTAAGAGAAACAGTACTGGTGTATCCAGAAATATAAATGAAAAATGTTGTAAGTAGTGCAAGTGTGTGTTTTCATTAATCCATCTGGCAGTGAGTAGTTTTGAGCTTTAAAAAAACCCCAACAAAATTGCTTAGCAACCAGTATTGAGTGAGTGAGCCAAAAAGCAAGTGAAACATGCCACTGGTACCCACTTCATTTCTGAGCCGTTGGTTTTACTCCTGTTTCCTCAGAAAGCACAAACCAGGCAGCCGGGGCTTGAGAACCCTCTATTCCAAGGAAGCAGCAGTTAGAACATTTGTTTAGCCCCTTTCGCTCGTCCTTGGCCACGCTGCGTGGCGCAGGGTTTGCTTTTGAAACTTATTTATCAGGTGCGGTGTTCTTGAACTTATTTTTTTGGGTACGTGTGAAAAAACCCCACCGACCCTGTTTCTGAACTTACCTGGTTTTCATATGCAGTTTCGTTGCTGGTGACGTTACCGATGTGCCACGGCGGGTGCCAGGCCGCCCCCAGCGCCCCGGGGGTGCCGCCCGCCCCGCGGGCGGAGGGGCCCGGCCGCCCGCCTCGCCGCGGGCGCCGCCCTGCGGCGGGGCGGGGGGGCCGGGCCGCCCCGGGAGCCCGCGGGCGCTGTCCGCCGTCCCTGGTGCTGAAGCGCCGGCCGGCGCGGCGGGGGCTGGCCGCGGTAGCTGACCGCTCCGCCGGGGCTGGAAACGGCCTGTCCCGCCTTGTTCTTGTTCTCCCTCGCTGGCCGTGGGCTGGCGGTGCACGTGTGTGCACAAGGGTGTGTGTATTTCTTTGCCTGTGCAGGGGGAAGGTGGTAGAAAGGAAGGAATGCTGGTTCTTCAACCCACTGATGCAGTCCATATCCACAGCTGCTGCTCAACCACTGCTTACAGAGCTATTTTTCTTACAGTTGCTACAAGCTGAGCTGCATTGCCCAGTCATTGTCTTCTGTCAGGACATGGTCAGGGCTGGGATGCAGCATGCAGCTGCTTTGCTGTATTGGAACCTAAGATCCACTTTTATTAATGAAACATAAGCAGATGCAGTGAATACTGCTCTGCTCCACTCTTAATTACAACCACTAGTTAAGAACTAGCAGGTTTTTATCTACTTCAGCTGTAAGTTATAATTATACCATTACTGCTGTTATCTGTATTGTTGAACAACTGAGAGATTGCATAGGGAGTCAATTATACAATTTGGGTATAGCACAGATTTGGTCTGGATTGTAAAAAAACCCCACAATTTGTTAGTGATTAACAGTGCAACTTCTACCTGCCCTTTTCTCTCGATTATATTAACAGTTCTGCTTTGTTTGATTTTCCACACTAGAATTATTATGTTTGTTTCTAAATATTGATCAATTAACTCACAATTATTACCTAGCATGAGTTAACAAATGCAGTTCAATTAGTTTTCCCTGGTATGTTTTTTTTGCTGGTGTTCCCAAAATGATTAAAATACAAAGCTGTTTTCCAAACTCAGGGTTATTCTCCCTACTGTTATAGGTATGCAAATACTATTAATCTGAGTTATGTGCTCATATCAAGAGGATAATTTTTCCCAAAGGATTTAAATTATCTCTTCTGCCAAAATTAATGTAGCTACATAACACCATAAAACTATAGACAGATATGAATTCCTTTTGCATATTTGATACTGAATCCATCCGCATACAGAAATTAATTTTTTAATTTTCTGAAAGACTTCCTCCAGTACGACACTAGAGGAATGTGGAATGTGCTCTCACTTTCGGGTGGTGATCTTTTCTTTTCTTTATTATGATTAGCAATCTGGCATGGCTCCATCTCTTAACATCCATCTTTGGCTTTTCATACACATCTTCTCAAAAGCAGTTTTCAAATTGTCTTTCTAACTTTCTGATTCAGGCACCTAAGAGCTAATCCCATATTGCTTCTTAAAACTTGGGCCTCCATCTGCGACAGTTGTCCAATAGAATAATCCCTTTCCTGGTCCTGTGCCAGCTGACAAGTTCAAGTGTTTTTTACAGGTTTTGACCTATTACAGGTTTTGAATGATTTCTATTCTTCCTGTTGCAAAATATTATACTTTTAAAAGGGCAACGCATAGTAGGTAGCTTTCAAGCTTGATAAATTAGCAGAGGTGATGACCGATAAGAAAACTGACCATTTAAAAACTCTCACTAAATGATCCAAGATGTGTGAGCTTTTCTTCTGCTTCCCCCTTCATGTGGCTGCTTGGGGGGAATCCCTGTCAGAATTTTATCGATGTTTGTTAGGGGAGGGGGGACTACCACACTGAGTTGATCTGATGAGGTTCTCTTTTAACCCTTCAAGTGTCAGTCACTACTGAAGGTACTTCTATATACAGACAGATACTCTTACTCCTTCTTAGCCAAAAAAGAGTAAGCTTTGTACTGCAATCCTTTGCAAAGTTCATTCTAGCAGACTGGCTTCTTGTTAAGTGGTGCAAGAAGTCATCTTTATCTCAGCTGCCATGGGACCTTCCTGAGTTTGTTCAGGGAGGTCTCCAAATGTAAGTCTTTGTTTGAACAAGGCTGATTGTCTACTTAGAATTTAACCTGGGAATGGAGACTCAGGGAGAAAGCAAGCCAATGCCTTGGAGAAGCTGTAAGGCCAGAATAACTGTAGTAGCTGTACTAGGGATCAGTAAAGAGGGTGTGTTCCTTCAGAAAGAATACATTTAGCTTCCGTGCTGTGAAATGAGGGGAGCTTTTGAATGGGAATATATCTGTCTCACCCTGGCTTAAAAGTGTGCACCAGCGGTGCAACTGAACAGAAGTCTGTGGCCAGAGGGGTGCGGGAGCTGGGCTCTGAAGGTGGGGGGAGAGAGGTAGCAACAGAGCAGACCCGAGAGGGACAGTGCAGCCTGTGCTGGCTATGGAGCCCAGTTGGCTCGCTCGGCCCTGAAGCGCAGCACAGATTTTAAGTGTGCTGAAGTCACTCAGTAATCTCACTGAAGTGGCTGGATCCTCAAGTGATGCAAGTCATTTGTTGACTTCAGCCAGGGATCTGAGCCAGACTGTAGGACTATACATCTCTGCTTCCCTTCGATGATGAAATATCTGTTTTATCTCTTTGTGGTGTGGAGCCACATGTTCTCCTGGAATGTGTTCTGGGAAAGCAAAGCCGACGGGGAAAGGACTGAGTGGCTCTGCACAATTTTGCCATGTGTACAGAAGAAAGGTCCTTGTGTCTAGAACGATAAGTGAATTCGATTCTTAAGTGATGAATATCTCACACTGGGGAGGGGAAAAAAACCCTATGGTAGCCTATGTTAGTGCTGCTGCAAGCAGAATTAATTTACAGGGTGTAAAGAGGGAGGAGGATCCTGGCAGAAACTGCTGAATGGCTGAGACAAATGTTAGTGAGCTGGGAAATGTTCATAGTCGGCTGTTTCTGTGGTGCAGAGCTGGTGGGGGAAAGCCAGGACACAAAGGGTGACTCTAGGTTTCATACAGAGGAACTTTCCCAGTCTGAACTGGGCACAAAGTTGAAATCAAAAGCTTCTTCCATTTTCACTGTCCTGGCACCTTTCACACTTTTTTTGGGCCCTAGTGCTTCTTATAGCCTTCATGGTAGGCTGCCTTACTGTTATTATTTGTATCACTGCATTCATTGTATTATATAGCTTTAGAGCTATGCTGAATAGGTTTTGGGGAGTAAAATGGTGTATGATTTTCCTTTCTAATGGAAAGATAATGCCACGTGTCTTAGCCTCATGCATGTTGATTTGTCTAGAAGGATATGATACATTTTTCTGCAGTGATCAAGGAGGAGGTTGTGCACTTTATTTTGTCACTGTGTAAAATAAGAAAGAATACTTATACAGCTCACCGATGTGGGTAAATTCTGAATAGGTGAAAATAAAGTGAAATGACTTGACTGGATTTTCTGCAGGAAGTCTCATCCCATCCCTTTTTAATTTTCTCTAAAACCCACCATTTGATTTAAGAATCTGTTCTGAAGTTTCTGATTTTGCCCCGGTCATCCTTATGTATGATTTACTACACTAAGCCAATTAATCATCTTTGCAGTCATTTGAAATGTTATCACATTTGGAGTTGTATTTTTTCTTTCCTGTTTATCCAGCATGTGTTTGCGTATATCCATAATAAAATATTCTGCATGGTTTCATGATTAGAATAAATAATCCCTAAAATGATATAAGAATTTAAACTACTTTGGATTTATGGAGCTCACAGATTAGAAATAATGTTGAAGGAGTAATCTGAAGGGCATATATGTATTTTTTTAAAAAATACTTTCAAATTATGGTGGCTTTAAGATTTCAGGTAGAAAAGATTGGGCTTGGGAGAACAGGGGAGAGAGAAGTATGCAGTAGTAGGCTTTCTAATATGTGTGGGAGGTTTTATTTCTTTCTGGAGAAAGATTAGTAAAAACGCAGGCTTGGAAAAATTCCACTTTCTCTCTCGGCTCTAATCACTGCCTCAGATTATTGTCATGGAGATCCTCTTGTACTTAGGAAGCCAAATCACTGGTTTTGGCAAAGCACTTCTTAATACCATTATAAAAGGGCCTGAAGAACTGGCCTCCTTTGCCATCAGGCTTTGCGTTACCGAAACTTGCGCCTCCACTTTAATTGAATGATGACTGTTAGTCTTAACGCTGCTTAATTTGGAGTATAGCTAGGGATTGGACATGTGCCTGTCACTCCTTTCGTGGCTGCATTCCAGCCCCAGGAGCACGAGTGCACACACCAGGGAAAATGAGCCTCCAAACTGAACGTCACCCACCGTGTGGCAAGAATGCACCATTTGAGTGAGGTAACTGGCCCTTGCCAGGGCTAGGTGGAGTGGCTGAAAGCGCCTCTCTATCAACATCATATGCGGCAGGTAAGTGTTCTGTTTTAAGGGAAGAGGTCTTAACAGCAACTGAGGCTTTAACTCCCGTAGTTGGTTTTGGAGACCTTTGGTTTAAGACTGACCTTCAGTGAGTCCCAGATGGGAATAAGTTTACAGGCTCTCCAAGTCCTGTTAAGGGGAGAGATGCCTGTGCTTCACGAGCTGTCATCCAAACAAGAATTGTTGATGCAGGCTTTAGTTAACAAATATAACTGGGGACAATTTGAAGGGAAAGGCATAGTTAGTCAAAATGATGGAACTGGCAAGAGGAAAATAATACAAGATCCATTTCTCTGAATCCTGGTGGTATTGGCTAAAAAAAAAGCTTTGGTATTTTAACTATTCTTATGGCACTGCGCATGTGCATCACCTTTCTGTGTCGGGGGGCAGCTCGTACCCATGCAGTCAATGGCAATGACATTGCTGTGGAATAACCGTGACAGGACATAGAAGGAAGGAAGATACGTGTTTGCTTTGGGATCAGGTTATGCAGACCTAATGACTCTTACAGCTGTTTGCGTTACATATGGTTTTAAGGATGCTGTAGTGCTTTGTTGCTAACCTGGTTCTTCAAGAAAATTGATGTGGTGGAATTTGCCTGAGTAAGAAGTTCTCTCTATGTTTGTCTTTTGCTCAATGAGCTTGTTGGGTTACAAAACCAAGTTTATTCCTGCAAGCTGGGACACTGCAAAATCCTTTTATTATTCTTGTTTCATCAGGAACTGCAATTTTCTTCTTGGAACTAGGTCTTTAAGGAAAATACATTTTTCCAAAACTTCAGCTAAAATTGTCAGAACTGGCAACCCTGTTCAGAATTTATTAGCTGTAAAATTTAGTAAAAAGAAAGGGCCTAATTCTCAGTAACAGGTATAATTAGCTTTAATGCTTAATTACTCTGAGTCAACTAATTGGTTTCATTGGGACTCCTCACAGTAATACTTACAGCTAGGCTTGTAAGTGCCTTCAGAATCAGACTTGAAGTTTGTAAGTTTTTGCAGTATGACAGAAGTCATTAATGCAGAAAGAATGTCCCGGGTTGTCTGCTTTCAGATAATATAAAATGTCAATGCTAATGAAATATTGTGTTCTTAGCAGTTGTTTTGTGTGCTTAGACTTTGGACCATAGAATCATTCTGGAATATTATAGTTCTGTAGCAAAATAAAACTTGGCTGCACTCATGCTTTCTTGGTGACGAATATTCATGATCTCTTGTGGATAAGGTGCAAAAAGTGTCAGTTCTAACACTTTCATTGTATTAATTTAAGGTACTTTACATGGTAATACAATATATTCATATAGTCAACTAAAAATGTTTTCTTCATTCAGAATACTTTTAGGGTAAAATTATTTATCATCATGCAATAACCATTTATAATCTTGTAATTCTGTTGCTTTCATTTAGAATGCATTGGTGGTCTTGTTTTATATTGATATGCTGAGGCTATAGCTTGCTCTTCAGTACATGGCTGCCTTCCCTGGGTTTCGTTGGGGAGCCAATGTTACTGAATATTTCAAAGAAGGTAATTATTGCCTTTACTGCAGACTTCGTATAGTGGCATCGTAATAATTTTCGTATCTTGAAATTACAGTTCAATCTATAAGAAACAAAATGAAGATGATGTCCAAAGAAGAACTTCGATGAGTAGCAAATTCAGCAAAAAAATAGGGAGGCAGAGTTGAAAAATGAAATGCTTGTGTTTCTTCTGTGCTCCAGACTCGCTGTAGTTTCATTCTGGTTATGAAGTATGTGAGATAGGGGAAGTATGTGACAAGTGTTTGCATGCTGATATACTGTATGGACACATGCCGTTTTAACTACGATGGATAACAACTGCAGCACATATTTCAGTTAATCAGAAAATCCTTGCTATGCATAATTTATAGTGCAATATCATTTTTACGGTTAGTGCTTACAGTACTTGGACAGACAGACATCTGGTTAATAGTTTATAAGCAAATTAAATACTTGATGCATTATTAAAATGGAAGAGGAATTTCATCAAGGCTAAATCTGATTCTTTGGTAGAGTGTTGGAAATAGTTAAAGCCTGCCGCAAGCTTGATGCCCCAAATTGTGGAGGACCTATTTTTTGTGGCACTTGTCTGCCTGTGTGTCCTTATTTCTGTTCTGTGGACAAAAGGGTAAGAAGTCTACTGATGGTTAGATTTGAGAACTGACTGGGGTGCACGTCCTTGGGAAAAACGTTCCTATGTTCCATCAGTCAGTCAAAACCTAAGTCAGTCAAGTGTTACAACAGTGTTCAGCCATCAGAAATAGCCTTAAGTTAAAAGAGCATGTCTCAAGCTAGTCCCATTTTGCTACAGCTTTGCACTAAGCCATAGGAATCTCTCTCAGAACAGAAAATATGCCCCCAGTTAGGATGAAATGAGAAATTAATACTTATATTGCAGTATTCCTTGAGAAAGAGATTACTCACATCTGACATCTGTAATGGTCCTTTGTTTTCCTTGCTGAGATCATGATCGTACAGTTTTCATTTTTTTTCTTCTGCTTAATTCTCTGTTTTCTTGCACTAGAGAAGTGCTAGAAACAAATGCAGAGACCTTGATGGGGCTATGCCTGATGCATGAGGCATCTGCAACATTTGGAGGAGAATGGCTCTTCCCCATGCTCAGCCTCAGCTGTGGGAGCACGTGGGCATGAAGGTCATGTTGTGCAGACTGCTGGTGAAGAGGTCTGTAGTTTAATATCTCATACGATGCTCTCAGCTTCTGCCTTCTGTGGGGTTTTGTTGTTGTTGGCATCTCTCTTCCCCTGCCGCCTTTTCCATTCACCTGCGTTTATCAGGGCTACATATGCTGGCAGCACTAATATGTTGGCCTGCAGTTTCTTGAAGGCTGTTCCTGCTGGGCTGGGAGAGTTGCTATACATGCATTTAAAGCTGTAAGTTGGGAACTATGGCTTTAAATGATCACCCTGTATCCTTAGGACCTCTGATAAAGAGCCATGTAATCTACACGGTGCTTCCATGAACCCAGTTAAGGCAATCATTCTCCAGAGTGATGGTAGCTCTTGCTCTCTGCTTAGTGAGTGCCCTTCAGGTTGTTGTGGGTAAAGTATTGAAAATACTGAGGTGGAGACTTAGGAATAAACTGCATTAAGCTGCTAATGAGTAGTCATTGTTTATATTTAAAGCAATTTGGCATGTTCATCTATTCATGAACAATTTAGTTTTGTCTTATCACCTTCTTTGTTCATCATTCCTTATCACTTACACTACATGTGAAGGCTGGTTTTAGATTTCACTAATGTGACGGATGTTTTCCAGAAAACTTTAAAAGTTTGTTTCAGAATTATTACAATTACTTCCTAGGTTGAAATAGCCAAAACCAAATGGCAATCAACTGATCATTTTAATTTTCTCTGTGTGGAAGCACAGCATTTCAAGGCTAATAATAAAAAATTAACTGGGGTTAACTAATAACCTGCAAAATAATAGCCTATAATTAAAAGGCAAAAAGAAATCAATAAGGCTCAATTTGTAACTTAGTCTTATGTCAAGGCTCAGAAGAACAAACCATTCTGTGGGACGAATTTGATAAGATTGCTTGAAATAATAATTTTTGGGACAAATTAATTTATAAATGATGTTTATTTTTTAAAGAAAACAAGATAGGCAACACTGAATAACCTTGGGGTCTAACCTTGCAAGCTTTCCTCTCTGCAAGCAGTGCGTGTAACAGCTCTGTCAGTGTTAAAGGAGCCCCAAGGGGAGAGTGGCAAAAATATTTGGTCAGGAAGTATCGTTACACAGAGATGGAATATAACTTTTTGTTAACGGGATTCATGATGTAATAATAGGAAACCAGGGGAAAGAGTCACCAAGATTAAGGCAACGTAGGGCATGTGATGTCATTAAAAAATGGCAGGGCTTTCTAAACTTAGCTGCTCACACTTAATGCTGCGCTAGGCAGCAGAGACATCTTAGCGGGTACCCACCTAAGTGGCTGTATATATACCTAGAGATATGTGTCAGCAGCCTTTGGAGCATGCAGGGACCATCTGTTAACCAGCATGAGTTTAAAAGGCTTAAAGTGGGCAGCAGAGGGATTGCTCCGAAAAATGTTCTTTCCGTTACCCAAGTCAGCGGCAGGTAGACAGGTCAGGAGCAGTGATAGGTGTTCCTTCCTTCATCGTAACTGTTTCAGGATATGATTCTCTCTGGGGCTTTTGGCAATGCTTACTGATATTTGTAGCCAACTGCAATTTAAAGTAGTGCTTAGTGTTGAGAGGGAGCAAAACGTAGGACCTGCTTGCTTATCTCTTTTTAGGGATACACCCTGCTTTTAAACATCTTTCCCTCTGTCTGCTAAAATAAAACATCATATCAGCTATATGTCAGTGTGGTGAGTAAGGAGGCACTTAGCTTTCACAAAGCTCGTAACAGAAAGAAGACAACTACTGTCAGCAGAGGATAGCAGGATGTTCTGAGGAAGTGGACATGGTGACAGTATCAGCCGTAGTAAAATCTGTAGTTGTTTTATCAAAACATCAATCAAAACATCTGACCTCCCATATAACTTTTGTCACTACATTGGAACACATTTGGTCTTGTTCGTTCACTTGTGTGAAACTATGGGATTAGGTTTATGTGTGCAATAGAGCTTTAGTGTACCATAGCCACTAGTGTACATCCAACTTTCCTTGTTGAACAGTATGTATGTTGTGGGTGGTTTGCCTTTGGGAACAGTGTTTTACCCTTTTTATAATTTTACACTGAATTTAAGGCAGAGTTTTAAAGTGGATTAAGCAAGGAAATGTAGGTTGGATCTTGAAGAAGGTATTCTCAGTATCTTAGATCAAATTTCATATTTTGGTTTAGCTGGTGTTGCTATGTTGGAAAAAAATCCAGGGCTGTATATAAAGGAGCCCCTTATCTATTTGTATTATTGGGTGGGAGGGGTATTATTGCTGCTGCTCACAGTGTGGCCCCTTAACTAATATGTCATTCACTGAAAACAAGAACATATCTGTTGTCCTTCCCCTGTCTTCAAGTGTGCCCCAAAGACTCCAGGATAAGTCATCTCCAGCCTCCATGTATGTTCTTTCCATGAGGAGGAATCTCAGGAGACCCAGAAATCATACAGGAAGAAAGGATTAGAATGGTGGAGAGTGGGCCTCTATTATGTCCTTCTCCAATCACAGTGGCCTTTAATAAGTGAGCTTAATAATTTTATTTGCTAGCAATTTTCCCTCTCCAAATTTTGGGAGGGATCAAGACATTTTCTGGGAAGAACTGGTATATATGAAATAAGGGGGAGAATGGCCAAAGTGGATTCAATCATTAAGATGTATTTCATCCCGTGAAAAGAAGATTGTTGGACTGAAGAAAGATGTTCCTCTGTGCTAGAATTGAATGTGCTAGGGTGTTTTTTTTTTTTTCTGCTTATTGGGTTTTAGAGGACTGTATTTTTTTAATTTAATATCTTACATTACTTCCCGTAGAACATTACCAAAACAGTTTCTATAAATCTCTATGCACAGAGTGTTTCATGTGAGCCAAAGATATTTTTTCTTGCTAGATCTTTTGTACCTTGTGGCACAACTGCACAGATATTTATGAGTATCCTTCAAAGTTTTTATTTTCGTCTGTAAACTAAAACCTTGAGTCCTAACCTCTTTCTTCTGACAAAGTCCTCTGATGCTTTTCCCTTAAGAATCCCCTTCCTTAATTCTGTGCCATTCTGTGTGGTAAGGAGGGTGCTCTCTCTGAAGGACTTGTCCTCCCTTCTGAAAGCTGTATCACAGTCATCTTTCTTTTGAGATTGAAGAAAGAGCAGTTATTTGTAACAGAGCTTCTCGGTATTGTTCTTCATATTGGCTAAAGAAGTGACAATAAAAGCCAATAAAGGTTCTTTTTCAACCCTTTATCTACTGACTCAACAGTACCCTGAAACCACATTGCCCTCAGAGCAAAGGATTAAGGATACATCTCATGAGGAGAAGCTTGTTATGTCATTGGTTCTTAATCTTGTTGCTGCACTTGCATGATTAATCCTGTGAGGATTATGGCATTGTGTTCGCTGTAACGCACACCTCACCTTAGAAACCTTTTCTGATAGCTTCAAAATTTAGTAAAAGCGATGCCTTTGTAAATTTTTTCAGACTTCTTTGTCCTTCCTCTCCCCTTAGGAAAAGTATACAAAATATGACCAAGTAAGTTTCCTTTTAATGCAATTTTGG
The DNA here is from genome assembly GCF_030936135.1 of Gavia stellata. NCBI lineage: Eukaryota > Metazoa > Chordata > Aves > Gaviiformes > Gaviidae > Gavia > Gavia stellata. The sequence continues at coordinate 98,453,081 of NC_082596.1, read as the reverse complement.
AGTAGTTCAGAGTGGTTTGAAAACAAATGAAAGACGTTCAGAAAAATAGGTCCGACTGATTTCCTGTTCATTTAAATTACGCGTCTGTCCGAAGGCCCTCTTATATAATATGATTTTTAGTCCCCAGTGGGTAGGGAATAGTTATCTGAAGCTCTGCTTACTTTTTACACTGTATCAGAATGAGTCTCCCAAAACAACCTTTAAAGGGTTGCAGGGTAATTAAGGTTCACTGGTACAACGGTAACTAAATGGCTATATTTAATTAGTCTCTCTGTAGGATAGAATTGCTGCATCATATTTGAAATGCCCTTTGAGGAAGATAATGAAATATGTCTTAGAGGAGCTTTAGTGTGATGATCAGTGTGGTTCGTATTTATATTTGCTGCGAAGTGAGCTTCTATTACACAGATAACACAGCTTCTGATAGATCACCATTACAGTATCCTTCTTCAAATAAATAAATACATATTCTATTACAGTTCTGTAAGTAGCCATGGAAAAGAAGGAAATGCTGTCTCACAATGATACTGATTTCCCTAGCCATCTCCTGCTTTGGCTTATTGTGACTGTGGAAGGACCCAGTTCAGGAAAGCACTGATGCACCTAGGTTCATCATTAACAGGCATCGGAAGTGTGTTCCTGAATCGGTCTCTAAGTTGGAAATGAAAATCTGCTCTATGGAGATCATCATCTTCTCAGCACCCTCTTTTTTTTTTTTTTTTGTGTTTGTTTCAGAAAAGAGATAGTAAACCAGCATCAGTCCCAAATAAAAGTGTTAGTGGGCAGTGGGGCAGATGAGGTTCTTCTCATATATTCCCATTAGGACTCCTGCATTGTTTTGGGAGGCACAGCACAGACCCCGAGGTGCTGGCATGCCTCTTCGTAACTGGAGTTCTGAGAAGTATCGTGTTCAGAACTAGGCTGTGCCCATACACAGAAAAGTGCAGGGAAGAAACATTGTAGAGGAAGGGGAAGACTTCACCACATGAACTCAAATAGTGGTTCCTCCTGCTCTCACTCATAACTGTTCTTTACAGCCCCGTGCTTTCCCTGCTTGCACACTCAGTTTCAATTGGGCCAAATTGGGTTTGCTAGACCAACCGCTTGGAAATCAGGGCCACAAATGCATATGTCTGATGTGCACCCTAATACGTAGCAGGGATGTACTTAGAGCACACACCCAGTTTTAGGAACACGGGATTGTTCACCAGGTCCCTAATAATGGTATACCATTAATCTTCGCATAGCCTCTTCCACCCTGCATCCTGAGGCACACAGCCTCATAACATCTCTTGAGTTGGACAGGTTTATGGTTCCCGTATGTGCTGGGCTGCTTGTGGTTTCTGTCCAAACAGGGTTTCTCCATGGGGAAGAAATCCAAGTCTGCCAAACATTTGCTAGGGATTTCCAGACCTGAAGCAACATAGTCAGAGCAGCAGTATAAGCCTGTCTCTGGATACTTTTCTGTGTACTTTTCTCTATGTTCAAAGAGCATCTCCACAGAGCATGCATGGCCAATCTGACACATCCTAGAAATGTATATATTTCTATCTAGGAGAAGCTAGGTCCCAGGGGAAGTTACGCACCCCAGCCTTACTACTGTCCGCAGGATGCCCTCTGAAAAGTAATTTGCAGTTGACCTGCACGAGCAGGAGAATTTTCTGCACTGATGAGGGCACTGATGTGCTATATACTTCATTGTATTAGTATGCTAGTATGTCAGCAAGGTGAAAAAAAAAAAAAAAAAAACCAAAACCAAACCACTTTCCTGTGTTTCTCATCCTAGAGGTGCTAGCAGATAAGTTTTAATTGACTGTATTGAAATGTTAGTAGGCACTGCTGAGTTAAATGGATCCTCTGTTAATACAGAGGAATTGATGCACTGAATCAGTCCTGAGGCCTTGAGCTCTTGTTCTCTGTAGTGTCTAAAGGACAGACAATTCAGGGGTTTGTGACTGTTGCCATTCTTTAATCGTAGCAGAAAACGTTGGTCATGCTTATCGGAAGGTAGAGAAATAATATACATAGACAAACATAATCTATGTTCATGAAAGTAATGGAAACAGTTTCGTTTTGGTCATTTGGAGTGCAGGGTGATTATTTCATTGTTGATTCACATCTTTAAAACATTGGGTCTTCTGCATTTGTGGAGGGAAGCAAGAGAAATTGATGTAACAGCTAGCAGGTGGGTCCATTTCATTGGGCATATCAAAAGCCTCGAAGTTTAAGCCTGTACTGGAGTGTGCACAGGGTTTGGATTCTCCTAGGATTCTCCTAGGCTTTTGGATTCTTACTAGGCAGTGGCAGTAATGATGGATTCAGTTTGCACTGGTTCTGTATTTTTCAGAATAATGATGTGACCCATGTGGTGTCAAAAAAATCTGTAAGCTCCTAGCAAGAAGCTTATTTGAAATAAATGCAAAATATTGTTCTCCTGATAGATGGTTGGTTGCTTCCAGTTGGGTTTGTTGCCCAGTACTTAGAAACTCTGTTCTAGCTTTAGTGTGGCAGAGAGCTTACTTTGGTGTATGGCCTTTGAAAACCCTATGAAAGAGCCCATTCTACTCCCTAATTCAACATCGCTCTTCACTGGGTGACCTGCAGGTAGTTTTATTAATTGCATGCTTTTATGGAAGCACACTAATATCTTGGGGTTTTCAGCATGGCCACTGTTGGTTTGTTTGGCAGAATTTGAAAGAAAAACAGCAAAAAGTGTGACAGTCATGGCTTGTTCACATCCACTTCTTGTCTGTTTGCTGCCATGGATCTGAACTGGGATAGTTACTGGGATGTGGACTTTGTGGGTAGAAGGACTTGGAGGGATGAGGGAGGAATCTAGCCCAAATGATTGTGTCCCTGAAGGATTTGATGAAAAACCCAGGCTATGAATTACAGAGTATCTTCTGTCTTAAGCCTCTTCGCTGTTCAAACTGTATTTTCAAAGCTTTTAGGCTCCAAATATTAATGCACTTCCAAGGCTATATTTATTATAAAAAATAAGATAAAATAGTGGAGGTCAGGATTGCAGCAGGTTTTCTTTAAAATAGTAATGATTGTCAGATGATGCATTATCTGGCAGTTCATGGAGTAGCAGAGGGCCTAGTACTAGAGTCTTAAATGCCAAGAAATGAAAAAGCCAAAGATTGTCACAAATACTCCGCACTCTGGAAAAAGATGAAGGTGAAACAGTAGGGCCAAGCTTTGCCTTCCTACTCAGGAACTCCTTTTTCACAGGCAGGGAGACTAGAGTTAATGATGGAACGTGATGGATAAGGTGATATTCTACCTAAAGAAGTATGACAGATTCTAAACTTAAGTAATTATCAGTAATTAATACATTACAAGATTGTTTTTATTCTTCGTTTCTTTTTGTCTACCTTTTGCAGTTTTAATGTGCTCCTGCTGTCGTGTTCATAAAACAACTTAGCTTCTAAAGACCCAATACAGTAACAAAAAAAAGAAAAAAAATCTTTTGATCAGCTTTATAATGTACAGTTACCTTGGTTTAATGCAATGTGTACATTTTAAAAAAAAAATTTAAAAAAGCTGTGGGGGAGGAAGGGAGGGAAGAAAGCTCTCACCTAGAGCTGAGAACATACACTGAGGGCTTTTTGCTTGCTTCACTGCTGCATTCCTAAAAGAAAAAAAAAAAAAAGGAAAAAGGGGGAATTCTTGTATCACTACTGCACAAGACTGGTTTGTTACATGAGTCATCACAAAACTGGTAATCCTCAAAGTTCAAAGCTTTATGCTGAGTCCAAAGGTGACAGATTCTGAGTAGCATCTACTTACTTGAGCAGCCCTGTTTATTTCAGCGGGACTACACAGGCTAGAAGGGGCTGCAGAACCGAACTCTGCCTTGAAACCCAACTCTGAGGTACTGCTGTCTGGGCTTGGGGAAGGTGGGAGGGAAAGGCACTTAGTAACGTGCTTCCCAGAGCAGAAGGCCACTGTTTCATATCTCTGCTTCACAGGATGGGAAGACCTGTTTTCCCCGTGCAGTCAGTCTGGACTCCGCTGAGCAGTTGTTATCCTGCTGGGATGTGTGTCCAGCCAGGGTAGATGTCTAGCCCAAGGAGCATTAAGGTCACTTATGTGTCTCAGCGCCAGCCGTGCTCTACTCATGTGTCAGGGAAAAAAATCTGCCCTTCAGGGCTTCCCTGCTGTGATGCCATTCTGTGCTGCTGCCAGTGTGAAGTTATCCCTTGAAGACGCAAGAATATTTGTCCCTCGGTATTTGTCTGAAAAGCACCAATACTTCCTTTCTTGTTTAGATCTGTGTCAATGAAAAGGAACACCTGTGAACTAAGGTATTGTAAACCCAGTGAGAAGGAGATGTAAATAATGTAAGACCTCTTGTTAAAATTATCTGGGTTTTTTCCACCTTCTGCCTTTCTGGTCTGTAGGTAAGATTTTTTAGTGTGTGAGATGGTCGATAGATCTGGTTGGGCTTTTACTGAGTAGTCCAGAATGGGGGATAGCAATGCATCAGTTGTACTCGAAGCTGAAAGAGGGTGAAGGTCATGTGTTTTGCAGCCTGGTGTAAATACTGTCCATTGCATAGCAGTGGCCCTTCTGAGCCCCACAGACTTTGGCATCAGCAGGATCCTGCGCTGGCTTTCTTCTAAGTGCAGTTCTTAAGTAGTCTCCAGGGAGTTATTTTTCCTCTTGGCAAGTAGAGTGACTGAAAATCCAGTAAGTGATCTTTATGAATATAATTTAAATTCTCTGTATTTCATTTGAATACTAAACCCTGGCCAGCCCTGTACTGTTCTTTCTGCTTGCTCGTTCTCAGCTAGTGCATATGTAGTCTCATGTTGCTCTGCCACCTTTCAACTCCTTTGCCCGGAGGCTAAGGCATGAAAGCTGAAGGGCTGAAGACCCCAATCACAGCCATTCAGGTGCTGCTCTGCTGGAAGAAGTCAGCGTAACAACAGGGTCAGAACAACATATTGATTCTTCTTACCGCAGAAATCGCTGACTTTCTAAGAGAGCCCCAGTGTGCATACGTAGATTTAGGTTTTGATGACTTGGTCAAGGATAATCTGAAGCTAGGAGTGAAAAACTGGAGGTTCAAACCAGTCATAGTTCACCATCTCTCAGGCCAGTAGGGTTGCCAATTAAGAATGCTACCTTTATCTATATTTCATCAGCCTTGTGAATGAAATACGAACATTTGCCCTAAAGAGCAGCTTAAAAAAAACTCGAAGGGTTAGGGGTATGCTGCATTCATTTGTAGGTAAGGGGATGTTGGCTTTTGGAGTTTCTTTTGGTTTTGATGGTGTATGGTTCAGCTAAAACAAAAACATTGTGCTGTTTCCTGTGTGTCTTTACCACTTGGTAAAGTATCACCTAATCATCCCTGTACTTTATTAATTTTATGCTTTTCTTTTGATGCTGCTTCGTAAGATATCTAACGTTGGATTCCACTCCACTGTCATGGGAAAGTGACAAAAGAAACACAGAAATGATCTCTTAGAACTGGGATTTAATATGCTGGTTTGCTGTACAAGTGTATCCTGAGTATGTGAAAAACCATGCCCTTGTTCATACATTCACGCCCCAAGCTATGACGCTATTCTTGAAACGCCTTTTCTAGCTTTAATTGTAGTTCTTGAGAGATGCAGTTGTTGAGACATCGTTCCAGCCGGTCAGGGTTTCTTCTGAAGGGCCCTTGCTAGACAGGGTTCACTTGCAGCTCACTGCAATGTTTCAACCTTGCATCGTGGCGGGAGCTTGAGTTACCTGGGTGGAGTGTGGAGGGGTTTCCTCCCTTTTTGTTATTGTGGGGTTTGGTTTACTTAGAGCACTATAAGGATGTGAGCTTTTAGGAAACTCTTTTCCTTTCCGAGGGCCAGATTCTGGAAATCAGTATTAAAGCCAGGTGCCCTCTATTTCATCATTTTGATTGTGTAGAATTAATCAGACCTGGATGTGTCTCCAATGCAAGAGAACGTCTTTCTTGGAGAACTATTACAGAGATCCGAAGGGCAAATCTACTTCCCTTTACAAACCCTCTTTTTATAAACAAAATACTTTTCTAAGATACCGAACGCAAACAATTTAGGTACCACCGTCTGTTGTAGGTGTAGCAAATCTGGCATTAATGAATGCCTGTGTGGCCATTCAATTAAATAAGAAATTAGTCATGTATTTAGTGTAATTGAACACTTGTGGTAATGTATATTGCTGATAATTTGTACTGACAGTAAGCTCTGAAAAGATCAACCTGAATATTTTCTGACAAAACTTTCCATGTGGCAAAACATAAATTTGCCTGTAGTCATTTAAAAATTGATGTGATGTCCTTGTGTGGCTTCCTGAAGCATAATGCTATTTTATGAGCCAGTCATCTAAAGAAAAAACAGATGCATCTCTTGTGAAATGACTGTTGAGTGCCTTAGATATACTTATATTTCATTATATTTATTTTTTTAATGCTTTTTGGACCTCCAAGGATATCTCTGAATCCCTCCCTTTGTATTTTTTTTTCCTTAATCTAAAAGAATATCGAATACAGCTGGCTTCTATGCATCCCTCAATTTTCTCCTTTCACATGGCTTTTAGAGTTCAGCTTTCAAGGTAATTCAGTTTATAGGTAATCCTGAGGTAGACTACAGGTTGATAGAGGGAAAGGACATGATAAAGTATATGTTCCTCAGGTATTCTCTGTCCCTCCTGCCAAAACCGTACTATGCCATCTAAGTCACCAGTGATGCTGCATCTAGCTCTAGTTCATCTATGGTGAATGTCAGCTGTGATGCTGTTTCCTGACCACAGATGAGTGTGAGTTTATTGTTGTCCTATTTTTAAGGTGTATTTCAGAGTTGTTTCACATGGGCCATCTCTATCATGTTTGCTCTCATCGGCTCAGTTCTCACTGAAGCTAGAGAAGAGTTTCTGTGCTTTTTTGAGTAACTTTCCTACCCTTTGTAGGCCACCACCACCACCAAAATCCCCAACAAAAACTCACCACCCTTTCGATTCAAATTCTTTCCATGTGGAAGCTCAAATAAAAAGCACTCGAATGCTGACTAGAGCTTACATTTTGCCTATTATTTTAATTGCTACAAATCAGTTGTGCATTATTTATACTTGAGTCTCTTCCTGTCAGATGGGTTCTCTCTTGCCTAAGCGAATACACTTAAATCGGTTCTTTTCTTCCTAAAACAATACATTTTAAAAGTATTTCATATACTATGCTGAAAATTTTAATTTAACCAGTTTTGTTTTTTTTAAATCAAGATTTTCTTTTCTGAACAAACCAAGGAGGCTGGTTGCATTTGCAAGCAAATGCAGCACACAGCTGTAATTTCAGTACATTTCTAAGCATAAGCCAGAGAAGCAACCTTTGAACAAGATTTAATAGGACGGGCAGACATGCTATTGGCAGAAGATTTGAACTGATTCATAAATGGCTCATGTTTTTTTCATTTTTTATTCACACAAATTTAGTCTAGCACCATGTGCATTTATGTGGTATCTGTCAGGAAGGAGGTTCTGGAGGTGGGGAAATGTCCCCAGGTATTGATTTACCCCAATGTCTTCTTTAAGAATCTTTTCTCAGTGTAAGTATTTCTCCTACAGCTGCCAGCACTGTAAACACAAATCTAGATATATATTTTTTTTTTTTTAAATGGATAAATGTGAATAAAGTAGTGTTCCTGATGTCAAAGGAAAAGATCCAGTCATGGAAGCTGAAAAATAACGCTGAGGCTGCCTCCATGGTCAGTGGACAGGTCACCGTTTCCCAAATGGTTTGCTGGATTTCTTCCTGCAGAATCCCAGCCTTTGTGCAGAGAAACTCCTTAATCTTCTGTTGAAGTGGCAAGGATTTCATGCTTTGGAAATGTACTTAATCAAAGAAGTTTGCTTAGACAGTTAAAGCTGTTAAATCTCTTCAGTCCACTTGCAGGCCTTGGGCAGCTCTGGATTCGTCAAAACAACATGCTTTCCAGTCCAATGTTATCAGTTTCTGGACTTGATCTCTTCTCTCTCTGCTGACTGTGTGACTTCCAGATATTTTGAAAGCTTCTTGGTGGTGGAAGCGGCTACTCTTGCAGTGTCTTTTTTCATTATGGTGTTACACAAGTACTTTGCTGCTCTTCATCACTGGGCATGAGACTTCTGTATTTTTAGTTGACACAGAAGGCTTAAGGTTGGCTAGCTTTAAAATTATTTTTCTATACTTTCAGAAAATTAACTTCTGTGAAGCTGTTTTCCCCATAGTGCTCCAAAATCTGGGAAGATACTACTTTGCTCTTTCACAGCTTGATTAAAATTTATGAAAATTTTAGAACCATAAGACCTTCCCTTACTACCTGGGGGAAAAAGCAGAATAGCCAAAATAGGATGAGGCTGTAATGAAAAGCCTTTGACTTAGAGTGCCGATTAACTGAAAATGAAAGCTGTTTATGGTTTAAGATGTACTCTGACCAAAAGCTTGTATCTGATAAAGGCTATTATTTGAGAAACAGTGATGGCTGTGGAACAGAGTCTTGCAGATTGTGGAAGGAAGGTTTCAGAAACATGATTGCCTTCTGTGGTCAAACACCGTTTAATTGTTTCACAGATGAAAACCTGGGAGTTATTCTTATGTATAAGGAAATAGTTTCATGGCAGTTCAGGCTAATCTTTGTGCGAACTGCCATTATCTGTCCCATCCTTGGTCATGTCCACCTATTTCCTGACTTCAGCTGGAGCTAGCACTTGTCCAGAAAACCATCTAGTAAAAGAATAGGCCCCAACAAAAAAAGGTTTGGCCAAATCAGCTGTCTGGACCAGCTCTCCACACAGCTACAGTGGCCAGCTCAAGGAAGGGCATGGGTGTTTACAGCTAGGAGGGAAAAATCCCATATTAGCTTGGATTTAAATTTGGATTGCCTTACTGTGGAACCACACCTAAAGCCACAGCAATGGCAGCAGGGAGAAGCAGAACTGTCCTAGTCTCTCTTCATAGCATTAATCATTTGTTGTTAATGTATCTTCCTGTAGGAAGAAAAAAAAGACAAGATTCTGGCTTTTGGGGTAGAGTGATGGTGTAGAATGATGAAAACTAAATTGGTTGAACAAAATACACTTTTACATTGGTGCAACTAAAGGCAGAATCAGGCCCAGGATATATAGGAAAGCCAGAAAATTAACTGCTTCCTCCATAAGATATTGTTGGCACCAGAAGTATTTAGAAATATTTATTGCTCTAATTTAACTAGGTCATATAGAGAACCTTCCTCTCTTTGTTTGGCAGAATTGGATGTAGGAGCTGTATTAGGTATGTGTGATAATCGGAATGTGTTGCAACATCACTGATACTTTTTTTTTTCCCTAGCTGCGTTTTACCCGATTACCTGATGAGGATTGGGCAGTAGTAGTCAAATGTGTCCTTTATGCAATAGTATTGTTTTAAAGAGCATTATGCCAAAAGGGTGCAATTTGAATACACTCAACTGAGACATGCAGGTCTAAAGTTAAAACTGGTGCATTAAGAAGACAGACTTAAATAAAAGTCGTACCTTTAACAAATCTTATGGGTAGTAATATAGCGCAGTAGATGAAAAGAAAAGATTTCTGATGACAATGGTAAGCCACAGAGCCCTGCTGTATTACTTGCGCTAATAATGTAGCCTTTGTCAATTATTGCTGATCTATGTCTTATGGCTAATAGTAGAAATAGTACTGTTTTCAAATACTTGCTATATGTTGTAGGTTTTACTCAATGAGTCTCCTTCCTGTACTCTGCAAAAAAGATCTCAAACTCATTCAAGGGCCTTCTGTTTAATTAAGCCTGTGCTTAAGGTTAAACTTCACAGCTGAGTCAAGGACACAGTAAGCAGTTGTTGTAGTGTGGAAGCAGAAAAGGGATTGTTAAGTCTCTCATTGCTTTCTTAAGGTAGTTCCTTGAGGAATGATGCAACATCTCTTACTTCTGAGAATAGGTTATTGCCTTCTCCCCTTACTTCTCTGTGATTTCTTAGTTATGATGACTTGCTTATTGTTAAATAGGTGAGGAAAGAAGGCAAATGCCCTTGTACACTCTCCCTTCCTACCATTCAGGAAGGCAGATTAACAACATGAGAATGGCTGCTCTGATATCTTATTTCAAAGAGTTGTCAGCATCAACAAAGTTCATGCTTATGTGCATCGACAAAGAATCATTAAACAGGACTAGGAAGAGCTTCAAAGAGATCATTGTGTCCAACTCTCTGCTCACGTAGCTTGTCTGAAGGTTGACCTGTGCATTCTCTGCCGGGTTGAAGAGCTTCGAGCTCTTCAGAAGTGCTACTAGCAGCATTACATTGGATAAAGGTGTATGTTTTTCTTTGTTTGTATGCATTTGTTTTGCTAAACATATGTAAAAGCATGAGTCATATGGTGGGACAGTTATTGCTGTAAAAACATTGGTTCCCAAAACTGAAACAAGCTGTACTTGCAGCTTTTATACCAGTAAAGCCATATCCTCACTCAGGGAAATTTGCTGCTCCTAACCATTGACTGTGTCTGTCCTAGTTAAAGCAACAAAAGTCTTAAATGTGAGTGTAAAAGCTTGTCTGTACTTAAGTATTTCAATGAACTGAGACCCAAGGAGTGCTCTTGCAACAGTCCTCACTTCAGTTAATTGTGGGTGTTCTGGCCTGCAACTTGGTTAAGGATTTCAGCAGCAGGATTTCAACCATCATAACAATTTCTCCTGCGCAAATACAAGTTAAAACAATAAATAGGCAATGGAAATTCTGAAAATCATCTCTTTAGGCATTCATCAATTCAATTGCTCGCTAAACTGTCACTTCCATATGTTTTACAGTAGCCATCCAATCATAAATTTGGCTCCTGGGTATTCTTTATTGTATCAATGTGCTATTGAATGTATATATTACTTTCTTTATATTACTTAAGGGATGGGTTTTCAAAGTTCACGGTTTTCAACAGTAGATGTGAGCCTGCCATACAAAACTTCTATTGATTTCAGTAGTGTCAGCTAGGTCAATGATTAGTGCTTTAGAAAATCCTCCGAAGATGGTGTAATAGGAACTATTCCTTGGTGTGTTACAGTTGTAAGATCAGGGGATTTAAAAAAAATTTTCACTGGGGTTTTATATAAGTAGTCTATGGTGTGGAGGCTGAGCAGAAGACCAAAGCTTGTGCTTGTGTGTGCAGATGAGCCTCCTACAACATGGTGTATCGCTTTCTCCTCTCTGTTGAGGGCAAGAAAGGAAAGGATAAGAAATATCCATTCCCTTTGCCATTGGCGGAGGTTCCTAAAATCAGTTTGCCCAGTTATTGCCAGTGATGGGAGTAATGGTCTCTGGCTACACACACACACACACACACACACACACACGAGGCGGTGTGCTGCTGTTTTAGAGTCATTGAAGTAGTCCTGTGAAGTAATTAGTGCTCTGCTAATGATGTGGGAAGTGCCAGTTTGAAAACTGTGACTATAAACTATCCCTCTCTCTCCTCCTTCCTCACCTCTTGCTTTTTCTTTCTCTGGGTGTGTTTCTTCCTTCTTACATATGCACACAGATATGTTCTGACCCAGGCTTGCCAGCATTTGAAAATAATAATCTCCCTCCAAGTCTGTTTTTAGGTCATAAAGCTAAGTTTTGAAATTAGGCTTGCAAATGTCTGATTGCATGTACATGCAAATGTTAGCTGTGCACCATTGCCCATGTTGCACTTTGTTAAATTTGTCTTTTAACACCATAGTCAAAACAAACGTGAGAGGATTATGGGAAACTTTTGGAAGTTCTCTCTGGGTAATAGAGTTAATAACTTAAAAATAGGAATCATTAGCCAGTCCCCAAACATCACCATCATCATTTAGATCTGAGCAGCAAGTAAGAGAAAGGAAAGACTTAGGGTTACTGTGTCCTTATGACAATCTTAAGCTAAGGGAAAAATCCCTGGAAAGGATAAACTGTCCATTGAAATCAGTGATAATTCATTTTTGCCCAAGAGAAAAACCACAGGTCCACAGGCAGACACATCCTCTGTCTACATCTTGCCAGTCTGTTCTGAAATAGATCACAAAATATGCCCAATAGCATTCAAATCCAGTCTGCAGTGCCAGCTAACGACCAAACCCAAATGATTCCTCAGTGTTTCATTTAAATATTTGTGTGTTTGTTTTTGGAATTTGAGAAATCCTGAGTCAAACAGTGAGATTGTAAGAGCTGAAAATCATGATTTACTGGGGGATGTCCAGCTAAGGAATGACATTTGCTATTTGTCAGGAGCTAGAAGACTCCTGCTGAGGAGCTGACAGTGGTTACTGATATCTTAGACAAGTACCACTTCTGAAGAGTGTGTAAGGTGCTTGTATGACATATTCTCCAGTCATTGGTACTTCTATGCCCTAAAGAAGTTAGGCATACAGAATAGTTGAGGTGGAAAGGATCCTGTGGAGATCATCTAGCCCTGTTCAATGCAGGGTCAACTACAGCAGGTTGCTCAGGGCTGTGTCCAGTTGGGTTTTAATTATCTCCATGGATGGAGACTCCACAGCCTCTCTGGGCAACCTTTTCCAGTGTTTGACTGCTCCCACTGTAAAGGAGGGTTTTTTTCTTAACTTAAGTGGAATTTCTTTTTTTTCAGTTTGTTCCCATTCCCTCTTATCTGTTCACTGAATACCACTGACAAGAGCCTGGCTCCACCTTCTCTACACCCTGCCATCAGATATTTATATCCATCGATGAGATTCCCCCAAGCTTTCTCTTCTCCAGGCTGAATCCATCTGTCTCAACCTCTCTTCAAATTAAGCATGCTCAAAGCCCTTAATCATCTTTGTTTTGCTGGTCTCACTCCAGCACATCCGTGTCTTTCTTCAGGAGCCCAGAACCTGGGAACCCTAGAACTGGACATAGCTCTTCAGATATGGTCTCCTACCTTCACCATCTGTGTGCTGAAACTCAAGGTCTTTGGTTTGAGTGCTGTGTTAATGCATAGGGTCACTGCCACATCAGTGGCAGTTCAAGCATGTGACGTTCCCTCATAACTATCTTTTCCTGTCGCAAGCATGAGGGATCCCAGTCCGTCATGTTTTGCTTCTCCTTAAATGTGACTCCTTCGTATGGTGACAGAGCAAGGTGTCCATTCCCAGGAGTTTTGTACCAGGAGCTAAAATTATCCTTAGAGGGAAACCAACACTAGGCCATAAATCTCTGCACTGGAATACAGCAAGGAATAAAATGGAGTTATGGTTGAGCATATGTGGGGTTGTCAAGTGCATGAATATTGGCCAGTGACCACAAAGATGCATGAAAGTAGGTTTCAGGGTACTAAAAGCACATGCATCTCCTGAATGTGGATAGCTACCCCTCCACCTAGTTCATTCACTGCTTGTTTCTGGGTAGCCACCTTGAGCCTGGCAGCCTCAAGCCAGCCCATCTGGGTTGATCTAAGCACCCACTCCTGCCGTTACACAGGGCATGTGTAAGAACTGCGATGCCTTGCACTTTTGCCTTCCTTGTACAGAGGTGGATGGAGGCAGAAGAATGCTTGCTCCACCTCCCAGCTACTTTGATGCGTCTTTCAGCCTCTGCTGATTAAAGAACCTCTCTGCCATCAGGGGAAGGAGTACTTAATTTGCTTATCTTGGTCTCAGATAGGAGAAAAGACATGGTATCACCAAAGACAAATCTTTGGTACATGCTGAAAGTTGGGAAGGGGCTACCCTCTCCCTGATGTGGAAGCAAAGGAGCTTAGGTGTCAGTTCCACATATTTACTTCTTTCCCTGTTTCTCCCTGAAGATATCAAACAAGGAGGCAGTAGGACTTGTCCTAAGTGGAGAGCTTTCAATGCTGCTCTGCAATATTTTAAAGTGCCCCTGCAAGGCTTAGGTTGTTGTTGGTCTCTGAAAACTGATCTCAAGCATCAGCTTTAGATCCCTTATGATGACAATGAGAACTTTTTGTGAGCATTTATGCAGTGCTTTGATACCGTCAGGTGGAAAGGCTTTTTTTTTTCTGTATGCATGTAAAGGATCTGTATTTTTTTGTAATGTTAATAGAAATGACTTCTTTTAATTGCATGTGAGCACTAAGAAGTGCTAAGAAGAGAGATGTAATGATGCAGAAGCCAGAAAATCATAGGGCTGCTGCTGGCTGTCACTCAGATGATTTTGTGTGACTTAAAATTAGAGAGATGTATACCAAATGGCAGGAGTGAGTCACCAGAATGGGGATGACTCAAGTTGTTGCTATGAATTCTGTGAGGAATGTTAAATGATGGGCTCCCACAGCGGCAGTGCTGCGAGTCTCTAGGTGACAAGAAAGGAGCTTAGTAAGTATTAGCAGTAAGATGAAGTGAAATTCAAGACTACATTGGGATACACTGGGAACAATAAGACTTCTGCCAGTTGTCCAGTTTCACAGCCTTGGAACATCGTATAGGAATATGTTACAAAATCTTCTCATGTAATGCTGTCAGTAAGGAGAGTGATGTTTAATACAGTACTTCTGATTGTACTCAGTTGTTTATATAAATGATTTAACTCTCTTTAAACATAGGACCAGATATCAGCCTTCCTATGATGAAGACTATAATGAATATACATGAGAACTAGCCTGGAAGCCAGGGTATGCCTGGCATGAAATGAGAGCTGCTCAGCAGAGTGTCATGGTTCTTGCACCCAAAGGTCATTTTATGTTTTGGGAGCAGAAGGTCTGAGTTATATCAGTGATGCCATTGTGTTTCCAAGTAACAACAGTTCAGAGTAAAAGTGCAGCTGGAAAGTCTACAGGCCTATTGCGTTCTTGCAATATTTTGTTTCTTGTGGACAGGGGAATCAGTTGTTTAAATAAAGGAAAGGTGAGGGCATGAAAGGGAAAGAAGACAGCCCTTGTGACTGGGCATTTTCAGTAGAGTACCAGAAGGTAATTTGGACTGGTGCATGAATGGAAGGTTGTGGAGAGCTGTAAACTAGTGACCCAGACAGAATGAAAAGAAAGTGAAATCCTCGCCTACTCCAGCTTTTGTTGATGCTGCCAGTCTGAAATAATAATCCCCACAAAATTACCTTTCTTGTGTTCTGTTGAAATCTCTGAACAGGTGAACAGGCTCTGTTCAGCAGTCAGCTGTACGGCATGCAGGGCCTGGGTCTCTCAATGTGATTCTTCATTCCTGGATTGTGTGAAACAGGGTAACATAGAAAATGCACTCGCTTGCCTTCAGGGAGCATGGATGTTGCTGTGTGACAGTCCTAAGGTGATGAAGCTTCACAAAGGTCTTCGAATAGTAGCCATAATATTATAACATATTTAACTTCAAGTGCAAATTTCAGCTGCAGAAAAGGATATAAGAGGAGAATATCTATTCCAGACAGAAAATTGCTGGTGTTCAAAGCTAGGGTACTAGTTTTAAAATAAAACCATTTTATGATCTTTCTAATGTTATTGACTATCAGGTGATTACTCCCACTGACCTAAGAGCTATTCAAGACCACAGTCCTAATACAGCTGTGTAAACTGCTCTTGAAAGGTTATTTTTGCAGCCCTTGTACATACAAATGCCCATTTCTTACAAAGAAAAAGTGATTCTCTAGTTTTCTTACTTATGCAATTGCCATGGTCCTTAAATCAAGTCCGTTTGTTTTCCCTTTAAACCTCCTGTCACCATGGAATCCCAGCTCCCTTCAATACATCCAAAACCAAATCTTATGCACAGGTCTGGTAAAAATGTGCCTTCTCAAAAGAGGGTGAGGCACAAGACTTTAGGTAGTGTGAGAGTCCTGGTGCCCATAGTGTTAACGTTGGCTTGTCTCTAAAAATGCCAAGAGTATGAAGCTCTGATGTAGTTCTTTCTGGCCTACATAAATTCTTAGGGCCAATTCTGAGATTTGCTTGCTTCAGCGTTTCATGAACAAGTATATTGATGACTTTCTCATGTCAAGGATTTGGCTGACTATGCTAATTCAGTTTCTAGAATAACATGTATATTTTTCTGGAGACTAGAGATTCAGGTTGAGCTGTGCCAGAAGAGGTTTTGACTCTTCTCAACCATCCTTTTTTCACCTGCCTAGTGAAGGTTGAGGGTTTTGGGGGTTTTGTTTGTTTTTCAATCCTTCTGTTATGCACTTCTCTAACCGTGCATTGCTACGCATGGGGAGAGAGACACTTCCCAGGTGTCTTTTGGCCTCGGCTCTAACATATCACTATGTCATTTTATTAACTTAGTTGCTATAGCCAGAGCAATTCTCTGTCGAGAAATCTAAGACAAATACTGTTCTTACTGATGTTTTGGCTACTCCACTGAATGGTGTGCAAACCAAAAATAGACATTTCCCAACTACCTTTCAAGGCACTGAAGCTCCACTGAACGTTTAACCTTCTCACGTAACAGGTAGCCTGAATAAGAGCTTCTACAAAGAAATTGGCAATCAGAGCACTTCAAAAACTTTTCAGCCTTGACTACTCCTACTCGTTTGCTATTCTTAGTGCACTCTCTATTGCCGTCAAGAATCTAGCTCAAAGCTCTGAGATTCTTCTCACTTCATCAGTATCGTAAGACTCCTTTTTTACGTCTTTTATTTTTAGGCATACAGTTTCTGGCAATTAATGCGCAACCTCCTTTCCTGGGGAAAAGTGTGATTGTTAAGTACTGCAAAAACAGGCTGTGTTTCACGGATGTTTGAGGGTAGAGAATAAACTTTTTCCCATTTCATTCTTACTCTGCATTGGGGGCAGATGTTGCTAGTGCAGCTAATTCTTCTGCTTCAGTTCTCTCAGTAGGATTATCCACACTCCTAAAATCCTGTCCTGCGCTTGCTTAAATGTTTTACTGGCCTGGAACTTACTCTGAAACAATGACTAGGAAGCCTGTTCCGAAGCAATGAAATATGCATCAATGAACAAGTGAATAAATACAGCAGATTGCAGAATAAGAAAAATAAGAAACACACTGTTTAAAGAAATGAACTTTATTCATTTAATAAATGCTGTTTGTTGGGGTTTTTTTAATAACTTGTGATCATACTCATGTAAGATACTAGCACAGAGTGATCCTGTGTAGGATGGAAAAAGGGCAGCATGTATGAGCAGAAGCTGGAAGAAGCAGCAAGTCGGACAAGGGAACCCCAGGGAACTTGATCCTGCCTGAATGAAAGCAGTCCCGCTGGCTGCCAAGTTCCCTTTCCTTAGCATCCGGAGCAGGTCTGAAGAGGGTACAATGGCATTTATTATTGGTTGGTGTACGGTTGTTACTAAACAAGATATAAAGAGCTGGTGATTTGAATAGTAGCTGCAGTATACCACAAACTTTAGGGAAGGAATAGCTTAATATGCTTGTATTTTACTTTTTGCAGGAGCAGAATATGTTTGAACTCTTGAGAAGAAGTAACGGTTACTCAGGAAGATAAATCAAAGGGCATTTTTTGTATGGGGACAGAAGTGGTGGTAGTTCAATGCATCATGTATGGCAAGGAGCTGGCTATTTCCAGAAGACATACAGTCGCCCCCCGCCCCCCCCCTCCCCCTTTTCTTTCATCCCACCTGCTAGCAAACAGTGGTATAACTATTATATACTAAAGGATCAGTTTATAAATATGTGCTGACCTCTGTGCCACTGGGATAGTGCAGAGAAGCAGCCAATCTTTGCAATTGCTCAGTCAGTTAAAGCTTTCACCTACAGAAAACATGGTTTTGCTGTGACAAGTCCCAGTTAGTGCATGTTTTGAAGGTATTTATGCTGAGTCCCTCCCTGCAGGAGCAGAGCAGAGCTTGCTAAAATGACTTCCAGATGGAGGGTGCATCCCTGATCATACATGACTACATACAGACCAAATCAGGGCAGTCCTGAGGCTGCTTTCGCTTGACCCGAGTGAGGAACCATCATCTTGGAACTCAAAGTGGAGGGGAATCGGTGTCCGATTGTCAAGGAGAAAGTTAAGTGAGAGTCACCTACTTTAATTGAAAAGTAATTAGGCAAGAACACCAGCAGATTGCAGCGATAATTGTGAAGCCATAGAACAAATTGTTGCCATGAATTTCAACATTTTGCAAAGCGTTACATAGAACACACCAGGTACAAGCGTAACATCTGCTGTTCTTCTGACACTGTTTCCTCCTGGATTACTGTTTTACCTTGAAGTGGCAGTAAATATGATTAAAAATAGGAATGAGGAAATGTGGGTGTCCTCCATCTGATGCTACAGAGTAAACACAGTCTGTGAAAATGAGCCGACTGGTAGGACAATACCCCAGTGGGTAATAAAAAGCTTCAGCTGTGTGGGGAGCAGAGGCCTTTGGACTGGATAACCATAATGTGAGACTGTCAATGGGAAATGAGGGAAAGGCAGTGGTGGGAAGAGATTCATCCTTTGGATTTATTCAACATACTGCTCTAGTCTGGAAGGATTATTGAAAGTTTGGGATAAGTCTCCATTCTTTTTAAAGTGGTCAAATGCTTATCCAAGGAGCACTATCAAGAGCCATAGCCTGTGTTCTACAAGTAGGCCAGCCTGTTTGAAAAGCATTTTTGCATTTGTCTTTAATTGATGTGCTGGGAAGCCATGAAGAAAAGCACAGTCTGATTAAAAAAATGCTAGAATTAAGCTGAGCAGAGAAAAGCCAGACCTAACCTGCTGGACTTCTTTGAAGATCTTACTACAAAGGTACAGTGGCTGTTAAGTGTGTTTAGCGATTTGTCTCCAGCTGCTAAAATCAAAGCACCCTGTGCTTCGGTATAGAAACCAAATGATCACATCTGTACTGCACCAATATGTAGCATATCACTCACCAGACCCTTCAGAGCTCAAGCCTCTATGACTACAGCCATAAAAAAGGCATAAAAACCATACAGGCATAAAAACCTATGGGTCAGCCCATCTTCTTTTTTTTGTTATTGCTATTAATATTATTATCATACTTTTAGTCCTTTTCACAGGGGATATGACAGTGATAGTTTACTTAAAAACACATCTGACAGCCTTCCCCCCTCCATGTGTGACTCAACAAACAGATGCTGTTGAGAGAATCAGGAATGCTTTTGTTGTCTGCTCCTACAGTCACCTTTGCTAGAAGCTGTGCATATAATTGTTATGTAAAATGAATATTCCAGTCATGTTCTCCCAGAAGATTTTAACATACTTAAAATTACTGCATCTGAGCCCACTGGACTGCTTTTATACTTGGAAGAAATCGGGAAGTAGCATACCGTGTGTGCTTTATTTAAAACAAAACAGAAAAACCAAAACCAAAAAACCAGAGTGATTGTTCAAAATCACAGACCTAGAAAAGGAGACTTTCTTTCTCAGCAGACCAGGGAAGTGGCGGTGTAACTCCTTGCTGTGATGCCTCAGTTCTGACCTGAAGAAATAGCCTGTAGTGTTGTTTGTTTCCTTCGCTCATTCCTTTTGTGGCACCTCTCTTGTGATCGGTATGGATTTCATGATGCAGCCGTCCCTCAGGCTTGCAGGTAGACTGTGGCCACCAACCCTTTTCACACAGGGTACTGATGAGCTGTTGTAAAGTAATGCCTTTTAGTCACCACCACCAAAGTGGCCTGTATCTGAATTGGACTCCTAGAGCTCAAAGGCTCCATACAGTGTTTCCAGGCCATTGGACAAGCTGTTAGTCTCTTCACACAGCCTTGCCATGGAGAACCCAACAAAACAGTCCAGCTAGATCATCAATTTTAAAACCGAGAACAATCACCTGGCTCTTTGCTCTGGGCTGGTCAGGCTTTGAGAAAACAATGAGTTTTCTCCCTGCACTGAGAAAGCAGGAGGAGCTTTAGTACATTGGCCACATGTATTTTGGGTTGCATTTTGCCTGTGTATGTACACACACACAGACGTCATATGTTTGTGTGTAAAATGGCACCTTTCTTAGAAATTACATCTATCTGAGACGTCAAGCACGTGCAGGCACCTTAGTGTCAGAGGCATGCTGAATAGAAATATTTGCCCTGCTTTGCTTGATGACGAGTAAAATAACAGCCTGGAATAATTCAACTCCCACCAGAAAGCTTACAGCTGCCCTAGCAGTGTTATTTTTGGTTTGACGATAGCTGTGTCATCACTGGTTTTCCAAGAGCCACAGCAGCTACTGACCTACCTGTGCTCCAGCCCTGCCTAAGCTGCAAGAGCTGTTTCATGCGAAATTACTCTCTAATTAAGTTGCACAGTGGTAGAGCTAGCACAAGCTGTACTGAAAAGGGGATGCCACTTTCCAGTGGGTACCAGAAGCTCAGCATGATATTAAGCAAATGGAATAAATGCCTCTTCACAGTCCAGTGCTTTCTGTATTTGACCTTGCACTGCCAGCTATGGTATGTTGGCTAACAGTACCCTGGCTATGCTATAAACAGGACCCTGATAGTGACCCCAGTTACAGTATAGTTATGTCCCAGCCATATTACAAAGTGAGTTTTGATTTGAAAGGTAGACTGGGATGTACAATTATGTTTCATAACCTGGTGCTGCTCTGTCAGGGTATTGTTACCCGAGGCACCCTTAAGAGTTGGAAAGAAAATCAAGAAATAAGAAGTCCATAGATACATATGTTCTGTTGCCTCCACTGTTACTAGCAGGTGTTATGTGAGTAATTTCCATGAGGAAAATGTAGTCTTTTGCTGCTGTTCTTGACATTCTGAAACTCAGACTATTTTATGTAAATTGAAAGAACATTTTATAATAAATTGTAGATGGAGAATGTATTAAATCTTGTGTTAAATGAAGAGAAAATTATACTAGGGAGACAGATCATCCAACTACAGAAACTATTCACCTTCAAGTGCAAAGAGATGGGAAAGTGAAAGCCATTAATCTGCTAGCATTAGAAGACTACATACATGAATTATCTGGGCTGGTTACAAACCAAAATGTAATTAAGTGTGGCTGGTTGCTTGAGGTTACTTTAGACATCAAAGATGGGGGAAACAGGGAGGACAGTGGTTACTGAAGTAGGGGTAGGGAGTAGCTTTATCAGAGCCAGTGCCTACGTGACCATTGCCTTGGTATTCTGTGACCTGTGCTGCCATCATTCCCAGCTGTTTTCTGTGCACCTGGGAGCCATTTTCTCTAATGCAAACTAAAAACTTTCGGGGTCTTTCACTTGAAAAAAAAAAAAAGTGAGACACTCACAGAAGATGTGGATGTAGATCCAAAAGGATTCATGCAAGTACAGGATACATACTTGTGGACAGTAGTGGACAGCTTGGCATTTTTCTGTGGGAGGAGCTGTAGTGTTCATGATGCTGCTGTACAACCATCCCTGGAGAATGATATCCTCTTTGCTTATACAGCTCGATGCAACCAAAAAATGACCATCCCAGGAAAACACTTGTTTGTTTTTTACAGCTGTGTTTCATATTTGTTTCTTAATGGAACATTACTTGCTTGCACTTCCATTGATATGCCATTGCTGCTCAGTCTCTACACAGATGACTCCTTCTGGCAGGGTAACCCTTTTCCTGTGGCTTTAGGTACTCCTCTCTTGTGCATTTGCTTTTTTTAATTGTAAGCCCCTTGCTGAAGCAAAATAAGTCATTACGAAGCCTTCACCTGCTGTAATAATTTTTGTTCCCTATTTTAACAGTTTAGGGAACTTGGTCTCCTTTAAGTAATAAAGTAGAAAATATGACTCGCGACACTAGTCTGGTCTCTGAAAATTAAGTGGGATTGTGACTTCTCACACTGTTTGAACAAAGGACAGCATCCCACCGTGCTACATCAGGGGCAGAGTAAACTCCTCTGACCATCGTTTCACATACTCTGCCATTTGTTCAAGGATGGGATTAAATTATTTTTGTCATGTTTCAGGGGGCCAGCACACAGGGTGTTACTTTAGTCAGCCAACATGGACATGGAGTTGGGACACTGCACTCTTGTCTTACATGTTCCTCCTCAGCTGTTTACTCATCCCTGGGAAGAAACAAGGAGGGCAATGAATGTTCATTGTTTTCCTATTCCTCTCTCATCTTGTTGCCAGAGTCAGAATGTGAAAAAGGATGAGGAAGTGAGCTCCTTCATAGGATTGCCTTGTTTTATACGGGAAATGGTCTGTGCTAACACAGTCCAAACTTTACTATAAAGACTGACCTCTTTTTCTTTTTAAAGGCCACAAGTCACAGCCTACTGTCCATCACAGCTTTCTGGTAGGGAAGCAGAGGGGTTGATGAACTTGGTGTTCTTGCCCAGCAAAATCCTTAGGGCTTGCTCAGTCTCAAGGTTTCTCTTTTTTTCCCCTTCAAACTTGAAAGGAAGAGGGAGAGGGAATGTACCTGCAGCAGGTGCTCAGAGATTGGACCAAGATACTGTCTGTCATGACGGTGTTTAGACTGCCAAATAAAATAATGATTGAAAATGAAGATTAAAATTGGAAATCTTTCATATCTAATGAAAATCAGTAATCTTGGCATAACATATGGCGCTGCGTTCAACTCTTAGTGCCGTAGAAGTAGTTTGCAGCTGACAGCGCATATGTCTGTACAGTATGCTTCAGAGTCCCCAAATTTAGATATTCCATTGAATCAGTAATTTTTAAGCTTGAAAAGTAAGCATATTCCTCTTATCCTTTCTTATCCTGCTCCGCCCCACACACCCCCAAAAAGAAAACCTTGAAAAGTTAAACATTTCCTAATGCTTTGGAATTATTTCCTATGCTAATTCTGAGTGATCCTTTCTCTCATGCTTCCAGTATTCCTTTGGGGAAAGAAAAAGAAAAAAAACCCACAAAAAAACCCCAACCAAAAACCCCCAAACCAAACAAAAAATTGTATGTGCATTTCTGTTCAGGGGAACAAAGGACCCCAAAGAACCTCAGGTGGCCTCTCAGAACTCATATAATACCTGCCAGCAAAGCCTACTGAGTTGCTAATTTCAGTTCTAGAAAAATTTCACTGCAACTGCCAATATGGGTTTGAGCAAAAAGGATGTAAATTATATGTACAGTGTGATACTGTGCTTCCTCCCTGACTGACATGGTAAAACTTTCAGGATGTCTGAGCTTTCCCTTTGCAGAGGAATATTAATCCAGTTTCCAAACTCATCTCCATACCTTCACCATGCATAAACTCTCACTAATTCATCAAAGTGTGCTGAGAATTGTATTCTCCAAGAGGAAAAAATACAGAGTTCTCTCATTAGGGTCTTGGTTTGCTTGGATCCCTCTGGGGTAAAATGTCAGACATTTTTTTCTGATGGCATTAGATTTTGTTTGTGTTTCATTACCAGTAACACTTGTACTAAAATTTATATTCTGGCAGTTGGATTCCAAAGCAGAAGACCATGTGTACATTAATTAAAACTTATAAAAGTAAAAAATAATGTGGTTTAATGAACACAGAAGTAACACCTCCTTAGTCTGAATCAGAAGTTGGGGATAGCATGCCTTTGCAAATTCATGTTAGCCCACTCTCCTGAAGGCAAAAATCTAGTGAGTAACAGAGGAAAGATAACTGTTCAGCACGAATTCAAGCTTAGGGATGAGCTTTCATGACTGCTAAGGTGAATTTGATATGGGGAAATAGTGGAAGAATAAATATTTATCTCTCTGCATATTAAGAGAGCCTATGTCAGGATATCTGAGTGCAAATTTGAATACGTTGCAAAGGCACAACACTAGGTGCACTTTCCAACATACCCATTTTGATACTTTAAAATTGGGTTTTTCTCTTTGAATATGCAATAAGACTGCAGGAGGTTGGGATTCATTTGCTGTATTCGTTTGCCTGCATCCATCCTTTGCAGAGCTGTGGCACACAGGCTGTGTGCAGTTGTGTACCGGCATGTGAGATGGCCCCCTTTCAACCTGTTTTATCCTTCCTTGAGGGCTCTCTTGCTCCCATCATCCTGCTCTGTGTACTTAACTCCCCTTTACCTCCATTCTCTCACTGAACTGCAAGATGTTTTCGCTGTCCCCACATGTACCTTGTTTAAAATCCTCTGCACCGGGTTGGCAAAGGGGCTTTTACCCTACTTTGTCAAATGGAGTCCATCTCTCAGCCCTTCTTCCTCAAAGAGGGATGCTTGGACATGAAAGCCAAAGGACTGCTTGCAACACCGGCTGCAGAGCCAGTTGATAATTCTCAACATGCCTCCGCTGCCATCCATGTCTTCCCCTTCACCTGCAGGATCAGAGGTCATCACCTGGGCTTTCGTGTCCTCTACCTCTGCTCTCCAAGCTCTGTAGTCATTCTTGAAGTGGTATCTGCCCGTCTTTTTCTAGTTACTCACACTGGTGTCACCCCACCAAAAAAAAAGAGATACAAAATTATTTCAGAAATTGTGTTTCCTTACAATTTCACAATGTCTGTTTTGTGACTCTTTGAAGAAGACCAGGCAGACTATACCGATAGTTCTACTTATTTCAAGTAAATAACGTGAACGGTGTTGTTGCATAAAATGCGGAGAATCAATCATTGCCTTGAATGACCCAGACTTTCTGGAATTGTAAGATTTGCTTCCCAGCAGAGTTGGCTCTATTCACTTTTTTTGAGAAAAAAATAGTATATGTAGAACTGTATGGACTTCTACCAGTCAGAAAAGATTTCGGGAAACAGGGTTGAATCTAGAACAGAACACGTACAACATCATCTTGAAAACAGGAGCCAGAACACTGTTCATGAACCCTTTAATTCATTTTTCACAAGCGGTGACAGAAGTGACATTTTGTCTGCAAGAATGTCTGCAGAACTCCCTGTCACTGGCAATTCTTCAATAGTCTTTTCAATATGATAATCATTTATAATATAAATGAATCTTTAGATTTTCCTGGTGATTTTATAAAAAGTTTCAGCATGGGAGCAGAGAAGGACTACAAAAACCCATATCACATAGCTAAGCAGCTCTCAGACTATTGATATGCTGAAAGTTGTTTGCTCAGGGTATTTGAGAAACTTAAGCAAATTAGGAAAAATCAAAGTGTTTTGTAAAGTGAAAAAGAAGCTAGATACTTCTTGGCAATATCTTTGGTTTCTTTCATGCTGGGTTTATTTTTGGAACTTAATATTTTCATCTTCTGTTCCCCTACCCCTGAGACTTAATGTTTTTGCTACCTGTGACAAAAATTGCTTTCTCTTCATAATGTCATGTTCTGAGAGAGCTGGCTACTATAATCTGTCTTCCCTTCAGTGCTCATCTGCTCATTTTGGATTCTCATACTGTATCCACCATATCAGGGTCTTAGTACAGTCCAGCAACACATGGCATATTAATGAAGAAACAGTTTCTATTCCTGGTGCAATCTCTAGCAAAGTTGATTAAAAACTAAATAAAGCTCAGATGATTTTTAATAACCAAGTTTTTTACCTTTTCCATGGCATTTTCTTGCCGGCTTTTAGGAGTATGTGTATGTGCTGCCCTCTAGCAGGATATCCTATAGCATAACTATTGTTTCTAGTTGCTTAAATGCATAGGGACACTGCTTTTTGATACACAGAAATTGCCCCAAAAAGATGGGCTTATACTTTGGAGCCCAGTTGCAAAGAGGAAGTATCAGAGTTTCTCTACCTGTCCCCACTGTCACTTTAGAAGTACTGGTGGTCTCCATCTCCTCATTAGCGTCATGTTCTTAGATGGGTGTTGCACACAGATGAGTAGTTGAGAGGGCATTTCCATGCACCCCTTGTCCATCAGTTGGGCAATTTTCTCTGGATGCCATAACAAATATTCATGCTTGAGCTCTTTTAAAAAGCAAACCAACCACATTTGGACACCGATATATCTCTGCTGGCAGCAGTCCTTTACTACCTTGAGGTCTGCTACAAGTGTGGAAGGAATCATCTACAATATGAGAATTATCAAAAGGTTAATGATCATTTGAGCCAAAGTACTGAAGCAGAAACACCAGCCTGGGTCTCCTCAGAGACTGAAGGATTCTCTGCATGTCTTACATAATATGGGACAAGTAAAAACATCATGTGAATGACATTAAAAGTGCCAGGGAAATACATGATTGTTTCTGTCTAGATTTAAAGATGATGTAATACAGCTTTCATTAGGGAAAAGTTGGAGGCTCAAACACTGTTATATTTTTTTGTCCCATGGAAAGTTGTAGTTTCATGCCAAATTTTAATTTATTTCTCTCTGGCATATGAAAAGAATGTGTTTCATTACATCTAAATTTGATAGGGTACATCTTTGAAAGTGAACCTTGACTTACGAAAACTTGTAATTTATGCCATTTATAATTACACAGATTGAAAACTTTGTTTAAAGTCTCCTAGAAAGGAACCAATCACTGATCCTTTTTTTTCTTTTTTTCTGAATTGGTATTTGATTTTTAAGAGTGCTTTCAAGCACAAGTAAAAAATCAGCCTCAAGCTGTTAGCATGAGTCCCCCTCCCCCCAAATTAACATTCTTTTCGAGTTTTCATAAAGCTATGATAACTTTTGAAAAGTAACTATCTCTCCCCTGTATTTTTTCTTTTTACAGTGAGACCATCTCTTATTTTGTTTGTTTTGTGTACCACCATGCAGATGGTGCACATGTTGGGAGCAAAGAGGTGGAGAGGTGAAGATCATTCAGCCGAGGAGAGGCCCAGTGACAGGTCACTCAGGCTTGTAGGCAGGTGTAGGAGGACAGAAGAAAACCTTTTGCTCTTAACTGCATCTGCTGAGGAAGCAACCATCATCAGGTGCAGGGTATATAGCTAATGCTACCAGCCATCAAAGGAGTAGGGGACTCTAAATGCCCTCTGTCCTAGTAGTATTTTCTTTAGGTGCACCAGCTGGGCCTGTTGTGTGGATTTGGGCTTAACCCCCTATGGTATATAGGGAGGGGGAAGAAAGAGAGCTTTAATCTCTGCAGTAGCTGCTCTGGCACCTCTCAGCCTCTACAGAGACATAATGGTACACTAAGCCTTCTGAGGTACTGTAAAACTACTGTGAAGCATAACTGCAGTCTTTTGACAGACTCTTTCTATTGCTGGCAGTTGTCTGCATTTATTCCTATTACTGTGTCAGTTATTTGGGTTTTTTTTCTTGTCTTGAAGTGACTTCTTTTTTTTTTTTTTCCTTTTCTCTCTAACCTGACTTTCTGTATGAAAGGGAGGGTAAGGTGCTTCTTTACCAGGCGATACTTTTAGGATGTGATACTGGGGGGCTCTACCCAGGAGTGGCAGCGTATTCCCTGTGTCATTACCCTGCATGCATTTAGCAAGATTTGAAAGGCCAAATGAGATAAGTGCTAACTCCTTGTAAAACAAGCAAAATAAAATGGGAGCATTGAATGCTGTGAAGGTAGTTGGTTTGAGTAATCCTTGTTTGTAGAGAGAGCGAGGCTTGAAGGTGTATTTAGAGTGAACTTTTAAGTAAATTGCCCTGTGGCAGGACTTGGTAATGTTTTTTCCAAGTGACCTTCAACATACTCAGAAAAAGTTCTTTAAGAATTGTATTGCTAACGTGAGCGTATCCTCCATCAGCAAGAATCAACAGATTCATGTTGGATCCTTCTTTCTCCTCTTCATCCTAAGTATCCTGCTACTGCTTTGGAACATAGGGCAGGAGGGACAACTAGTTCAACTCCTGAAGCAGTTCACAACTTTCAAGTCCCATGATAACCATATATAGAGATTTAATTCAGAGTGAAATGGAGAGCATCTTGTCAAGGTCTAGCAAGAGTTACAACATGCTCCCAGATAAACTTTGGGGCCTTTAGTACAAAAGGCAAAAAGTTTCAGAGGTTCAACAAGGTATTGGGGGAAGTTCATAGAAGTAAAAGAGTAAAAATATGAATTAGTAAAGCCATTTAGCATAGGTATTGGAGCTTTGCTGATACCTTTGCAAAGGGATGCTTCATGCCATCTGCTTTGAACGGGAGTCCTAATATCTGGATCTTGATACATAGACTCATAGTATAGCTGAGTGCCCAAGAACAGGATTCACACAGAGCCACAAATTGGTCTGAAGGCAGCCTAAGCAAGGCTGCAGGAGGTGCTGAGGAAACAGTTGAGGCCTCATAGTTAAATGGTTTTCTCGGCTGTCGTAGTTTACACTGTTTCTCCTCTGCTGCAACTGTAAAAAAGAGCAATCCCACTGGGAACAATAAGAGCGTGCATGAAATGGTGATCAGAATAACAATTTGAATAATATTGAGCATTAATTTGATTACAGTAGCATCTGATTTCTGTGTAGATCTTTCTAGTTCCAGATTTCAGCAGTTTCTATCCAAGTCTGAATTTTCATGGGCGACAATACTTAAACCTTAGTTTAAATGTTACATAGTTCTTCCACTAATATTAACAAAACTGTAAGCGTCCTTATCGTAAAATCCATTCTTGAACTATTCGAGGAACTGTCAGTTTCTTGATAGCAATGGCATTATCTTTGCTGGTGATCAAGATGCGTGATTGTCAGTCAGATAATAGGGGTTTTGTGTGCCATTGCTATTGTTGCGCACAGACCTGACTGAACTAAAGCTGAGATCAGTGGTCTTAGTTGAAATAACTGATTTTGTGAATTTGGTACAAAATGTTTTCCTGAAACACAGTACATACTTTAACTTACTTAAGATTTTAGTATGTCTATATACCTTTTCCAAGATTATATTGTGAGTTTCCCATGATTCCTGTGAGTAGGGCAATGGGAGGTGATTTTACACTGGAGTTTATTTCAGTGCTAATGCCTGAGGTGACGCACAGCAAGGAGCAAAGCATCTTGTGCTCAAGGTCATGTGTCAGAAGCATCCTTAGGTATGCTGCAGTGCAAGAGGAGATGCAATTCCTGTCTCTAAAAATGCACCTTCTGGCAGGAAGACCCACCACGGTGGTGCTCTCATTTCTTTTGCTGGAGGACCCCCTGTGCCACGTGTAGTCAAAGTGGGAGAAAACTGTGAAGGTGCAGTGTGTATGTGTGGGATACAGCCAAACAAAGGCCACATGGAGGAACTGTCACGCTCTGAGCATAGGATGTATTTTATGCTTGAAAAAGTACGTGTCCCCTGTTCTGTCTGATACATTAAAGATGGGAGAGAGGAAAGAGTCTTCCGAGCTTGTCCCTGTGCTCCTGCCCAGGTAGCCAGTAAGGTGTGCTGGCCTCCTCGTTTTCCAGTCAAAATAAGAAAACGGGGCATCTGTAACTCCACATCGCAGAAATCAAGTTACTACTTGACTAAAAAGGAATCATTTGTATATTAGTAGCTTTCTCTCTTTCCTAGGGATCTTCTACAAATGTCTTCTACCTCCACCTAGCAATGTCACCTGCCTGTTGTCATCAGGTAGGCAGGTTCAGAAGGTACAATTTGGTATCCAATAGCTGCTTTTCTTAATTTTTCTCCTTGTCAATGCAATAGGCTTTTTTCATTATTTTTATAGGAAAAAAAATAGGCATTAACATATTTTAGTTCGAGGAAGATTTTATGTTTTTCTGATGTTTGGGTTCTTCCAGCATTTTTGTGAGCAGCTACTGCTTGGGGTTCATTCTCAGCCTGCCCAAGTAAGCTGTAATGAACATTACATTTAGATAAAAAAGCTTGTCTCCCTACTTACTCCTTCTTTGGGAAAATGTACCTCATGTTCAATTTTGGTTTGCTTGTTTGTGGGGTTTTTTGCCAATATAGATAACCAAAAAAGTGCTAAACTTAATTTGCAGTGGTGGAAAACTCTAGTCTGTAAGTCAACCACCTAACTGAGGAGGACTGGAGGGATTAGGTGCAGGACATAGCTTGGAATGGTGTTGGGGTTGTGTTACACATGTGCAAAGGTTGAATCCTCTGCACTTTCACTTCTGAAAGCCTGGTTTTGCTCAATGAAAGTAGCTTTTTTGTTTATTATTAATGAGTAATTAACATTCTTGTGCTTTAATTCCACCCCCACAACTCTTCAACTCATGAGTAACATTAAATGTGCAAAATCTGAGCATACAGATTTATAAGCCTGTTTTCCAGCATACAGCTACAGGTGCTTTTAGATTTATACAACACCACTGCAAAAGTCCACGTCATGGTGCTCTCGCAGTGAGCGTGGCCTGGGGACAGAGGTTTGGGAGGCAAGAGCAAAGCACTCCTTCTGTAGTTCAAAAAAAATGCCATTAGCTGTGAAACAGCTCTTACCATTTTGAGCAAATAAAGTGCCATACCAGCTTCTCTTTTACATTGTTTTTCACTGCTCCTTGATACTCCATAGATGAAACTGAAGCGCAAGAGTTACATACCGAGGAGCTTACTATTGATAACTGTATCCATATTTCTGTGCGCTGAGACTGAACGTGTTGGCCCACATTTCAGATACCAGGCAAAGCATCGACAACTTGCTCTTCCGCAGAAACACGATCTAGTAGAGGATACAACTGAAATTTGAGTGGAGTAAAGGGGGCCTCCAGATCTGCATGACTGTATATTCTGACCAGAAGCAAGTAGACCATGTTTAGATTTTGTGATAAGCTGCACCTGCTCTGCCCCTTACATGTTTGTGGTAATATCAGGAATTGAATTGGATGCATTTCCCAGAGTGTTACTAATTCAAACATGCACATATATTTTATTAAATAAGGAGAAAGTATGGCAAAACTAAGCACAAAAATGAAAAAAGCAAGCTGCCTGATTCTTAGATACCATTGTAAAAGATGCCATAGAAATTAGATACAGATACAAAGGACCGTATTGCATTAAATTCAGTAATCTAATTACATAAGCATTGCTATGGTTTGTTTTGTAAATGGAACTATGGAGGGACTCTTAAAAAAAAAAAAAAGTATTAAAGTCAGCATAAGATATAAAAGCAATTTCCTTTAAACTGGAAAAACAAGAAATCGCAGCACTGTGCATTCAGTCCACATAATAAATCATATCATATTGAATGCTCTAGATCTGAGAGGTGACATTGAGCACTGGAGGCTTCCCAGGAATCAGCAGTAGCTAAATGGTGCAAATGGGCAAGGTATCAGTCTTTTGTTTCTTGTCCATTTTAAGGGTAGTCCCTTGGAAATAAGAAAATAACAGTATTTCCCTGGCCTGTGTTGGATCTCCAGTATTCATCTAAACACAAAGAAAACAGAGATATTTTTTCAGTTAAGTCCCCAAAAAAGGAAAGAAAAATAGTAACTGGAAACTGTATTGCTCAAATACTGCCAATTTAATTGTAGAAGAAGGCCTGTTTTGAAGTGGTACGATGTGAAGAAAAGGAATGAGCTCAGTGAGTATGAGGGCATTGAGTCTGCGGTCTTTGAAGCATATGGCTCTTACTGTTGTATTTCACCTGATGGCGCCTGTCCAATTCGAATTTTGCACCTTTTATAAATCAGTGTTTCCTATTCCTTTCTTCAGTGCATGAGTATGGTCCATGTGAAGTAGATGACTGCCTGTTCTTGGAGACTCACTGGAGCAAGCTCTCGCCTAGGTTTCTACGGATGATTGTGTTCTTACAAGCACAGGAGAGAGTCTCATGGCACTCTGCCAGCGTCAGGTGGGAGGTGGATGGAGCCAGCCACACTTGCTGGTGTTTCCATGACCCTCCTGTGTTGGCGATGCTTTGAGTCTGAAGGGCCGCACTTCCAGCCACCAGTGCTGCTTCAGCAGCGCTTTAGTCCCCTCCCCTGGCAATGCATCTATGGGTTTGCAAGCCTCTGATCTAAGTCCTGGCTGTGCTGGGAAGTGGCAATGCTTCTGGAGGTGTTGGCATGGCACAGTAAGCCATGCTATTTTAACCACTATGCCATTTAGGCCTGCTACAGAAGGAATTAAACATTAGCTGAAGTGTCAGCTAGTGCCTGAAACCTTGCCTGTCTTAACTCACTCCAAGAGTTGCCCTGCTGGCAGCAATGTTGCGGAAGCGTTCAACATGAATTTACTTGTGATCTTGTTTGTCTTCCACAAAGTTCAGAACAAGCTGTACTTTGTAAAAAGTATGTTCATTTGCCGGGAAAACTAGCACAAAAAATTATGCATACTAGAACAGAAGAGTTGGTATTATAGCATGAAGAATATTTAATATTTGGATCAGAGCAAAAATGTGGTGGTAGTGGTTTTTGTTGTCTTGGTTCCACCCCCCCTCCCCAAAGCACAATCTCTTCTTGCTGAAGTACTCTTTAAGTTACACAAATGTGGCAATATTTAAATGTGTTTAAAGTTTCTGGCATGAATGTATCATCTCACTTTAAAACAGACTGTGTCTTGTAAACTGGCAAGCATAGGCTAGTCTGAAGAATATATATCTGAACTCAGCTGGGTATCCTTGCAGGATTTTGAACTAGTTTAATTCTACTGGTGTAAAATTATACCATTTAGTTCCTCTAGTGTAATGTCTATCCAGGTGTAAAATCACACCCATAATTAGGCCATAATTAGCAGATGGATCAATGCTGGTCTAGATCAGGAAGGCAGTTTTGAAACAGGTCTCCTGGTCCCCACTTCCCATGAGTTGGCTGGTGTCAGTGGCAGCCTTGGAAAGTCTGGATGTCCCACGCCTGAAGGGAGGTTACTGAGAAGGCAGAGCCAGGCTCTGTGTGGAGGTGCACAGAGGCAGGACAAGAGACAACGGTCATGAACTGAAACAGGGGAGGGCCTGATTTGTCAAAGGGAAGAAAAATTAAAAATAAAAAAAAATCTGTCACCGTGACTGCAGTCAAGGCCTGGACCAGGTTGCCCAGAAAAGCTGTGCACTCTCCATCATTGGAGGCTTTCAAGCCCCAGCTGGACAAAGCTCTGAGCACCCTGGTCTGTGATCCTGGGTGCTGGGCTCATCTCAGATTAAACTGAAGCAAAGGGTGTGCTCTAGGAGTATCTAACACGCTGGACCCATTAGGGGCTATTCTTACCGTGGTCTTCAGAGGAGATTTGAAAGAGGCCAGAGGAGTGTGGATGGAGTACAGGGGCATAGAAAGTACTTCTGGGTATGGAGAGCAGAACAGGAGAGAGCGCTGACTCGTTTGTGAAAGACAGTCATAGAGATCACTGAAGTATAACACAAGGAAGGACATTGTACATCTCACACCTGTGACACTACTTGATCCCCAGGGCACACCACTTTGCTAAACTGAGCAATTGTTATCAGACACAGATTAATAAAACTCTTAAAATCGTTCCTTTATCACCATCCTTGCCATACCTACTTAATTATGTTTGGCACCTGTCTCTGAAATTAGAAAAATCATCATCTTATATGATCTATCTTACTTAAAGGGAAACTCTTAAGTATGTAGCTTACTTCGTCAGCAAGCAGTCCTTCACGATGTAAGCACATTTACTGACGATTTAGCTGACCTTTCCCTTCTGGGCCCTGATAGTCACGTAACTTCTGTTTGCTTTCAGGAGCACATGCTGCATCTGTCATGCTCCTCTCCTGGGTTTAGTCTGAATGGTTACAGAAAGAACTAGTATATGTATTTCTGTGGTAAAGGCTTCCATGGTGTTTGTGTTAGAGTTTATGCATTGGTATTGTTCGTAGTTGCAATGTGAAGATTCAGAGTGCAGACCATCTCTAGAAAGCATGCTGACTTTTGCATGACGTTTAGCACAAGTCACAAGAAAATCTCCAGTGTCTTTGGTATCTCATCTGGTATTGTCAAGCTTGTTCCCAGAATCGCAGATATCTGAATTTTCAGTGGTGTGCTTTTTCCATTGCACTGACCAATAGTGTCCTTTGGTGGGGTTTTTCCCCATAGTGTATCCGTGCTTCAGCATTCTCTGGAGCAGATAATTATTGATGGTTAAATAAATTGCTGGTGGAGGATCAGAATTAGTTTTTGCAACTACGTTGCAAATATTTTGAGAGGAACATGGTGGGAGCTCTCCTTTTCTCAAAATGGCTACCTTATATACAAGGTTTCTAGTCCAAGACACAGTTAGCAAATCTAGCTGTTCAGGTTCCCAAATTAGATTTAACATGTACACATCATTACTTCTATGAAATGCTTTCGAATTGCCCTGATTACAAAATACTTCTTGTAATCAGATCGAGTTGAACAAGAAATCCCAACTAAGTGCAGTATCTTGTGAGTAATTGCTGTACAAATACTTTAAATAAATTGTGAGTAATTTCTTATGCAGTGGCTTTAGCTAATGTTATTAGGATGCTTAATTGACTTTTTTGTGTGTCAGGTTTAGCTACAATGCTGAAATCTAAAGGGAAGAAAACATCTGTACTGAAAGTGAGACTCAGTACTTCATTTGCATTGAGGCATGAGTGACAATTTTTCTTTCATAGATTTGTAAGCATTGGTTAAAAATTAAAAAGAAGAAGGTTGGGGGAAAAAAGCTGGAATCAAAAAGCTGAGGACTTTTTGGAAATACCTGTTTGGATATGTGGAGAAAAATATTCGGAGGGTGGGATGGGGAGCACGTGCGAGAGGAGGAGAGTATCTGTAGACATGTAGTATTCTTTTTATTGACTTGTGTGGGGAAACCCCAGTGGCGAAAACAGTCCCGAGACATGGAAACGAGCATTCAAGGCGGTGCTGAGTGAGCAGTAACAAATTCTTGAACCATGGTCTCTGTCCTGGTGGGAAGTAAATGTCATTATATGGTGAGGAGAGTCTCTTTTTTTAATTATTTTTCTTTTCTTCTGATAAAGCCTTTAAAAGTTTTGAATTTGTCTCCATGTGGCATGAGGAAATTTCACAGGTGGCTTACGCCCTCTCTCCAAGCATTTGTAGAACACAAAGCTTGCTTCCTGCCTAGTTCCACTGAAGTGGCTCAAAGACTTCTCTTAGGTTGGGTTTGGATGGGGGTAGACAGATGGGTTGTCTTGTGGGGTTTTTTACTACACTCTAGCTTGAGTCCACTGTAAGAATGGCTGGTTGATGGGAAAGTCAGTTTTTCTGGTTTGTGTTTAAGAGTTCTTGTAGGACATCTTTGTCTCCAGGTGCTGACAATGTCATGAATGTTGTGTACTAAGAAGATGATGTAATGTTATTGTGCTTTCTTTTGTAGTTTTGGTTTAGTGGTTGACTTTACATCTAATTCATCACTTAAATCAGTCTATATGACTAAATATTCATCTCAAAGTTATGTATTTTGTTAAACTAGATTGCTTTGATCTGGTATAATACAGGAGTATTTGTTCAAAGATAGACAAAGACACAAGCCAGTACACATACGCTCCAGCTATGCAAAGATGATGTACTTCCATGAAATGAAAGTGAAATCAGTAACGTCATTCTAGATAATTTTGTAGTCTTCTAATGTCGACATTAATGTATGTTCAAAGACTATCTTAATTTAAAACACTACAATATCCACATAAAAGGGAACCCCTTTGATTCAACTGTTGGTGTTTAAGGCAGAAGAGAGAAGAAAGCCTATAAAATTTTGCAAGCTTTTTATTGAATCAAATCAGTTTATTTTAAACTTCAGATTATGTCTTTTATTTCAATATCATCGCAATGTGAATCTTTCACACAACCTTAACAGGCACTGCAACTTCTTCTACAAGATAGCACACCAGTTATTTACATAAAACATGAAGATGAAACCAAGGGACTTCTCTTACATTTGCTGTCCTGTTTTAAATTATTTCTGTTTTAAAAACAAAAGCAAAATATGTTGAGAATTGCTGTAAGTGAGGAGGAAAAACCCTCTTTTAACATCCCCCCAGTCTCTCCCCCGTTAAGACTATGATGAGAAACTATTTGGAATATGCGTAAGTATTGCTGAGGAACTGCAGCAGAGACAGATTTAATAATTAATGCACGGGAATTATTTATTTCCCTAATATATTGTAAAGCTTAATCATCTCAGTAATGAAAAACAGTCTTGGTGGTGCTGGAGCATTGAAAACACAAAGGAAGATGAAAACAGTCACTGAGACTTGTTTATCACTTGAATCTGTGGTTTTAATATTTTTTAATTTAAAATGTTAAAGCTTTTTTATATATTCAATACCTACATATTGTTTATTAGTGGACGTTTGTTAGATTTCAGTGGGACCTTACAGAAATATTGATCAAAGTGAGATTTTTCTTTCATCAGGAGATGATTGCTGTCATAAAAAGTGTCTGTTAGAAAATACTGTCACTGACTCAGCATGCATTATTGTCTAGCTCGTGCTTACACATATGTGACTTGTTCCAATAGAAATACCATTTCAAATGTCTATTAGATACTTATTTTTCACAATTTAGCCAGTTACTCCAATGTTCATGTTCTGCTTTTGGTTTTCTCCTTCTGCAGTGTAGTGCTTTTGCTTGTCTTCATTTTGTGTTAGTGATATGGGGCTGTTTCATTAATTTATCAAGCTCATTTCTAATTCTAATCTTGTTCTCTGAGCTGTTTGCTGCTCCTCCAATCCAAAGCCATCTACAAATTTTAGATGCCTTCTCCAATTCTATCAGAGTAATTGATGAAAATATTGAATGCACCCAAGCCCTGGAAACACTTCTCCACAGGGTGCCTACTTAAAACATCTTGGTTTGTGCTGCATGATTAATAGCTACTTTTTTAGGTAGATGTTCTCAACCAATTGATCAATTCAACAGCGATTTAAGGGAACAATGTCAACAGGCTTAATAAAACACAACACTTGACGTCACCTCTTCTGCTCCCGTTTTCCTTACTTTCTGCCCTTCCCTCCAACCCATAAGGTTAAGAAGGAAATTAAATTGATTAGACTTAACCTTGTTCTGGACAAGCCTGTGACATTTGGGTGTTGGGGTGGAGGAAAGGTAGCATACAGCTGTTTGTTTAATAATCTAGTATCGTTCCAGGCAATCAAGTTGTCTGTAAGTCTTTTTCTTCCCCCTTTTTAAAGACTAGACATTATTTGGTTTTCCCCCAGAAATAAAACTTGCTGGTTTTTCCACAATTTTTTCCAGCTTGTTCCTAAATAAACTGGAGTAAATATTATCGTCCTGTTGACATGAATAAAACCAACTTAACTAAATATTTCTTGACCTGTTGTTTCTGTATTTTGACCTGTTTTCCTCTTCCATTGTTAAAGCTAGTTTAAGTACTTAGTTATAACTAACTTTTTTATGATGAGGAGGTTTTGAATACTTTAGTCTCTTTTTAGGCTCTCCTTCCCCCTTGATTAATGGACCTGTTAATTAACTGAGATAATGGTCTTCCTCTTGTTCCTGGTGTACTTAGAGAATCCTCACTAATTGTAACTTATTTTGCCTCTTTACCTTTCTGACTTTATCTCTACCTGTTTTTTTCCTTCATATGAATGGTGAGCTATGTGGTTTTGCCTCCATGTTTTCTATGATTTCCTTCCAGTTTTTAAGTCTTTAAAGTGTCTTGTTGCTCCTTATAAGTGTAGTTGTTTGCTGTGCATTTATTACACTCCCTTCCAATAACTGCAGTTCTCCTGAATATCTTCATCCCTGAGGCTGTTGCTCTAAGAAGTTTCTGACAGTTTGCTACAGCTTTTTAAAAAATAAAATATAATTGTCCTTATTTTGTATTTATTCATCCCAATATGTAATGATACTTCTTGCTGATATCACTACTAAATGTAGTGTGTT
This sequence comes from Gavia stellata, assembly GCF_030936135.1. Lineage (NCBI taxonomy): Eukaryota > Metazoa > Chordata > Aves > Gaviiformes > Gaviidae > Gavia > Gavia stellata. The sequence goes on along the minus strand of NC_082596.1, from coordinate 98,415,747 downwards.
GTCAAGTAAATGTCCATCTCCTGTCTCAAGAATTCTGGGTTTCATTTGGTTTATCTTTTTTGGTCTATCCAATTGACAGTCAATCAAAGCAATGTCTTTCTAAGTCCCAGAAAGCTCTTACTTGTCAGGACTTCAAGCTAACATTGCTCAAGGAACAGTTTTTTCTGTTTTCTGATGAACTGGTAACAAATGCACTTGGAAGGGTGACATTAGATCAGCAGTTTCCTTCTTTGGAATTCCATTTAAGTTGAACTGATTTTAAGACTGATCGTACACACTCTAGACATGGGTTTTTCTAGGTAGCTTAGATGGCCTGTTAGGGTTTTCAGAGCACCACTCTAACAGACAGAATTTTATAGTTCTGTTCATGTGTTTGCAGAAATGAAGCTCATCTAGACTTCCAACAGCTTTTGTATTTTTTCAAACCTATGAACGTTCTCTCTTAGGCAGTCCATGATGTCCTTGAAAACATAAGATGCAGGCCATTGTGTTGATGGAGGCTGTGCCCTATGGCACTGCAAGAATCCTAGTGGTATTTACCATTAGCTTTAGCGTGCTTTGGATGAAGCAGTACAATTGCTCACTGACTGGAACAACTGTGATCATATTAGACCTATGCTGCCTATAACCTGGCAGATTGACTTTGAACTGACTGCCTTTAAAGCATTTACTGCTGTAGGTAGCAGGCCCTGACTTTGTATGAGACCTCCTCGGGCAATGTCCTTAAGGATACATATGTTCACATGCCATCTACCTTTTCATGATTGTACTGTAGTGCCTTGGGTCAGCAAGTGAGAAGGTTTTTGCTGTCATGGCCTCAGTACATCCGTGCTCTTCTCCACTCTCTTTCCACTTTAAGATTTTCTTTGGTGTGAACACCAAAGCCCATGCTTGCTGCCTCTTTTATTCTATTATCAGCTGTTGTCTTTCTGTGTCCAGACTTTAAATTTTTATTTTTACTTTTTTGTTCAAGGTGTGAAGAAGTTGTAAGGAGAGGGTGAGAAATATTTCCTTAATGTGATGTTAAGGTAACCTGACATAAAACACAAGTTAGGAAATGCAAATGCTTCCCATTATAAAGTTGTTTTGGCAACATAGGACGTGAAATATGACCACTTCATCTACTTTAATACAAATGGGTTAACTTAATGAATTTTTAACTTTTGTCATTTTGTACGTAAAAATCAAAATCATTGAAACCTTAGGGCAGAACGTCCCCTGTACTGCAAAAAATGTTGATATATTTCTATTGTGTCTATGTAAAACTAACACTATTCTCTTATAGAATTTTTGGTTTTTTAAAATGAAGGAAACAACACATCTGCTGTGAAGAGGGGGAACCTGCATATGTCAAGCTTTTCAAAGATCTCAGAATAGACCTGGGAGACTACATTTGATTTAGAGGAGAACACTGAGGAAACACTCTCTTGCTGGTGTTTATTCATCAATAGTAGCATAGTAGAAAATGGGTAGAGAAAGAAAGACAGCACAGCCTTGCACAGATCTTAGTCAGCTTAATAGCTTGAACAGTGCATGTGGTTTGTGCTCAATGTTACATGTATGCATGTGCTGCTGTTGTGTTATTTGCCCAAGATGTTCAAATATCAGTAGCTACAGTTGGAGGACCATGCCACAGGCACCACCTCACCATCTTCCCAGGATGGGCAGTTTCCACTTAGGCCCTGAAGCAGCAACTAGTGTCTTCTCTTTTTTCTTTCCATCAGTGTGTTAACTGCTGAAAAAGGGCTTGTGGCTGTCTGACGCAGAGAGCTGGGCAGATTCTACTGGCTCTGTGGAGAGGGATGGACGTCTCATCTGCTGCAGCTTGACCTGGACAAGATCCAGGTTTCTGCAGCAGAGGAATGAGGAATAAACTCCTTTCCTAGCATAGAGACAGGAGCATTTTCAGCTCAGCTACACATGCTCAAAGCCAGCTTAGAAAGGAGGAGGCGTTCAGCTGTTTGGGCTGTGTTTCCTCCTCAGACATGGTTGCCTGCTTCTGGGGCAAAGGCAATGGACTGGATGGAAGCAAGCTGCCTGCCAGATCTGGCTCCAGGGCTGCCCACTGGACTGCACTAATATACAAACTTGTCAGCTCATTTTAGAAGTAAATTTGGAGTTCATGTGTTCTATGCATATGTGAGTCGTTTTCTTTTCCACCATAGGATATTTGTTGAGTCACTTCTGCAGGTGGTCCCAAGCATGTAGAACATATCAGCGTGGCTAGGGACTTCAGGCACTGTATTGCAATAAAGTTTTAGGTCATCCTTCTTGCTCAGAAATAGCTTGTTTTAGTTTTTAATCTGTATTTAAAGATTTTCCTTGCTTTCAAAGTTCAACTAGAAAGGTGTGCTCCTCTAGTTGTTGCATGGATGAACAGCCCACACCGCTTGCCACAGTAGGTGTTCTGGGCCAACAGAGTATCATGTTAGCCTAAGCTGCATGGTACTGCTTGAGGATTTATTGAATAGTAAGGAAGCCTAAAACTTCATATTTCTCAGTCATCTACCCTGAAGAGTTTACTCTCCCATTCATTAATAACTTTCAGACAAATAACGGGGTATTTTCAATTTTTTAATCTATTTGTACCTCTCAGTTGAAAACATGGAAATGTCCATTCTGGAGCAGATTTTTTTTTTAAATGGCTTTGACACTGATGAGGTGATGATTCAAAAAGCAATTGATCAAATCATAATAGTTGACCTCTATAATCCCACCTGATCTCTCCCATTTTCTCTCCTTGAGGAATTCATGAACAGGCCATCATTAGTGTATTCTCTTGCCTTGTGTAGTGGCCAAATGATATTGTCCCCACTGTCAAGGGACACTGAAACAAAATCTGCTCTTAAATGAGTGAAATCTCTATTGAAGCTAACAAGAGAGATCCCTACTTTAAGGATTGACTTTTTATCTAAATATTTAATGATAAAAATATCACTCTCCTAGCTTCAGTGGTGAGGTAACTAAGGTCTAGAGAAGCAACATGGCTTGCCAAGACAACACAGTGGGTTAATGGCAGAGCAAGAAGTAAAACCAAGTCTCTGACTCACATCCTGGTTATCTGATACTTTGAACCCTATTGTCTTGAGTGACTTCTTGGAGGTCATTGAGGAAGTATTTTGCAGAGCAAGAAATAGCTCCCATTTATGCATATTCTTAAGATCATTTCCTTAGGAGTGTTTCCTTATCCTTTCTTACTCTGTAGTCTCATTTGTTTTCCACTGGTTCTAATGAGCTACATCTTTTCCTTAAATCATGTGCTTGACTGCTGTCCTGGCCAGCTAAGGTTTCTGACAAAGGATTTTTCTTTCTTTACTTGAGAAGTCATTGGAGTAAAAGTTACCTTATTTTTCTTGCTTATTAAAACTGCAAAACTGGTGAGATTGCAAGTTACTGTCTCCTAGATCTATTAGCAAGTTACAATTTGTGTAATGGAAGAGGGTTTGTTCAGGTTTGTATTGAAAGAATTCCTAAGCCCTAAGCTTGATACAGAGAACAGAATGAGTTTTCATCAACCCAAAGGGCAATGTATATGTATGTATCCTCTATGGTAGAGCTGTAGCATTTAAAAAAAAAAAAAAAAAAAGGCAAAATAAGAATAAAAAATCCACCTGCCAAGTGGAGGCTGGTTTTCTGAATCTTTGCTTTTTTTCTTATGACAGGAAAATACTTTGATTTCCTGCAGTTCCATTTCTGAAAATTAGTGTAGATCTAGTTCTGTAGCCCTTAATTACAACATGCCTTGTTGACTTCAAGGAGAGGAATGCACTGGTTCAGTCCCTCTGCAATAGCAAAACTAATGCTCTGGTTTTACTTGGCTCCTTGACAGCGTTCAAATTCTTATGTGATCGATATGAGCCGAATTGACTCTGTTCTGCGGTTCCTCAGGTTTATGGTATGAGTAAAAATAATTTTTCATGTGTCAAGTTCTACTGGTGTAACTATTAGTATCCCAGATCATTCACATTTTCCAAGTAATGAGATGCTGAAAAGGTTACTTCTATGTAAAATACATCTAATTACACCCTCCTTGGCTCTGTAACAGTGAAAGTGTTATCCTGTCTCTGTGAGGTTATTCATATTTAGTCTGTGATGAAAACAAGTTTAAGACAGCCACTAAAGTTTTCTTGGCAAATAAGAGCTTTGTATAAAGGTATGAAAAATGTACTTTATTGCTATCTGAGTTCTTAGTATTCCTCCTGTTTTATTATCAGTGTCCCTGTAATTTTTGGATTTTTATTTTTTTTAATAAAGTGGAAAAAATGAAATGCTCCGAGGAAAGCTGTCCTTGTAAACAGTGGGAGCTTATAACACCACCAGATTAATCTGGGAGGCTCAAGAACTTGCTTTTATATAAAGTTGTCCTGCAATTTGTGACTGTACAAGGGTTAGCAATGTTTGCATAGCGTAGTAGATAAAGCACTTGTGTTTGTAACAGCTGGATTGGAATTACAGGTTAAGCAAAGTGTTTAAGCCTCTTCAGGGGAGGTTTGGGGACTAAACAAAACGGCGAACCTAGATCTTTCACTTTGAAATGTGATATACTGGTGGCCACTTTGAGTTTTTTCTGTGTTTCTATCCATGCCTACCGCTTGTTTTAGGAAGTTTTGGAAGAGGCAGAAGGGAATCTTTTGTATACAAAACGAATGCTTTCCAGTGACTTTATCTTATATGGAGGAGAACCTAGACTTTTGCTTTTTCAGGCATTGAAGGGAACTTGCAAAGCTCTGACATTTGTCCAGTGGCAGAGTGTTATTTAATCTGATAAATGATTAATACAATCACAAAAAGAAAAGAGCTTTTGCTAATCACAAAGCTTCAAGAAAGGAGATTAAACAGCCACAGGGAAGACACCCAATTAAAACTATCAGCCAGCTGTTCCTTTTTTCTAATTTAAAAATAGCTGCATTTAAAATATAACAAGAAGCGATTTTGAGTCTGAGCACATACAGTTCAACTGATTATTGGCCATCAGATTTTAGTATCTTGTATAACAGTGGGTGGGAACAGCTTAACAGCTCCTTAATGGGCCAATATCTTGTTCTCATTTATTTCTATAGTTGTTGTGCACTCTCCATATTTTATTATGGATGTCTGTGCAAATGGCTCTCCCAGATCTGAGAGAGCCGTAAAACACTGAGACTAGGTGTATTCCTAAACAGGAGAATGAGGCATCAAGGAGTTTATCTCTTTCAGTTCACTGTTTAGACCAAAACTCTTCCTTGTTTGATATGATTTTGCAGTGCAAATTGGGAAAAGGAGAATGCAAGTGCCAAACTTCCTGGTTTTGAAGTTCCATTTTTCAGAACAGTAAAATTACTTGTTTGATCAGAAGAGCGGACGAGGGAGAAAGTATAAACAGAATTTCATAGGGGATAGAAAAATTATCCTTGGACTTAAAAATGTATTTATGGATTTACCATGTAACCCTGCATACATGTGTACATATAATATATAAATAAGTAACTTTTTTATTAGCTCAGAAGTGATTTTAAAAGTTCCAGTGATTAGCAGCATATAGACAAGCTCTCTGGACCCTTCTCAGCATGTCATTGCAGTAAGAGCTATTCAATGCCACCAAAAGATGCACAGTGCATACACCCACAAAAAAACCACAAAACCCACTTGTAGTCTGTCTAAGTAGTTGATCACAAATAATTATGTGAACAATCGCAGTTAATGCATAACCTTGTTACCCATATTCATATTTTCATCTGCTGATTGTCCTTCAGTACTCTTTATTGCAACCTATTTTGGAAGATGCTGAAGATCCTTTTGGGAAAGGAAGAACACTATGATTCTATGGCGAGTGTCTCAGCTGGCAGCGAATGGACTCATCCATAAAGGAAAAAGCCTATGAAAGTACAGTAATTTCAAAATCGGATGTCACTTTATGTAATAGAACTTTTGTGACAGGCATGTTTCTTAATAACATGTTTTTAGGTAACCACAATGAAACTGAAACCTCTCCAAGTGCTATGTAATTTGAAGTTGTGTAATAAAAGCAATATATTTTAGAGGTGTTCTAGATCAGTGAAAATGTGATCTGAGCTTGCAATGCTGGTAAAGTCAAGACATATTTTCACTGTACCCCAAATTGTTGACCTTGGCGTTAAATTATTTTTTCCCAAGTTACGACTACATACATTAACAAGAGCAGTCTTTCCAGGGATCTCTGGGGCTGCCCTGTCCTACTCTTCCTGTTTCCCCTTGACTGATGCTCAATGTCAGGCTGAGAGTCCTGCAGGAAGCTCTAATCACTGCCCATGTTGTGCTCATCCAGTCCTGCCGAGTTCAATAGCTGGAGTTCAGCACAGCCACAGAAGCTTAACAGAGTGACATCCGAGAACAGCAAATATCTGAAAAGGGTTTGTATAACAAAACTAAGTTTGATGAATTGGCGGCAAAACTGTAGATGAAGTACAAGCTGAAGTACCTTGACGCTTGCCAGCTAGGTTTAAACCTAGCTCTGTCCACTCAGGAAGGACAGCAGACACACTGGAGGACTAGTGACAGGCAACTTTTGCTTGGTTAAACAATCTGGTTTACTGTGGCTTAGTAGGCTTACCCACCTTATTGTCACCAACCAGCCCCAGGAGATGTTTCTGCTGCTATGGTATGGTCAAGCTCAGCAACAATGAATTTTGTGTTGGGGCTGGTTTCCAGCAGGAACCCTGTAATCCAGCTGAAACACTGATTCTTGAGAGGATCTCTCTGCCACAGAGGGAGCTTTCTCTTGCTCATCCCTCCTCCCTTTTGCCAGTGGTGTCAAACTGACTCTTTGTGTGGCCTCTCTGAAGGGTGGAAATCACTTAAGGAGGAAGGAAGCGGTTGAATGATTGCGTTTTTAGTACACTTTTCCAAACTGAAAATTAGTTATGTTTTTGACAGACAATAACCCTAAATGATGATGAAAAATATTAGCTGTATGACATTAACAAGGAACACTTGTCTCTTGCCACTTCTGCTAGCAAGTTCGAAGGCCGGTGGAAGTGTTTCTTCTTACCCTGGAGGCAGTAGTACTTATCTCCCCAGTGATGTTACAGAGACCTCCGACCCTCTCTGACTTTGACATGGGTCGTAACAGATCCTGAGACTGCCTTTCCTGGTTTCACTAATTATCATTAAGAAAATTATATTTTAGCATAATGACTTTTTTTTTACTATTTAATACCATCTTGATGGTTAACAAACACAGCTACCCCATCACCTTTTATTTTTTGAGTGTTGCCTATGCTTTTGTACCCCTGTTACAGTTGTGACCTTGAAATTTGTTTTTGTTACCCCTATAGACTGCAAACTTACAACCTACACTTACAATTGAAGTTCTTAAATACATTATGATAGAATTAGCAATGTAATGTAAATCTTGCACTCTATCCTGATCATATTGGTCGGTCCTATTTCTAACTATATTGCCTACCTGACTACTCTTCACATTAGTATCAGTCTCTTTCCCTTTTTCAAAGGGATGTAACTTCTGTCTACTCTGTATTGCCACATACACACTTAATTGAGTCTCCCTTCTCTAAGTGATAAAAGATAAATTTATCTTGGTGCTTTTTTCTTTTCCTTTCTACTTCTACCTTCTCAACTCAAACTTCTTCATAGTCAAGCCACACTAAGTCCCATAATACCAACCCCAAAAAAATCATTGTCTGGATTTTGACTAACCTGAACATTGGGGTTTGGGTTTGGTGTATAAATAGCTTTGTTCAAGCAAGTTATATGTAATTGTTCCATTTAGAAAAAAAATGGCAAATAGTAGAACAAATGGAAATTATTGCCTTGCGTAACATTTGTGTCAATGCCCTAGAATTGGCATTAATCTAAATAAATTTAATGATGGTGCTGGAAAAAAAAAAGAAAGCAATTCCGATGGAGGAAATTGAAGAGGCAGGGGAAAAATAATTGCTCCAGTGGATAGCTAGTAACTTGTCTACTGGGTTCTGAGTGCAGAATAAGATTTTCCTTAGATTAATATTTCTGTTGGAAAGAGTTGAATATTCAAGTTTCTGCATTTTTTTCAAAATCAGATGTCACTTTGTATAATAGAACTTTTGTGACAGGCATGTTTCTTAATAACATGTTTTTAGATAACCACAATGAAACTGATACCTCTCCAAGTGCTCTGTAATTTGAAGTTGTGTAATAAAAGCAATATATTTTAGAACTAAATCCAGGAATCTAAACACTGCAAGGATATCTTTCCCTTTTTAATTCACAACCATGTCTAGTACGAACATGTTTTTATATTTCATGAGCATTTAAATGCTATGTTCCCATTTCCCCAAACAATACCAGTTTCTTTTTAAGAGCTATTTAGCACTAGCCTGCCTTTAAGGATAACAAGATAATGCAATATATAAATTGTTCTCACTGTTTATCCAAGGCTTCTAAGCTTTCTTAAAAGAACTGGGTTTCCCAGTGCTGTTGGGAGTGCTGCAGCCACTTGGGACATAAAATGAGGTATTGGAAAGCTGAAGTGGGTTGCCTGGGTCAGGCCACGTGTCAGTGGGAGTGGAAGCCTTTCCCTCCTGGATGGGCTGTTTCAATGCACCTAATCCCCCATGTGGAAGCTGCAAATAAATGCAAATCCAGCTCTAGGCTTAAAGATGTTAAATTGAGAATTAATATTGGGGAAGAAAGGCTGTAAGGGGATTTTTTTCATTTATGTGAAAGAAATCCTCCATGCAGTGGCTGATCCAGCTTGATACCCTTAGCAGAAGGGCTGCTGAACAAGCACACTCACTGCTGAGATCTTTCTAAAGCTGTTTAATTTTATCACTGGGCCCATGGAATTAGAGGCTAGGAGACAAATGTCAGCTGCTGCTTGTCTGGGTGCGAGCATCGTCAAGAATTATGTCCCACCACAGCCTGTCTGAGCTCTGTAAAGATATGTCAGCTTACAGGTGAAAATAATTTTAGCCTAAAGTCTGTGTGTGATGGTGTGGGGTTTGGGCATTTATTATTTTTTGTAATGCTTCAGAACTGGGAGGGGAAGAAGGGCTGCTTCTTGATGGCATCAGGGCATTGACAAGCCTTCAGTAGCAGGAACAATAGTTAGCACCTTTGTAAGCTTTGCAGTGTTCAAGTGCTTTACACACATCAGTTAATGTTATTCACCTCTCTTGATTCAGCAACCCTTAATTTTCCTCTCCTTAAGAAAGGGGAACAATTGCCTGATGTGATTGACAGTTTATTCAGAGCTAGAATTATCTGTACAAAGAGGGAGCTGTGGGTTGGGGTTACTTAACTAAACCCCTCCAATCGCAGTGGACTGAGTGGGCTGGCAGTGCCAGGGCGGCTCTCCGGCAACTGCAACTAGACGTGACGGTACTGCAGCAAAGGCTCAGGCAGAAGTTTATTTGGCGGTGGTTGCTGGAGAGAGATTTTAATGCTTTGCCTGAATTGCAGAGTTCAAATAGAAATTGTCGTCTTTTTTTTCCTTTTCAAAATTAGCCAATGCAATTATTTTTCAAGTAGGCAATACAGGCCAGCCACGTGTCTTTACATACTGAGTTCAACTCTGGTTACGAACTCATTTTGGATGTGGCACCCCTGAAGACAATTGTGAGCTGCTGGGATTTAACTGCTGCCTGGAGACCAAGTGTGCATACACCAATCTGTATGAGTAGTGAAAGAGGGAGACTGCATGAGAGTGGAAATGTCTGATGCTCTTTGTTAGGAAAATTCAGGAGAGTGAGAACATTTCCATAGGGTTGTGCTGTCCTGGTTCTTGTTGTTTAAACCATCCAATACAGCTGAGTGCAGAACGGTAGCCCTGCTAATGAATGTGGGGAGTTCAGAGCTGAACGAGTCTTTTGCATTAAACTGTATGAGTAAATACCTGGTCCGTTTGTTGGCTTGCGGTTTTCTGGGTTTTTTTAAAGTGTAAGCTGAATTTATATTCCGCTATACTATCTAACCATCACTTAACATTCAAACCAGTGAATTTTTAGAGTAATTTCTGTCAATTCCTCTACAGTAATTTCACTCTATTCCTCTAATTTTTCCCCCATGGATCTTATCCATAAAGGTACCTGCAGGAAAAATGATCAACAGTGTGGGTAAAATGTTTCTTGGCAGCATTCTTCCCCCCAAGTTTTGCAAGAGGCAGTATTTTTCTACCACATCATGAAAATTCAGGTCACCTGATTGATTACATCTCTTAAAGAACTTGAATTCTGTTTGATCAGCATGAGGAAGAGAAGATGGTATGGCAGAGAATTTACTTGTGCATGTTCAAATCTCTTAACCGAAATAGAATTTAACTTGATTTGACACAATTCTTTGCTCTAGTGAAAGTTTTCCTGCCTGAAGGTTTGGCTTGGCACAAAGATGGGGCTTGACTCTTGACTTTTATGGGGCCGGAGAGGAGAGAAGGAAATTCTTGCAGTATAATGAAATATGCATAGCTGCTATGCAACCATGCAAAATCGATTTTGCTCTCAGTATTTAATACATAATTGGAAAGAAGTCTGCCTCAGACTCTGGTTCCCAAGTGGGTAAATGGAAACAATGAAGACTAATCAGTTTATTCCAATAAGAAAATAAAGGTACTCTGCAGAGCCAGAAGGAACATGCTTCCTGATATAGTGATAATTAATTAATATTTTGCACTTTGTTTTCCTTTCACTTAAATTTATCACTTAGTTCCATTCATTTAAAATTACTAGATGTCTGCCTGAACCATGTAACTCATCCGGTGGGATTACTAACCTCATTTTGCAATGAGATAATTGAAGTCCTCACGAACAGTCAACGGCTAGCCAAAATCACAGTAGCAACTCTGGTCACCCAAATGGCAATACTGTTGTTTTCCCAGTTCACATCTTTCTTAGCCTCCTTAAACCTGCTCAACAGTGTCCTGAAAAGCAAGCAAATGTGAGTGGAGTTTACACTTTCAAGAGTGTGCTGAACCTGTGAGTTTATTTGCTTTTTAAAAATTTTGCATTTATACCTACTCATCAGCAGGCTTTTTATCAAAAGAAAAAATGTCCTGCATTCCACCATTTCCATCTCTTTCTGTTTTGATACTAGTTTGTAAAACTGTGTGCTGCTTTCCTCTATTAATAGCAGTACACTTAATTCAGTTTATCTTTGTGCTTCATCATGGAGCATCTCAGAATAAAGCCAGTAAATAGTGTGCCAATAAATTAGCCATGACGCCCTTTAGTTTCAAACCTTTTATTGGCAGGAGTCCTTTGAAATTCAGGGAGGGAGGGAGGACCTTTCTCCTTTCTGCTAGATGTTGTTTTCCAACAAGATTTAACTGTGCTAGGCTGAGGTTTCTCCTCCCCATGACCTCTGAAGTCTGAGACAAGTCCTGCCTTATGCTAGCTGATGTCCCCTGTCCCCCCTCAGTCAGAATATCTGCTGACTTAGTGTCGCTTGCTCTGGCTTGTTTCCAATCTCCTTCACTATCCCTCCTTCTCCTGGGAGCTGTCAGTCTGTGCCTGGCATCTGTCCCCTTTTCATTTCTGGAGTGGCAAAGCAAAATATGATATTATATATATATATTTTTTAAATTATTATTTTGTCAGTGTCTGCCTTTTGTCAGTAAATGGTCCTTACTGAGTTTTAAAGGCATTGCAGTCTTGAAATCGTACAGTCCCCTTCTCCTAAGGAAGGAAATATTTGCTTTGCAGGTCCTAATACTGTTCAGTAAAATTCACCCTACTATGCAGCAATTGTACCTATGGGCAGGAGTGATTTTTCTCACTCTAGGAAGTGTGCTGTTGCTTTCAGCAGTTGTTCTTTATCACTGTATCTGGCTGCGGATCCTCTGTGAGCTAGATGGGAGCCTTAGCTTACAACCACAAACCAGAAGTGGCACTAATAAGCGAATACTTCTTAGGACAGCAGTCTGGCTTTGCCAAAAAGTAACCTTGTGATCAGTCCAGAATTAGGGCAGATGACAGAAAAGCCTAGGCCTCTTATGTTTCTTTTCATTACTACTTTGAACTCTTTGCTTAACTGGTTTTGACCTTGCAACCGTAATGCATGGCTTCTTCTCTCAATGGCTGAACCTTGTCTTCCTGTTTTACTCATGTTTTCTTGACTCTTCATCATTTGGAGGTTATTCGTAACACAGTGACTTAGTTGCTTGCTGGCTGGAACTTTATGTCTTCTTTACGCTGCCTGTTTGCAAAATTGAAGACTGACTTTGCTCTAGCACAGCTGCTTTCCAAAGCTAGGTTCTGGCACTGCTCTGTTCCTTTCCTCCTCCCTGAGTCTTGTTCTGAAGACTTTCTGCAGCCAAGACCTCCCATCATTTTGTAGATGCTGAAGACATCAGCCTGCCAATGGACAAATGCACGTTGCACCTGCCTTATGAATGCTCTTTGTGGTTGATTGGCCTGTATAAGAAGAAATACAGTAGAATGGAAATAGCACGGGAGTAGTGGGGATAATCAGAGGTACAGAAATAATTCTGTAGGAACAACTCCTTAGGCTAGGAGTCTTTAGCCTGTCTTTAGGCTAGGAGTCTTTAGCCTCAGAGATACACCTGAGAGGAGGTATGATACAGTTACATAAAAGCAGAAGTGGGGTGCAAAGGGGGACTACAGATCAGCTGTCCTGCACCCCTTCTAATACAAGGGTTAGGGGGAGCCAAGTGAAGTTCAAGTGGCGCAGGTTTAAAGCGAACAAAGGGAGATGGTTCTTCAGATAGTGTGCTGTTAAGCTGTGAAATTCCTCAACACAGCATGCTGGTGCTAAAAATGTACGTATTTTCAAGGGAAGACTGGAGACGTTCATGAAAAAGAAATCTATCAAAGGCTATAAACCACAAAAACGTTTCCTTTTGGGTCAGGTAGTCCCTGAGCCTCCCTGTATTCAAGCCTGGAAGAATAGTCTGGGAAAGGATCGTTTCTTGCTCGCTCTATTCTTGAGCTGTCCTGTAGGCCTTTATTTTTGACTACTGTCAAAGCCGGGATACCGGGTGAGATTGCTCTTTGTTCTGACCTGGTGTCATTGTTTTTATGTTCTTAAAAATCACTGCAATGACCATCAGGAATTATAAAACAGAGAGAATAAGTGTGGTGTCTTTCTACAGGATCATGGCAAATGCACAGCCAGTGTCGTTAAGTTTATAGTATTATAAACCAGAGGCTGTTTCAGTATTTCAAATAAAATTCCACTGGGTCAAATGTTGTCCTGATAAACAGGAGTTATGAGGCTGAAATTCTTCAGACTGACAAGTGGAGTAAGCCAAAATCTCTCAAGGCTCTTCCCACTTCTGTACTATATGAAAGGTGGGCAGCACCACCCCCTTTTTTTGAAGGCATTAGATATTACAATGTTGGAGTAACTTCTTCAGTAAGAACCTACCAGATAGGAGACTTTGACGGGAAGATGCTTATAATCAAGTTTCGGGTCAGTGAGAGTGGAGAACCGTGGTATGCCTGGGTGTGCGGTTCTAACACACCAGAAAGTTAAAGTTCTTATATAGTTCAGGTGGCAGCTGAATCTATTCACATTTTTTTTCTTTGTATCTTTCTATTTACATACTTTTTCCCTGTCCATACTTAATTTCAGCATTTAGTTTTGGTTTATGTAGCTGTTAATTTCTCCTAACCCCATTTTACCTGTACTCTCATACATATAGCATACAATCGTTTTAGTATAATAGCAGCTGTGCAATGTTTGTAAAACTGCTTTGAAATCTGATGGAAATGCTAGAATTTTCCTACTTATGTTCAGACCGTAATTTTCTGGTCAGTTTTATATGTTGTGATGTTTTTGAATATCAACCACTGTCCTGCAAGCCTAAGAGGTCAATATGCACTAAATATGGAGGAAAAAAGCAAGAAGTAGTTGCCCCATAAGATAAAACTGAACCACTGAGTATTAAAAATACTTTGGTGTAGATGGAATCCACTTCAAATCAATTTCTGATGATGGAAATAATGTTAGCATACTAATTCTCATTTTACAGTGTTCCTTATGACAAGTTAGAGAAACTGTTAGAGTTGTCTCAAATTATTATTTTATTGCTAGCTATTCTACTGTTCATTAATAATCTGGAACTTCCTGCCATGAAGAAATACTTTAATTTCAGAAAATGTCAAAGGAGTGAAATTTAAAGCAATTCTTTTACAGGAGTTGGCTTTCTACATGGCAGTTGACAAATGATACTGTGGGATAATCTTTTTTTTTCTAAATACATAGAAGTTAAAACCATTCATGAGTATCTCGGGAGATTATTCTCATTTAGGCCATTTAATTTCTTCAGTCAAATTCAGAGCACTCTTTAAAAAGGATAACTTGCTCCATAATCCAGCTGAGGTTTTAAATAGCATATCCATTATGCACTTCATATACGTATGCTCTTCTGTGCCTTAGCATTTAAAAACTGCAGGCACAGAATAGGATTGCAAAGGTCATTTATGTATAATCTTGTCATAATATACATTGCAATGTGATGTCAGTCTGGAATCCTGCCTCCACAATTTCAGCTGGCACAGTTATAAGGAATCATTTGCCTGCCACTGTGTTGTAGGTGCTACACTAAATTGCAGCATGATTGTGTTTGCTTCCAGGTAAGGCTACATAATACGAAATGAGCACTGCCTCAAAAAAAAAAAAAAACAAAACAAACAAACAAACAAAAAAACCCAAAAAAACCCCAAACAAACAAAAAACACCCACCCACCCAACAAAAAAACCCCACCACCAAAACAGCTAACTATTGTTATCCTCTAAATGACTTAAGAAGCTTGTGACTATACTAGGATTAAAACCAAGATTTCTTGAATCCCCCTTTTCACCCTTCTTTCCTCTCTGAGGTCTGTAAAGCTACCTGGTTTTGCAGAATCTCCATTGCTGCACTGATACTGCACTGATACTGCCCTTTGTGTCTGCGAAATGGGATTATAGACTAGTCTGCAGTTTCTGGAGTCAGCTAATTTCCAACAGCAATCAGTATGTTTTTAAACAGATGAAGGGGGCATTTAATTAAGATGGAAAATTCGTTGACTTCAAAACATAGGCTGAATTTATCAATTGAAAGGATAGAAATTCCTTCTTTTGATGCTAATGACACAGCTTATATTGATTTAAGTAGAGCCTTCACCAGAGATGGTTTGGGGTGGGGTTTTGGTGGTGTTTGGGGTTTTTTGGTTTCTTTTAAATGGAACTGATCAGAAGACAGCAATTCTGTTCTATGGCTATTGTAAGACTTAAGAATTTTCCTTTTTTTCTGCAATGAGAAATCCATTTGAAGCGTTCCTGCCTGTTTTGAAAATGTCAGTCACTTTCCCTTCTTCCAGAAAAAGTAGCTGGAGAACTTGAACTATCCAATTTTAACACTACTGTATCTTCACTAGATGAAATGATTCTGCCATTGGATAATACAAAGTTTCTGATGGTCTCTAGTCTATAATTCTAAAATACTTGCATATGAAGAAAAGGAAATGATTACACATGAAAAGCAATGGAAAGAGATGCAGTTTTGCTACCTGATTTTAGCATGACACTGCTAAGGTGGGCACATTTTCCTTCCTTTTAATGTGTATTTCGTTAAATAACTCATTGACTTCAATCACTGTAATCCATTGCTGATGGTGCTGGGAGGTCTGAATGTAGGCTTTTTTTTTTTTTTTTTAAAAGCATTCTTAAGATGACTGCATAATTACTCTGGAAAGTAAAGATATGCATCTATAGAAAAAATGCAATGACACAGCTGTAGTTCCATACTAAAATCTTGTAGATGTGGAATTGCACGAAGATGAAAAATACTTCTGAATCTATTGCACAGAATTCTAGTCATTTAGATGATTTCTTAAGATTGCTATCAATAAATCTGTTCTGGTCACACTAAAGCGGAGAGCACAAATGTTTGTCATACAAGTAGGGGATTTTTATTCTTTTTACTCAATGGATGTGTGTGAAGTTGAACTATTATGACAATGAATCTTGAATTCCTTTATTTCTGCAGTACTATCTGAAATAGACATATCTTTATTCGCTGGAATCTAGCCTAAGAGTGTCACTGGAAATTGTAGTTTAGGTATTTTGAAACTTTAGTTGCAGGTATCTTTCTGAAAACAATTCACCTCTTTTCTACTGCTCTCTTATATCAAAACTTACTGATATCCTCCTTTTTTTCTGCCTTGTATTGTTAAAATAAATGTTAGAAGAGCAGAAGATAAAAATTAATACGTACATATGTGTTGCTCATTCCAAAGCAACATAATTTTAGTTGGAAAAATCTATAAGTCCATGCATTTTCTCCCTATAGTCAAATTAATTCCAAATTGTACGTTTGCAATATGCCCATAATTTATTTTCTGAGCTCAACTTCAAAACCAAACCAAGATGTGACAGAAGAAATCAGCTAGCACATTGGTAGGAGTAGCAAACATACACCATAGCTACTCAACTAGCCAGTGCTTGATTTATCATTCTCTCAGAAATTTCTCCAAGAGTATTAATGTAGATAGCCATACAATGTGAGTAGATTATTTGTGACATATACAGTCAAAATTTATACCAAACTATTTCATATTTATTCTACACTTCTATCCCATATTGATGATAACAGCCTGAACATAAAAGAGGAGTTGAGGTTACACTGGAGGAAATAGTTACATACTCGTACAGTAGAACAGAGCTAATGGGTTGTCTTTGCAGTGAATTTCATTCATAGTCATCATGCAATTTCATCGCATCAGTGCAATGAAAACAATAATTTACAATTTAGTGGATAACCCATAAAAGGATCAAACAAGATGTTTCATGTGTTGCATTATTATCTTTGCTCTTATAGATCAAAACTTTGTTCAGAGTTAAATTATGACATGGGAATGAGAGAAGATGCATATTCAGCATAGATCTGAAGATTAATGGGGTTTCAGCTAAACACTGGAGAAAGTAGTCTACTCCCCAGAATATCATGTAAGGCTAATGGTTGCCTAGCATCATTGACGACAGCTCTGTCTGAAACAGTAGAGGAATTGCAATAGCTGCAGTATATTCTGAGCTTCAAACCAGGGCAGACTTCTATTTTAGCTATTACTTGCCATGAGCAGAAATGAGTATCGTGCTTTCTCTTGGTTTAAGGTGCCTATTGAGCAGTAAGCTGGGTTACAAGCAAGACAGTCAACATACTGGCTTAGTTCCCTTGTTTGTTGACTGTTGCTGCGAAGAAATATCACAGCTATGATGTCATGTCCTCTTGAGTTGTGTATGGTGAAGGCAGGTACATTTTTTAAAATATTGAAAAGAAAAAAAATGTTTCCTTTGCACTTAGGTTTTCATAATAATGGCATTTGAAAAGAATACCATTCTACTTTTAAGATGCTTTTTGTTTTAAATCATGCCAGTCTTGAAGTATGACTATCCCAAACAGAATATATTGCTGCTGTTCATCTGGTCCAATATACCAGAGCATATTCTGTCCATTCTTTATATATTTCTAAGGAGTTTTCTTCAGCCACACAATGCTTGTATGCTACTCATGGAGGAAGTTGCTGGGAGATCTTAAGTTTCATTTTCAAGTCTGAACAGACTAATAAATCCATGCTTACATCTCGATATTATGTGGGACCTGTCAGAGCAGGTATTCTCAGCCTTCTGTTTGACAATAGGGAGGAAAAATCTAGCACCCTTGACTGGGGAGAGTAAATGAGCAAAGTTCTCTGTAGCATTTAATACAATTACAACAACAACAGAAAAATCCCAAAACAAAGAAAACGACCCAAACAGTGGCTTCTATCTCTGCCTACTCTAACTTTTTATCTGTGAAATACAAAATACCAAGTGACAGGAAAACATCATAAAATATGAAATACAAAGTAACTGAAGAAGAATAAAGCATTTATATACCTTGGAAATCGCCCCAAGCATGAAGTCTGTCTTTATAAATAACTCAGTGGTATTTTTCTTAAACCTAAATTTTAAAACACAGGATGGTAGGGCATCCTGCCAAAATCTTCCATCTATGTTGCCTGAAGATAGGTATTTAAGAGCCATATCTAGTGGGCTGCTTTCTGGAAGTTTTTTGCTGTGCAACTCTCATCAGATTGGTCAAATGTACAATTTCAGCATTTGGTGCCATCCAAAATGTACTTTACTCAGAACTTGGTTTGAAGAAACACCAGAATGTAGCTTGCAGGTGCCAGTTACTGAGTAGGAAAAATAGTTTAAGGATCTGCTAGACAGTATTTAGAAATTACTGTCTCTGTTTCTCAGACGTGTGTTTTAATTATTATGAGGGGACCTCCAGAAACAATGGTTGCATGTATGTTCCCCCTGAAACTTAAGAATATTTAAATGTCTTTCCAAATAGACCCACGATTAAACAAACAATGAGATGCCAAATAAAGCAAATATTACCATATAGACTTTGATCAGTCATAGATCTACCTAGAAAGGTAGGCAATTTCTTCATTTTGCTTCCCTTTTCATTCCCCTGTACAGCTTTATGGAAAATTTCCTGTATTCATCAGAGCTCAGTAAAATAAAATACTTCATCAAAAGATATGGCTCAATTTTTTAGTGAGCTATGTTGCTTTCACTTGAACAATTCTAACCTTGGTTAAGACTTAGAGATGCAAAGTATCTGAGAATAATTTAGTCTTGGAGCAGCAAGGGCTGTGTTTTAGGTTAGTTCTGGATAATGCTGCATTCACTAACTATTCCCATCAACTTTCAGTTCATCAGGGAAAGGGTTTACACTAAGTATAGTGCAGAGCCCAAAAGCATTGCATCAGTTTGTAATGCTCCCACCTGAAATGAATACAGAGACAAAGCCTAAAAACTGAAGGAAATTCAGATTCTGCACTTGTCTGCATAATTAGAACAAATTTTACATTCATATATGCCTAATCCCGTGAGTGCGATGTGTGGTATTCCAAACCTTGGTCCTGCCTCCTCTATGGCTTGCATGTCTTCTGTACATGTCCATGTGATTGCTGGCAGGGGGGTTGGATTTGTTTGTACGGTTCTTGTAGAACCTGGCCCAGAAAAGCATGAGATTAGAGAAAACTTCTGCTTTCTGTTTCAAAACATGTAATAACTACTCTTTTACTATTTGTTTACACTTAGTTATGTGTTGCTGAGCTCTATGATCTCAAACCAGGGCTTGTTTGTGCTTGCTATTGTCTAGGTACAGAGCAATTTAATGAGTGTAGCTGTCTTCTGCAAAAGCTCTGTTTCCATTTAAACAACCCTTCTGCTGAGTTTAGCTCCAGGTTGTTCCTCACCACTTAAGCTCAACAGATGGGGGGCACTCCAAAACTGCAAGGGAACCGTTTACACAGAGGTGATTCAGTGATTCAACTAACTCACTTTTACATAAGTTAATACAACTTTGCTGAGACTTTGGTCTCCCGTTTAAAAAACAAAAATTATGGAAAATGCTACTTTGACATACTGGATCCCTTTGGGATTTTGATATCCAGGGCAGCAGAGTCATTGAATGCTACCTTGGGGGAGGGGGCGGGCAGAACAAATTTATCTGGAATGTATCCAAATGTAAAGAGAAACACCTCTGGTTTGCATTGATGTTTTGTTTGATAAATGATCTGCCTTATCTCCCTATTCTTCTATTAGTAGGAAATCATTATCTCATGCAAATGTGTTCTTCTGCTGACATTATGGCTTAATTAAGCTGGAGTTCATTTCAGATGGCTTTGGCATTTATTGCCTTTTTTACAGAAGTAAAAGAACTCTTTTAAAACCAGTTGTTTTGCTGAGATGCACTTGAAGTCTCAGCCTAAAAAAAGAGATTGTGACTTAAACTACTTCTGAAGCATTTAGTCTAGATTTTTCCTCTTACTACTTCATGATTCCTTCATATTTAAAAAGGGGTAACTGTTGGACTTGCTTTAGACCAGAGGTCAACCTCATCCAGTGTCCTGCCTGGCAATGGCTGTATCACATGCTTCATGAAGCTTTTGTAGAGTTACCCTTCCCTAGCATGTAGCTAAATCAATGCCCTGAAGAGGAACAACTCTCTGAAGAGGGATAAGTATGTATCTCTTATCTTAAATTGGACCTTTTACTGAGAAAATGTGTTTGTTTTTCATACTGAAGGAAATAGCATACTCTTACTAGAAGTATTCGTCTCAGTGTGACATTTAGTAAGGGATTGTCTCTTAATATTAATCAAATGTGCTGGACAGAGTACATTTCCTGCATTATTGCAATGATACAAGCCTTGGACAGTAGTGGTGTTTTCTTCGTGTTGTGTCATAGTTTCGGTCACGTTCACTGACTTTTCTCTAAACCAACTACAAGTTAACATACGTATTACAGAATTTCCCAAGTCTGTATTGTAATCTGAGCCGGCTCTGTTGGGTTCATTACTCGTTTCTGAGTCTCAACATGAAGTAATTTTGTAATATTCCTATTTATAAGAAGGATGTGAAATTTGTTTTTTATTTTCTGTATAGACTTTTTTATATTTACTCATTTATAGTTTTGTTTGGCAAAGTGAGAGTTCTTCTTTCCTTGTAACAGCAAGAAGTACATTTGTTCAGGAAACAAACATTGTTGGTTCTTATCTGTAGATATGATGTGAAGAAACAGCATGCTGTACTACTTGGAATATAAAATAGTTTTAGCATCATAGACCCCAAAGAAGAGGTTTTCTTAGCCTATAGAAGACAAGTACAAGGCTAAATTCCAGCCCTTCCTGCTTTTAGGGAAAACTGTAGTACCTTAGCACAGCCTTAAATAATAACTATGCAAAAAAGCAATACAAATGCTTGAATAGGTAAGACCTTATTTTAACATACACCCATGGAGACAAGCTTTCTACTCAGCCTTGCCAGCTGTACATGTGCTTAGGTTGTCTGAGCGTGAGGGAACCGGGTCTGCAGTAAAACTAATAAAATTAATGCTATTTGATCATGCCATGTTGATTCCAGAGCTGCCAAAGCCTTGGAAGGTGGCCTTTATTGACACAAGAGGTTTCTGTTGGTTTGTAGAGGAATCTCCAGGTGAGGGTATAAAGGCTCTTATGCATTCTTCCCCAGTTATGGGTTGTCTTTGAAAGGCTGAGGAGAAGCTGAGTGGTAGTTTACCTTTTGAAGAGGGGGAGGAAAAAATATTTGCCTGTGGGGGAAAAAAAATAAGGGAGTTGGGGCTGTGTTTTCTGATCGTTACATTTAGTGCTGCTATAAATTACAGGTCAGAATAGAACATTAAAAAAAAACAAACCAAAAACAAAAAAGCAAATTAAAAAAATGGCCCAGTCATACCTGGAGAAATGTCTCAAACCACTCTTGTTGCTTTTCTTTACTGCTTTTTAGCCTCTGTGTCAGTATGTAAGCCCCTAGCATACTTATGAGTAAAGTTTGAGACCTTGGGCTCGGCCACCTGGGAGTGCTGATCCAAGAGCTGACCAGAGTCCTGGTGCTCCTTCCTACACTCTGGAGTGGTAAACAGCAGCCAGGTTGTGAGTGGGATGTCACTCCTTCCCTGTGTGAAGTCAAATTTGTAAGGCAAGTGATGAAAAGAAGCTATTCCACCAGGCATCCCCCCATCCTGCTCCTCTTTGCAAATAACCCAGGTCCCAAGCAGGGCTTCTGCTGTTTCATAGTTCTGCTAATTTTTCTTAGTCTTTTTTTCCATCTCCACTATTGTGTTTACTGACAGCTATTTCACCCCAATCTGGCTGCTCAAAATAGAGCCTAAACATGCAAAGGATATTAACTTTAAAATCCTTCTTCCTATCGGCAGACCCGTAAGGTCTGAGGTGAGCAGATTACTGGTTTTTCTCAGTACTCTGTCATGTGAAATCACTGCATGTAATGAAGGAAAATGGGAGCGGATCCCTCCTCCAACATGCTGGCTCCATGTCTATAAAAGAGTAATATGTAACGACTGTTGCAAGTAATAGAAGGTAAGGATGTTTTATGTGCTTTTCATTTAAAAAAAAAAAGTTATTAGAACATTATTAGAAATTACTTGAGTGTTGGGGAAAACTGGCAGGGAATAGTAATTGTGGAGAGAAAAAAAATAATCCCACTTTAATGCAGAAATAAGGTTGGTAGGGGGGCCCTGGAGTAGCACTGCCCGTATCAACTGGCTATATAGGTTTTGGGGGGAATGGGATGGACACAAAGCACCTAAAAGTTTTCTAATCATGTGTGGTAAGCATACTGTCTGCATTTCAGTGGTTCTTCAGAAACTGATCTTAAATGGTAAAATACAAAGAGCAATAAAAAAAGCGGGGACACATCAGTCAGACCAAAAGAAGAAAACAGCATGACAGATTGGCTTAAGTTAATGAGTTATTGAGAAACTCCTGTGGTAGTTATCACAGAGCTTCAAAATTGTTGAAATATAAATCCTATGCTGTTATTAATATTTCAGTCGTTCTCACAGGGAACAGGTCTTAATTTTTCAGTGGTGCACCAGTGAAATAGCAAAATGTATTAAACCATCACTTTCATCAAAAGGTGCCAAAGAAAACCCAAACACCTTGGAGAAATTGGCCTCTTAAATTTATAGCAAAAACCAATCACAGGAAATTGGCCTCTCTAGTGCCATACACATTAAATGTGTTATGAATCAAAGTCACTAGTAGTTTCTTTTTGAAATGTGAAAAATGCTGCTATGATATTGTGCTTAGAAAAAAAAAACCTAAGCTGTAAAGATTCCTCCCTACGGGGAAGTGGTATTGCGGTAAATGCTTTGCTGAGGCAGGTTTTACAAATTCTCACCAGGGCAGTAATAGGTTGGAATGAACTCTTGAGGACTCCTGGAAGTTCCTCATAAAATGCCACCAATTTTTAAAATAAATATTGGGAGTACTTCTTTCCCTGAGGTGGGTGGACTTCACTTTCCTAGCTGGAGACTGCTGGAGCATCCTCAGCAGAGGTTACATCCCTGAACTTCAGTCTTTGCAGAGCGTCTGTTTGCCTTCAGTGACTTGTGCTCAGATACCATGCGTTGCAATGAAGAATAGCCCAGGCAATGAATCCTCCGGGGTCGCGTCTATTGAGAATATCACAGAGAAAGCATGTCAGTCTAAGCCGCTACTTTGCATTATGGTGCTAATCCTAACGGCTCAACCCAATTAAAAAAAAAACCACAACAACAAAAGAAAACAGTCCTGGCCTTCTCTTTCTCCCCAAAAGCACACATTTATGCAGTACTTCACATGCCTGGCACACGGCCACCATCTTTGCATGGGTTTTTTGTGTGTTTTTCTGTGTGTGGATATTTTGACTGCATAAATCAGGGAGGGAGAGAAGAGGGTTTCAGCAACAGGGAGGCAGAGATCAGAGGAGGTTCAATAGCTTTCTCATTTCTGCTTCTGTTATGAATAAGGTAGGGTATTTTTGAAGACAGCCCATTTGGCACTCAGGATACCTGGTTGTCTTTCTGCTGCAGTTATTAGGCAAAGAAAGTTAATAGGAAATATTTGTTTCCTGCTCTGAAAATATGTGGCACTTACTGCAGTTTCTCACAGACGCAAACCCCACAGTTCTTAAAATTTCTTTCTTCTTTAGCGATGAGAACCTTTTTCCAACTCCTGTTTCTCTATGTTATTCTACCCCTCCATCATTTGTCCCAAACCAGAAATCCACAAGTTAAGTAGATTACCACCTCAGTGGTGACCAATGAAGGGTCTTCTGTATGCTGGGAGGGGATGGGCTGGGTCTCACCTTCAGGCCACCCTGTACCACAGGGGGAGAACCTGTGCTGCAATGACTGAAACGAAACAAGCTTGTGTTGGCTCACCATGAGGGCCAAGCATTCACGCCGCCCAGAGTACCTGAGAAAGATGTAGGGAGGCTTTCTTGTTGCTGAGAACAGCTTGAAAAGGCTCCTCTTCCCCTCAAACCAACAGCCAGAAAAATCAAGTCCAGATGACATAAATCAGCATTGTTTTACTCAAATTGTTTTTCCTTTACAGCCCGAATGGGTTTTTTCCCCTTTCTTTCTTTAACACATTGTGTTTGCAACCCCAGGAGCTACTCCTGATTTAATATTTGTGTAACAGGGGATAGGATGGAATCCTCAGGATCAAATATTTCCATTAAATAGCCTAGTGGAGATGCAGAGCTGTTGGTTCTGCTTATTAGGATTTGCATTTGTTTTGCAGCAGCTCTTGGGATAACAGGGAAAGGCCCAGCAGAGCTAGATGCGTAACAAAAGGACAGTTTGGATAGGATTCACATCCCCTAACAAGGGGTATGTTCAAGGGAGGTATCTAAATCTGAGCTAATCCTCTTAGGCCTCATTTACAGACAAAAGAACTTAAGAGACATTTCAGGGCTTTAAAGGAGCAATTCATTTTCCATATTGTGAAGGTTACTTTAGGGGGAGATGAGCTGCTGTCATCTTTTTTCCCCACTGACTTTAAAGGGAACTTAGAGCGACTGCCTCAGACGTAAATGTTTATACTACAGCGTGTTCATGGGGTGATACCAATACATGCAAAAGAATATTTTTTTTTTCATCTTGGTAACTCTACTTTACAGCTGCTATTGTGTTGTTTGAGATTCATAGTACTTTAAGCGGGAGTATAATGTGGTTTTCTAGCTAAATTCTTAGTTTAAGAATGCTCTGTCCTTACTGCACGTACCAAACCCAGTCCTAACCTGTGACTTGAGCCCCGGCTCCTTCAGTGGTCTAACAACAGTGATAACAAAAAACCTTCCGAAAATCTGACAGTGGCAAATGATTACACTGAACTAGTTTTATATGAAATATCTTCAATGTATATTTTATTTTTTGAAATGAACAAAATCATAAGTATTTTTTTAATAATAATTAGAGTGGGGGACTACAAAATTAGATGGCTTTCTTGCTTTTTAAGTTTAAACTAGCTACTTCCAAGGAATTCTCTCTTGGATTTTCTTAGCTGTTTGTTTTGAATCAAATGATAACATTTTATTTTAAAAGTAATAAAATAAAAAGGAAAAAGTGTGGCTGTCAAAGTTCAGTCTGCTAATGCAGAGCTTGATTAAAGTACCACGTTTTCTTCAATCTGATGCTCACACAGCTGCGTATGTCCCTGTGATGAAAAGAGAGACTATCAGCCCTCAGCTGGATTGCGTAGAGTGCTCTTTCACCCCAGAACCTTCAAAATCAGAAGATGGAGAACAAAAAAGAGAGGTTTTCTCATGGCTTTGTCTTTCTTCTGCACTTTGGAGTAGGTCTTCAGTGAGTATAATGATGAAAGAGTTACTAGACACTGTGTTTTTCTTCTGTTCTTCAGTGAATGCTGCCTATGTTGCAGGCTTTATTTAACTAAGAAGTGTGTATGTTTATTTGATATCATGTTTTAAAACAGTTGGCTGTTTCAAGGTAGGAAATAATACGCTATCTCATTGCATTCTTTAAAATGTGTTGCCAGAATGAAGTGTCGTTTTGCTTTGACAGTCACTAAGACCCACATTTCAGATCCTCCAGGGTGGGAGCCTATGAAACACCACGGCAATTCTTCTAAGTCAAAGTTTTCCTGAGTAAATAGGCAAATGGTTTTAAGATCTCTAAAGGTTGCTGCAGGGATGGAGGAAGATCCAGGTCCTAAGTGGCTAAACATGCTGTGTGGCAACATCTTTTGTTCCACTAGTTGAAGAATGGCATAGTTCACAACCTGGAGCAACGAGTAGGTAAAAGTCATTTTTAGCCTTTCTGAATACCTGAAGGCATTCTTCTCATTTGAGGAGTACCTCACTAAAATTTGAGCAAATACATAGAAGCAGCAGATGCTAAAGCACAGACCTGCAGCTATTGTGTATATATGAAGAGACAATTTTCTGGGTGTAAATGAAGAGTGAGAATTAAATCTATGCCCAACTGTGCGTGTTAGAGACAAAGATGTACATCAGAAGTCAGCTTTATTAGTTGGAAATTGGTGTACCTGTTGTTTCCAGTAGAAGTTTATTTCACTTGCTTGTAGATTATGCTGGGTAAGGATTTGTTCTGGGGTGTTATATACACATGTTTAGCCCAATGTCTTAGCAAAGTGAGCAGATGATGATACTTGGAGGTAGATGAATATTGTTCCAATGTATAATCATCTTTAAGCTATGTGGGTTAGCATAGAAGAGGTGCTGCAATCATCTGGTCATCGGTGGCTTCAGTTATGTGTAGGTAGGTCCTTGCAGCCGTGTGTGTATTGGGTATGTGCACAATGATTTCGGGAGAGCCTCTTCAGTGTAGCTGCCTTAGCGCTTAAGATGTGGATTTATTCACATTACTATAGAGTAGCATTAAAGTCAGACACCGTAAGCGGTAATTATGCCTCCCATGCATCTCCTCCTCATGCTCTATTTTCCACTTCATCAATACACTCCAGTAATGATATCTCAAGTAATTGTTTCTTCAGCATCTCCGCCTGTTCAGCATGTCTAGTTCAGTGTCCTGCATACAAAAATCTGGTGAGAGAATCTATTGCATTTTCATCTAATGTGTTTCAGCTGCATTATTAAATGGCAAGGTGCCTGCAAACCGTAATTCACTGTAATGAAACTTCAGTTAAGTATCATTCTTATAAGCAAACTACTGTCTTGGAGGACTATTTTAAACTATCTCTGTTTATCCCTGTGAAAATCTGCTTGACCTTTACTTGGAGACATCCTTTACCACATATGACCTGATGCAGGCGGGGGGAGTCCTGCGAGAAGTCACACTCCTCAGAGCATGCATCTGTGGTGACCAAATAATTCACACCTTTTTCTCAGCAACAAATCAGTTGGTGCTGAATGTGCCAGACCTATCCAGAGATTTTGGGTGAATTCCTAGACATATTGAAATCAAGGGCTAAGCTTCTTCCACTAACTTCTGTAGGACCAGATTTTTATCCTTGGATGTTCTTGACAGAACACTTTTTTTAGGTATGTGACAACAGTGACATTTAAACACCCGATCTTAAGATTTCCTTGTGAGTTCTGTAGCCCAACCAACTCCTTTCCCCAGCCAAAAAAGCTTGTCATAGAAGTTAATAAAATATTTAAAGAATAAATGACTGGAGCAACTTACTTGTTGTGAAATAAGTTTCAGAGAGATTATGAATCCTACTTCATAATCTGGGATGCTGCTGTTATTTCTCATTTTTTAAATGGAAGACGATTAGCTTATGTGGTTCTTGACAGCACTGAGAAATCCTGAAGTGTCTGAATGAATGATGAAGAGAGTGGTGCAGTATTACACTGTATTCATTACTCAGCTGTAACTCAAAAGCAACTTGATTATTTTTTCCTACTTTCCTCAAGGAAGGGAGAATATGAAATTATTGCTTATAACTTGGAAGCTACTAGTGGGTTAGTGATCTTGCCTGATCATAAGACTGTATAGAGCTTCTGAGATTCAGCTGTGTCATTTACGGCAGGCAAAATTTCTTGCTTCTACTAAAATGTAGATAGAGAAGAAGTGGCAAGAGGCTCTATTAGCTGGGGGTTGGGATGGTGTTAATGGCCAGTCTTATGATATATTGGAGTTCTAATGCACCATGACATTCACTTTTTTCCCCTGACAATGAAAAGGCTTTTATTTTTACTCATGATAAGTATTCTTAATTTAAAATAATTAACAAAATCAAGGACTGCAACATATTCCACTATTTTTTTTCTCCTGAAATTCATATGAAAGAATATGCAGTTGACTAAAAGGCATACCAAGCTGCAATTTTAAAGCAGTATTAAAATTATCATTTGTCTTTGTGTACTTAAGCTGACATCAAACCCAGGATAACAGAAAGGGTCAATCAGAAAAATTCCAATTATAAAGTAACCTTTGACTGCTCAGCTCAGTGAGAAATCTTATGCCAGTTTAAGGCACAGTCTTTCAGCAGAATTGTTTCTTTTATTGGTCTCTCTCTAAAAGAAGTTTATCTGTACTAATCAGGAAGGTAATTTGGGATTTTTTTTTTTGGTGAGGCATTGCTGTTTAAATATACATTATCTGATGATTTCTCTTACTCAACAAGAGTGTTGCTGCTGTCTAATGAGAACTTGGTTGCATTGTGATCTGCTGAAGATAAAAGGTCAGATGCATCGCTAGTTTAGATCAGCTCAGCTGTATTCGGCCCAATCTGCACAAGCTGAAGCATTTACTTGAAAAGTGACACTTCTTTCATCAGAACACATACAAATAAGTTCAATTTAAATACTTTTCAGTTATGAATACACAGAATAAAATAAACATTACATGTTCTTCTGTATTGTATCTTAACCAACAATAAAAGTGAGTGACTAGAATGGCCCTGAACTGTAAATCCGAACAATAATGACCAAGGTGAAGACATGAGTAGGCATTACTCGTTAGCTAATCATCTCCTGAGGAAGTGTAGTCATGGGATGCCTTGGCCTGGAGTCCTCCTGATGCCAGGGGTAAATAACTTATCCTGCAGGAACTGCCGTGACAGTAACAGGCACAACTTATGCCAGTCTGACAGCTTGCTTTATATAGTCATTAAATGTGCAGTTACTGATTTACTAACAAGGCTTGATTTCCTCCCCCTCACCCCCAGCACCCTCCCTCCATAAGCTTTGTAGATCGCATCAGAAATCGTTATTTGCTGGCACAGCGGAGAGTCAGTGCAGACAGATGTAAAATCAGGAAACTTAGAACATGCTAGTTCGGGATTTTTGATTCTTATGATGGCGTTTCAAGGGCAAATCTAGGGATGGAGATGCTGGAGATCTGTTTATTGCCACTGCTGGTGCTCACTGTCAAGTTGGCAAGAGGCGGGTTTCTCATCTTCTGAGTTTTTGCTGTTACGGGAGCCAGTTAATTTCAGTGGTTTTAAATAGCTCAAATCGACTTGCTCAGGGCATTGTATTGACTGGATTTTGAAAGGTTGATTGGCACCCTACTGAGAATAAAAGCCAGCATAAATTACGCGAGTCTGTGATGTAGCCAGCTGAAATAGACTTTCACAGTCCTGTGCATAAACTATCCTTCTGTTGCTCAAGCAAAGAAGTCACCAATGGAGAGTCCAGCTCTGTTCCTAGTGGTAAAGGAGTGCTGGGCAGCCAGTTGTGGGAGAAGAGCAGCGGTTTGAGGGAACGAGCTCCATGCTGGTGCAAACTGGTGTGCTTGCACTGAAGCAGTCAGGGCTGTACTGATATCCCGTCAACTATAAGAGGGCAAGTGTACCAAAACCCATCAGGTGCTTTTTACTGTGGCTTACTACAAAATGAGTTTCCTGGTCTGTTCAAAACATGCTGGTACATCTCCTTGGTAGCACAGAGGAGTCTCCTTCCTTGAAATGTAGTCTTCTGCAGAATGGCTGAGAGAATAGATATGTTCTTGGAGAGCTTTTGTCTCCTGGGCTGCTTTTGACCAAATGTTTCACTTGGTTCTCCAAAGCCCTGGAAAAAACAAAAAAAGCAACCATTCGTCTCTATTTTAATGTTCTGTCTGGATACTTCATCACTCAGTGTTCAAGAAAATAGCTCATCGTTGTTACATGTCCCTTTCTCCTTTCCACACCATATTACTTAACACCTGGCTAACACCACTCCAAACCCTCTTCCTCATGTCTCCCTCTGTTTGGAAAAACTCCCACAGTGGGAGAAGAGTAATTTTTTTTTTTTCCAGTTAGAAATCTTTGTGACTGTATTTATGCCTGCTTAGCTGTGCTCTCACTTTGTGCAAATGTTGCTGCCTGCAAGTGCATAGGCCACTGACTGCCTCCCTGTTTGTGCCCAGTGATTACAGCAGTCCCAAAACAGATTTCTTCGTGCTGGTGGAGCCACGTACACACAGAATGCTAGTTTGAAAAATTGGAGTTAACAGCACGCATGGGAAAAGACAGTGGCATGCTTCACTCTGTTTTTGTGATCATGTGCAGATGCTGTTCTAAATAATGGTGATAACGAGAATAGGAGAAAAATAATGGTAATGACTGGAAATTCAAGGCCAGTCCCTTGTGTGCTCCCCAGAGTAACACTCTTCGCAAGCACTCTTAAATGTGTCAGTCTCATTTCTATACTGTCCCTTCAGAGAGGCAGCCTCATACCCTTTCGCCATAAGAAAACACCAGTGGTGTGTCATTGACTCTTCATCTAGCAAGCGCACCAGCTATGTTTGCCTATTTTCTTCAACAAATGTTCTCCGGAGAGGAATTCGTTACTGTCTGCGCTGGGGTGCAGGGGCTTGGTAGCTGCTAATGGCTGGGTCACGGTCTCAAGTGAGATTTAGGTTCTCAGCTCTTACTAAGCATCAGAGAGAGCTGAGTACCCAGCT
This sequence comes from Gavia stellata, assembly GCF_030936135.1. Classification (NCBI taxonomy): domain Eukaryota; kingdom Metazoa; phylum Chordata; class Aves; order Gaviiformes; family Gaviidae; genus Gavia; species Gavia stellata. The sequence goes on along the minus strand of NC_082596.1, from coordinate 98,385,582 downwards.
GCCTCTTTTGTCCTTGCAAATACTGCCTCTTGCTAAATGATCTCCTCTTTACCCTTTTCAGTAGATTATCATTTTTACTGGATTTTGCTGCAGGTGATAGCAATTGAGCAGGGCAGGGGATAGGTGCAGAATGGATCCAAAGTTAATCATCGCATGTAGTCCCACAGCAGAAACAGGGCGAAGCCAGATTTTCTGTAGACCTGCTCCCTGTCAGTGCAGTCTTTGCTGTTGAAGGAAGGCACAACATGAAGTGGAAACTTTCCCTGCAGCTCTCCCTCTCCTTGCACTCTCTCTGGCTGTATCCATACCAGTAAGTCAAATAGGATGTGTTTTGAGCACTTGACCCCAATGATCTTTGGCTGACAAAAGCTCTTCCAGACAACCTCTGGACCTTGTTCAGGAGTCAAAGCAGGACAGGGATCATTCTCCCTGGGCAGTTTGCTTGTGGGCACCCCTTTGTAAGGGTAAGGGAGCTGAATGGTGCAAATGGAGGCTATCCCACACCTGCTGTCCGTCATCTCAGAGCAGAGACCCAGGCCTGTCTTGTCAGTGGTGCCTGTGGAGGGTGGGCTGCTGTCTTGCTCCGGGGACCCCGTTCACAGTGTCTCTGTATCAGAGCCAAAGCCCTGCTAGCTTCACCGACATTGCAGGAAGGGGTCTGGCTGGGTTAGATGAACCTCAGCCACTTGGGTCCATGTTGCCCAGTAGTACAGGCTTGATAGCTGCTCATGGTGATGCCTCAAGGCCCATCAAAAGCTGAGGCCCAACAACTCATCCAAGTATTTCTCCTTCCCTGTAGAAGCACTAACACTACTATGATTGCTACCCAGTAGCATCTGCTTTGGCCACCAGATTTTTAAGTTATTGAGAAGGACAAGGAGAAGGAAACACAGAATGTGTCAAGTAAACTTCATTTCCTCAGGCCACTGATAAAACCAGCAAAGTTGATACTGCTGATTTATCTTTTAAAAATTCTAATAACAGTTGCTGGAGAAAATGTGCTGACTGCTCATGGTTTTTTGTCTATAATTAGTGCCTAAGAACATTGTATTATTTTTGACAGTCTGCTGAAGTTCTTGAATTGATATTTCTTGTAAATAGCTTCGAAACAGAAGGAATGTCTTTACAGTCAGAGTTGGTGGATTTGAAATCATGATTAAAATAGATTATTTAATCAGCTAGCAGAAATCTTTTACATAAATCATTCATTTTTGTTTTCTGTTTCATTTGTACTTGCTAGTTATTTTCTGGAAGAAGCATGCATTCTTAGGGCACACGTGACCATTCAAAACATGTTGATTTCCAACTCAGTAAAGCTTTTGAACTAAAAGCTAAGGTTACTCTGCTAAACTGGCAAATGCACATTGTATAATTGTCTACATACTTTCGTTCCAAATGAATGCATACTAAGTATTCTTAATTTTTAGTATTTTTTTAAATTGGTGAGATTTACTGGATATTTTTTTGTTTTTAACCTCTGTCTCGTGTCAGACAGTCTATGAATGGGAACTAATGAAAGTGCAGTTGAGATTCATGTCAGCATTTTGAATTGTTTTTATTTTATAAACTTAATAACATGCATTCTGCCACAGACAGAAAGTCCATTTAGCCTAGTCTCTTTTTAATACCACCTAATAGCTGATGCCTAGGAAAGAATATAATAATGAGGTAAGCATATAGTAATACTTCCCCAGTGCTCCATACTGGTCTCTGGAGATGTGTAGCTTATGGACTATATGAGCCAAATAAGCTTTTCTATGTTTAATAGCCCCTGATAGATACATTTTTTTTTCCCTTCCATCTATTTGTCTGAATGCTTTATGAACTTGGTAAGATTTTTAGCATCTCTTCCCATAGCAAGTAGTTCCGCTGCTGAACTGTGTGTTGCATGAAAAAAAGCCTCCTTTTGCTGTTTTTATCCTGCCACATGCTGGTCTTAGAGATTTCATTTTATTTCTATTAGGAGAAACAGCGAACAGTCATTTCCTATTCACTTTCTGCAAGCTAATGAGGATTTTATGAATGCCAGTTATCTCTCCCTCACTCGTCTCTCTAGATCTTGACGAGTCTTGGTCCTTTTAATTGTTCTTTATGTGGAATCTGCTCTGTGTCTTTGATTGCCCTTTTGTCTTTTTCTGTACCTCTTCTGATGTTGTTACATTTTTTATCATGTAGACAGAACCAGTTTGGCCACTGTTCAAAACGTGAGAGTACCATGCATTTATACCGAAAGCATGTTCTCTACTTTTCTTTAATATTAAACAGGGCTATTTTTAGAGTGCTAGGAATTATTACAGTGTTTTACGGATAGAGGGGAAAAATAATTTGCTAAAACATATTTTGTATTCAAAACTAACTGATCCATTCAAGAAGTGTATAACTAAAGTTAGTGAATTGAACTAGCAGTTTCTGGTCATGCACTGCTCATATTTTTAGAACTAAAAGTTCTAGAAAAGAAACTTCTGCTGTGTTGTTTTTATATGGGGTTTTTTATTTTCTCAAATCCTTTTTGATTTTGTTCAAAGGAGAATGAGTTAGCTTGACACCAGTAAAAATGCGTATGATTTTATTACGGGGATTTGTGTCAGGATGAACTTTTTTTGCCTGATCTTTCTGGGAAACAAATGATGTTTCCTTGGAGAGAAGTACCCTTGGAGAGAAGATGCCAGAGTAGTAAGAATCATACTATAAAATAAAATTACAGTTTTCTTCTAATTTCTTACAGGCCTATTTGCACGCATTTTTCATATAAAGGTTAGTAGTATGAGAATTTATTCTAGCTCAACCATGATGGGTCTCCATAGTCTTACTTAACAGAACAGTGTTAATGTATCTTTATTAATTTTGCTCCTTTTAATTTATTCTTCATACTGTTACAATTTGATACACATGTCAGTATCATAAAATGTTACATGTAATGATTTTTAACTTTTAACTACTACAAAAGTCATCATTGTCTGGACACAGTTTAAATATAATAGTAGACACATGAAATCTTTTTTGCTTTAATATTCAGTCTTACTGAAAAGAAAAAGAAATCGTGGCATAATCTGATGTTCCCCTTGGCAATGACGTTTGATTCATTTGTATTGCAATAATATATTTTGCACAGGTTCACAATAGGTTCAGCTGTCTTGTTTTCTTAAATTTTTTGACAATCATTGAAGCCTTAGCAATGCCATTAGTTTTGACAGGAGTTTGGACTGACAGAGCTGTGGTCAACGTATGATCTGTCACTAACGGCACCTGATCTCTTGCATGCTGAGAGGTCCAATACTTACGCTTCTGGTTGCTTTCTGGTTTGGTTCCTTAAGGCACCCTTTGCTCGAAGTGGTGCAATCAGTGATGGTGTGATTCCCTCTACACCCAATGAAAGTAGAGTGCCAGCTGCATTTTTTTTAAGTTCTTGCTGTGGTTAAGTAGTGATAGCCATGACAAAGCCACTAGATTTAATTTTTTTGTATCACAACATTTCGATGATGGTTTTGTGCCATTGACAGGTGTCAGCTAAGTCCTAGATGTAGTAGTTTATTTCAGTGGAATGGCGTAATTTACATCATGTTTCTGGATTTTTTGCATCGTGCAGCATTCCATCATATGCAGCAAACAATCTTAGGAGTACATTCGTTCCTCTAAACACAACAGCACAAATATGAATCAACACTCAGTTTTGTTTGACTATAAGCAAGGTAAGATTTGCATGGAGATAGAAAATATTTTTATTAGATGAACAGAAATAGTTGGAAGAAACAGGAAAGCTTTCAGGCCCACAAGCCTTCTCTTCTCCTTTAGCAATATAAGAATGCATTGCTCCAAAAATCTCTTCCAGAAAGACATATTACAAGCTATGTTACCAACAGGCATGTATAAAATTAACAACAAACAATCAAATGGGTATTTTATGTTTTCTTAAGGAAAATTTTAGAGATGCATTTCCTTTCCAAGGCAAAAAAATTGTAACATCTGACCATGAATTTCTATCCCGGGGCAAACCTGCGCTGTACTATATTTAACTAACACTTTCTCTTTGAATGCTTGCCTTTCTTCCTATTTAGGCTGTGTTGTGCGTGTTAGCCTCAGCTGGGGATTCGAGCTTTGATTGTAACTGTGGAGTGAACTGGGATCTACGTTTCATCAGCTCTAGGTCACCCTGTGTAATGAGGGCATTTAGCTGGAGGGTGAATAGACAAGGGAAATAATGGAAAGCAATTTTGCTAACCTATTGAATCAGACCACAAATAAATAGCAAACATTTTGCGTTTGTTTTATTAAGAATTGTGATTATAAGAACATGCAGCGTTTTATATCCTGATGAAAAGGTTTTAAGGACAAAGGCTGCTGCTACATGATATAACAGATGAAATATGTGATTTCGTTTCAGTCCTTTCCCATTGCTGGTCTTTGTAATTAGATCCCTGGATGTTGTGCAGAGCAGCTGCCCATTTTCAAAACAAGCTGAAGCATCTTTTTAAGCATGTTAGAGAAGCTTGGTATGGCATGAAAGCTAGGTGTTAATAATAATATGAGAGCTAGATATTATTATTAATAGTATGACTGTTTACAGTTGTCAAGAATGACTGGCAGGCAAAGGTAAGTGAAGAAAGCCAAAACCACTTGCTTCTGAAATCTGTAGACACCTGCTTTGAAGTACCTTGCAGGAGCATCTCAGATTTGCCAGGCTTGCTCTCTAAGTAATGAACCACACTTCAAGAAGACTGTTGAAATAAGGGTCTGATCAATAAGGAGAGTAACATGAATCCTCGTGGCCTGAATAAATTTGGTTTATAGTATTGCCCAGAACTGCCTGAAATACAAATCTCTCCCTTCTCTAAATCTGCCCTTCTTTCCCCCTTAGGTTTTTCCCATTCTTGTTCTGCTCTAGACTTGGGAGCATGAGCAGCAGGATGCTAGAGATTATGGCTAAGTCTTTAAGATCCGAGTTAGGCTGTTTTCCTTCACTGTACCTATGCTGCCCCTTCCCACTCACACATTGAGTGCTGTTTCCCAAGCAGAGTGGCAGGTCCTGGCTATGTTGCCCCACGATCAGGATGTTGCTTTTGCCCAAGAGGTTAACCCATGCGTTACACAGTATGGGAAACATGCAGTGATGTGCTCCAAGCTACTCAGTGGGCCAGATTTATCCCTGCTATTCTCTGGGTTTGGAGGGAGTGAATTCAGCTCTTTGCCTGCATGTAAAGTCATTAGCTGTTGTACACAGGCTGCTAATGTATCTGCTCCGAGCCATTTCAGTGGTTTCTTCCCCTTACATCAGTCAAAGAATCATTGGCAAATACTAAAGAGACAGCCAGGTCCTCTTGCCCACACAAAGCATGTCAATAATTAACAAGCATTGAAAGTGAAAAGAGAAATGAGGGGGAAGGAACACATTCATTAACTACCTGAACGATCACTGTTATTAGAAAGCTGGATACTAAGGATTTATAATTTTGGCTAGCACCTTCAAGACTTTCAAAACACGATGATGATGATGATAAATGAGAGGGACTGTCACGGGGTACAATTAAAGGGATGTAGAAGAATTGTGTTAAGTTTGTAAGTGCAGAATATAAATTAGAGTTGTGATGCTGTAACAGGTCTCATTGTGGATGCGGGTCTTTGCAGATGGAGTTCTGTCTCAGTCAAGCTGTAAAAGAAAAATCTGTAATAGGCGTCTGGACTTGCTACTGGAGCTTGCGTCTGCCATGCTGCCAGGCAGAAATCACAGCCCTGACTTAGGTGTCTCTTTTCCATCTGCTCTGCACAAGGAGCTTTTGGCACCTGAAAATGAGATGCGCCAGAGTTCTTGTTTCACTGAATCTTGCACATAAAATGCTTAAAGTTTTAGTTGCCTAAGTGAGTGCTGTAGCTGCTGGGTGACGTGCTTATTCTTCCATTTTCACAACAGGTATCTAATGAGGCCATTGAAGTGGAACAGTTTCTGAATGAAGTGGAACTGCAGTTCAGTAACACTATTGCAGAACACCCTATAGTATACTCTTTCTCCAAGACAGATCACGTGCTGTTATTTCCTGCCCGTGTTTCTATCTGCTCTAGGTTCATTTGAAACATTTCTTTATCTTCATTGCCATTTTCAAAAAATTTCAATTTAGTACTCTACACAATTTAATTGATAGGTGCTTTCACTCTGTTTTCCAGACCATTATGAAAGTGCTAACATGCTCCAGGTGACGTAATGCAGATCATATCAATTGGCTAGGAAAAATGTTAGTCTGCTCATCTCAATGCAGATATATTAAATTCAGTATATAAAACCTGTATTTCCTGTTGCACAAGGTACCCTACTTAAGTCTAAATTTTGCTTTTTTTTTTTTTTCCAGCTGAGCAGTATTAATCTACAGCAGGTAGTAAGTAATGCCAGGTTGCAGGGACCCACTGCAAATGGACTTTGATTAAATTATATTTTCACACATCCCATTCACAAGGGTATGTGGAAAAAAAGGAGCCACCAGTGGCCTGAATCTAAGGATACAGGTTGCCAGATAACAGCCTGTTGCCTGCAAGAGGGAGGATTATTGAAATAATTGTGAGGTTATGTATACACATTTATTTATTTCAGCTTCAATTGAGACTACAGCCTTTCTGGACCTTTCATATAGTCTTGAAAAAGCAATACCACAAAGATGTAATAAACTTGCAGACTAAAGCCGAAAGATATGTACAACTTCCCACATCCTCAGGAAAAAGTACAAAGTTTAACATTCGTGGGTTTGTGTAGGTTTTTCCCCCAAGGCATGCATTTCTCATACAGCCAAGGAGGAAAATTAGGCCACTGTGAAACTCAAGAAAGTATGGGTATAGCAGAAACAGACAAGTCAAGCAAATTGCAGAGATAAAGAGTTCACCTAAGAAACCCCATCACCAGCAACTGACAGTGCTGTAGCTTAAGGCCCCCTCTCCCCTGCCTCTAATCGTAGTTTCTGAGGACATTAGTTGTTGCCATTTTATGATCTGTCAGAAGGCCGCTCTCAAAGTTAATTTATGGTCCCATTCAAGAAACTTCTGTTGTCTCCTTGCAGTTTTGCATTTCAGTTGTCGCTCTTGCTGGAAGTTTTACCAGAGAAGCCAAAAACTAAGTGAAGGTGGAGAGCGACTCTCCTCTCCTGGGAACATTCACTCATGTTTTGGACATAGGACAGCTTTACATTTCAGGTTAAGATGTGAGCACAAGCTGGACAGACGTGTGCTTGTGAAGGATGTGGTGCATATAATGCATCACCTATGCACAAGTACAGCATGTATGTTTTACCACAACTCCTTAGGCTGTTGTGAGCCACACCAGATGTTGCATTAGTTACATTTCACTTGCCTTCTCTGCCTTCTGCATGGCCTCTGTGCTGCGGTTGGTAGTGCGAAGTTGCTTTCCTGCTGGCCGTACGATGGGAAGTCTAGGCTCTCAACCAACCAGTTTGGCAAAGTTCTCAAAGTACTTAATTTCCTCCCTTTCCTTTAAGTTTCTGAGCTAGAGTGCAAATGCGTGAATATGTCATGAAAAAAAACCACCCTATTTTTGCATTAATTCACACCCAAGTAAAACTAGGAAGAACTAGCAAATTTTTCTCACACGCACGCACCCACATCCACGCTTTTCCCTCTCATCCCTGTGCGCACACTCCTCCTTCGTTCTTGCATAATGCTCTTGCACTAAGAAGAGTGGGTGGGCTGAAATAAACTGCTTGATGCTCATCTGGCCTAAAGAGCTAAATCTTTCAAGATTTTCCCATCCCCACTGCTTAATCACTCCACTGTTGTCTGTACCACAGTTGACAATTGTGTATGCATCTATCCTTTCCAAACTACCCATTTCTGAATGGTTACATCAAATAACCAAGCCTTATCTGATAAAGAATGGCAATAATGTTTCTATTGGTCTATTTTCTTTGTATTATGAAGCCTTTCAAATTCCTCCCAAAACTGCTGAGGTGTGGAGATTTTCTATCTTTGGTTAATATGTTTGCTCTCGGGCAATGCAGGCTTAGCAGCTATTTTAAATTTGGTAATACAGCAAGAGAAGAGTCAGACAGTTATCAGACCTTTTTAGCACTTAATAGTAAGGGCTTATTTGAGACCATCAGCACAGGGCATGACCTCAGGGCTTAAGATTTTGCTAGTACTGTGTTCTCTTCAGTGCCGTCACAAGGAACTAGAGCAATTGAAACATCAAAGCTAGCATTCTGCAAAAGAGCTGCTTTTGCAGAACTTGAATAACTTATCCCTCAGTGATGGATCCCCAGACCCACATTCTAAATGCCTTCCTTCATCCCCAACAGTCCCATATTCTCCATCTAATCCAGTCCTGGGCTGTGGCCAACATTGACGAGTTGTAAGGAGGTGCACAGAGCGCTTCAGGGTGTGTGATCAGAGATTTATTCTTCTCACGATCAGTTTTTGAGCAACAGGAAGAAACCACCTCGTTGTAGTCTCCTAACAGAGAAGCTGCTGTGTCCTTCTGCTGTGTGCAAGTATCCATTATACTGACTGTCTCAGCAGGAACTTGCTGCTTACTCTCAGCATGTTTGCCTGGCAATCTTGGGCACTTCTATAAATGTAGGTATCCAGTTGCTAGAGAATGAAATCAACTCAACTTATATTTGGCTGTGCCAACCAAAGGAAGATATGAATGAGCAGTCTCCACATATACATAAACAGCTTAGAAAGTAATATTTTCACTGAAAACATAATTTTCAATAGTTGTAAGATGTCCATGGCCTCCTAGCTCTAAAACACACAGGTAGTATTTCTGGTTTTTCCTCCTACTCACTCTTATTTTTCAGTCGGAAGTCTAATTGGTACATTACCTGTAACATCTCAGGGCTCACTTCATCTTCCTTATTACGCCCACTCTTCATCATTCATGGGGGCTTCAATTATTCTGTTCTGTAGCTTACTACCAAATACAGTGCAAATTTAAGGACACCTGACTAAATAAAAATAGGAAATGTAGTGGGCTTGCACTGAGCCTTGACAAGCAAAATAGGTGTTTCTTTCTAATAAAAAAAATACATATAGCCTGTACAGCATCTTCAAAATGTATTGAAGGCTGTGGAACTTTCTCCTGCGTTAACAAAGGAAAATGTTTTTATCAAAAGCATTAACCATTTTTCTGTGCATCTAGCATGTGGAAAAGCTAACGGCATCCCAGGCCTGGAAATCAAAAGCCTCTCTGGGAAACAGCAACACAGACTTTGTTGGCTGTTTTCTGAGGTGCTCAGATGAAGGATTTCCTGAAGTTAAAGGTTTATTCCTCCTGCTTGCTCTGAGTTTTAACTTCCCTACTGAAACTGCTACCAAAATGTGATAAAAACGACTGTTGTGATGGTGGTTTGGGGTTTTTGACCCTTATGAAGAGAAAAGAAGGGTAGGAGAGACTGTCATTTCTACAGCAAGCACGAGTGATTTAGATAAGTGTATATTTGTATTTAAAAACAAGGATGATCTGCAACCTAGAATTGAAATACTAGTGGAGAGTAAAGAGGGAGTTCAGGATTACAGGCAAGGATAGAGGCAAAAGGCTCCTGTAGTTCAGCGCGTGATCACCTTTCAAGACGATAGCATCTTATAAACATTCCTGTTAAAATAATATCTTTTCAGCCATGGTCTTTCTCAGTTTAACATCTAACAAGATTATCAGGGGGTTTGTGCGTGCAAAAAATTTGATCACGAAGTTGAAAAGTGTAATGATTGGATCTTGTTTGTTTTCTTAGGAAGACTGTATGGCAGAATGACTGTTCATGCGAGCTGGAAGTGCGTAAAAATGAATCGCATCTTAAAGCGTGAAAGGCTGCTATTTTTACCTCCCATGCCTGGCATTCGAAGCCCGTTTGGTTTTCCTCCCTGCCATGCTAGCAGGGTCATCGACCTCAGGGGAGAGCTGGGACATTCTGGGTACAGGCATAAACATTTTGGACTTATGCACAGTCATTAGTTTGTGGGGGTTTTTTCTCTTTAAACATTATGGGTTTTTAGAATGCCGGTTTATGGAACAAGAAGTTGAAGCACAGTGTCTGGTTCAAAGCCAGGGAGAATTGCAGAAGTCTGTCTTACCAATTCCTTTTTTTTTTTACGACACCACTCACTTGTCTGCCCTGCTGTCCCTCTGTAATGCAATAATCATGGCTCAGAAGATAGAGTAACCACTGCTTTTTCTGGTTAATTGAATCAGATGTTTTCCCCAGTTGTTGTTTTGTTTTAAAGTACGTTTAAGTAATTAGATCCCACAGAACATGTTTAGTAGAGGTAGATCCAGCTCAGATCAAATTGAAATAATCATACAGAAATTCTGCAATGTCACAGAAAAAAAGGTCTTTAAAAAGGTATTTTAAAGGATTAAGTTGGCTCATGCCAGGTGTAATGGCCCCTCGTGGGCCTGGACAGCCTGCCGAGCACTCGCCGCAACAAATACCCTGGCAGGTCACCACAGTTTTATGCCACAAGTTTAAAATTACTCAAACTTGTCTGTCTATGCTCAAGTCTCTGATTTATTTCTTTCCCTCTATTATTTTCTCCCAAGTCTGGAAATGGGGAACAAACCAGCAAATTTTTGGATAATTTAGTTAGTATACAGAGAGATTGCATTTTCTTGAAGGAGAAAATACAGATTCCTTTATTAAAGGGAAATTCATCCCAGACAATCTTTTTTTAGAGTTGCACAGAAAGAACTTAGTTATAAATCTCTTTGTCTGCATCACGATGAATACAACCCAAGAGTACTTCTTCCATGGGGCTTTTCTTTTTTGCACCAGTAAAATTCTGTCCTGTCTTCTCTCGTATCTTGACTAGTGCACCTTCATCTTTTAAAATGCTGTCTTGACCATCCACCGCATCTCTCTTTCATAACGGAGAAACAAAGCTCCTTTTCTAGCTCACGTTTCCAACGCTGCCACTGCACTCTTTAGATCCTTTCTGCTCAGCAAGTGATTTATCCCATTTTGGAGCTACTTTTTATGTACTACCAAGCCATTGACCTCTCTCAGAACAATTTTTCTTTCATGCATTATTAGCCATACTTGTAACATGTGCCCAAGAGCCATGAAAAAGGAGTCTTCTGTGTGGTCAGCACTTGCAAAACAGAATAACCCGAAGAGCGTCCAGGGTAAACGGTAAGATGGATACAGAGAGAAGGAATGGGCAACATAGTGAACGACATGATAGCACTAATGGGGATGGTTTTGACATATTTTGTGTTAAGTAGGGCTGTTCAGGTTTAGCAGTCAGCTCCCCTGCTTTGGAGAAGTAAGGAAAGGTGTGCAACGGGAGGAAGTGAAATGGAGAGGGACAAGGAGACGGGAGGGAAGGAGCCAGCGCCAGCCAGAGATGTGCGGGCAGACCCAGGGGAAGCACTCTGAATTTCCACCCTCCCTGCCTGCCTGCTTTTGCAACTGCTCTTCCCATAGCTGCAAGCTGCAGCCAGGCTTTCTGTCTCACCTGTCCGATCTCCTATCAAATGCCTCCACGCTTTCTCCTCCACTCTCCATTTTGCATAGGAGGGCTTTCCACAAAGCTTTGCAAAAATACTAGCCCTGTCCTCCCTCACATTTCTCTCTCAAACTTACCTTTTTCTTGGGGCCCACAAAATTCTTGCTGATTATCAGGCATTTGGGGGGGGGGGGAGGTGTGCACATGGGTGTGCATTGGGGGAACAGGGTCTTTTCTTGGCATAAAATTTATAGTGTTTATTTTGGGCATGTTATCCGCAATTGCTTTCTATATCTGCATGTTGTAGCTCAGCTTTACAGTGGTACCGCGAACACTTGTGTGCGCAGACAGTGTTATAATGTGCATCTGCATCACTCGTGACAGGGTCTCTCCAGGCACCACTGTTGTACCTCGAAGTGCTAAAAATTAATACATCTTTTGACCCCTATAAAAAAACTAGGAAAGATCTCTGATGTTTTCATAGTCCTATTATATTATACAATGTAGCTAATCCCCGTGTGGTGTGGGTTGAGCTCCTTATTTATTCACTGCAGAGGCAAATAATCCCTCATTTTCCTGTTTTTACTATACAGCTTTTTCTTTCGCTTTTTCTCCTTATTTTCTCTCTTATTTCTTCCACTTCATGCTTTGACCCTTTTTTCCCTCACTGCAACCTTCTGGGTTTGAGGGGGAGATTTTGTTAGAGTAGTTGGGAAGCTCTTCTGAGATAAACCTGTTTTGTTTATCTTCATTTTAACTCTTCCATTCACACCAGCCCCCTGCCTGCAGGTTCACAACTCTCCATCACCACATTGAGGCCCGTTTTGGTGGTCCCTCCGTATCATTGATGTAACGGTGTCAGAGAGACTACCTATATGCTGCTCGCTTCTGCC